>NC_142144.1:35304758-35612419 GCF_024610735.1 Ursus americanus
ATGCACAAAATAACATGTATAAAAACATTGTTCGTAACTGTAAATGACTGGAAACAACCCAAATGTCAATTAAGAAACTGGTTACATAGAGAGGAGTTAAGATGGTGGAGGAGTAGGGGTCCCCTTTTTCAGCTGGTCCCCTGAGTCGAGCTGGATATGTACCAGACATCCTGAAAACCAACGGAATCAGCCTGAGATGCAGGAAGATACATCTGGATCTCTACAAATGAACATCTCCAGCGCTGAGTATTGAGGTACGAAGCGGGGAGCCCTGAATCCGTGCACAGATATCGGAAGATAAACGGAAGGGGGAGGAAGCCCCCAGGCTCTGGCGCTGGGAAAAAGTTGCCATCTGCACTGGGGAGCAGGCCGGACTCGCAGACCTGCACCCACGAGAGAGCAGAATGAGACCGTGAGCCTGGGAACGTGCCTGCAACCAGACTGAAAACCGGCGCTCCAGAGTGCGCGCAAACCACACTGAAACAGAGAGCTTGGGAGTGCACGCGGGAACCGGGGGCAGCTGGCGGTGTCAAAAACACAAAGGACAGAGACGAACCAGCCCTGGAAGTGAGGGCTGGGATACCGGCTGTGGGGTGCACAACCCGGGACGCTGCAGGGTTTTTAGCAGCACCAACTGAAACAGAGTCAAAGAGGCCAAGAGAGCTCAGTGGAGAGTGGACTACGATCTCTCTGTTCTGAGACAGAGGCTAGGGTTTGGCCACTGCTGCTCGGACTCTGAAAAGAGCCACAGAAAACCACCAGGGAAAGCTGCCAGAGAACAAAAGCCCGGAAATACTAGCTCACATTGTACCAATCCCCATTCCCCCTTGCAGAGGACAGGGAGACTCTACCCAAACAGGGTTGCCTGAATATCAGCGCAGCAGGCCCCTCCCCCAGAAGGCAGGCTGAAAAATCAAGAAGCCCACATCATCCCTAAGGTCCCTATAAAACAAGTGCACGCTGCCTGGGTCCTGGTCAATAATTTGGGCTCTGGGCAACCCCGCAACCTCTCCTCATCAGAATGACGAGAAGGAAAAATTCCCAGCAAAGAAAAGATAATGAGTCTGTGGCCTCTGCCACAGAACTGATGGACATGGATATAACCAAATTATCAGAAATGGAGCTCAGAGTAACAATGGTCAAGATCATGTGTAGACTTGAAAAAAATATTAACGAAAATATTAATGAGAATATAGAATCTCTAAGGGTGGAAATGAGAGTGAATCTGGCAGAAATTAAAAATGCTATGAATCAAATGCAGTCAAAACTAGATGCTCTGATGGCCAGGGTAATGAGGCAGAAGAACGAATTAGTGAATTGGAGGATGGGATGGTAGAAGAGAAAGTTAACAGAAACTTGGCTCAAAAAAATCCAATCTCAAGAATGTAGGTTACGGGAGATTACTGACTCAATGAAACGTTCCAATGTCAGAATCATCGGCATCCCCGAGGGGGTGGTGAAAGAGAGAGGTCTAGAAGAGATATTTGAACAAATTGTAGCTGAAAACTTCCCTAATCTAGCAAAGGAAACAAGCATTCATGCCCAAGAGGCAGAGAGGACCCCTCCCAAGTTCAACCACAACAAACCTATGCCACATCATTTCATAGTGCAATTTGCAAATATTAGATCCAAGGATACAGTATTGAAAGTGGCCAGGGCGAAGAAATTTCTCATGTACAGAGGCAAAAATATCAGAATTACATCAGACTTGTCTACACAGACCTGGAATGAGAGGAAGGGTTGGCAGGATATTTTTAAAGCTCTATCCGAGAAAAACATGCAGCCAAGGATTCTTTATCCAGCAAGGCTGGATTAATGTTAAAAATACATTAATAGTAGGGGACCTCAACACTCCACTATCAGCAATAGATCACCTAAGCAGAAAATCAACAGAAACAAGTGCTTTGAATGCCATACTAGACCAGATGGACCTCATAGATATACACAGAACACTACACCCCAGAACAACAGAATACTCATTCTTTTCGAATGCACATGGAACGTTCTCCAGAAGAGACCATATACTGGGTCACAAAACAGGTCTCAACCGATACCAAAAGACTGAAATTATTCCCTGCATATTCTCAGACCACAGTGCTTTGAAATTGGAACTCAATCACAAGGAAAAATTTGGAAGAAACTCAAACACTTGGAAACTAAGAACCATCCTGCTCAAGAATAATTGGGTAAACCGGGAAATTAAAAATCAATTTAAACAATTTATGGAGACCAACAAGAATGAAAACACAATGGTCCAAAACCTATGGGACACTGCAAAGGCAGTCTTGAGGGGAAAATACATAGCCATCCAAGCCTCACTCAAAAGAATAGAAAAATCTAAAATGCAGTTTTTATATTCTCACCTCAAGAAGCTGGAGCTGGAACAGAAGAACAGGCCTAACCCATGCACGAGAAAGCAGTTGATCAAGATCAGAGCAGAGATCAATGAATTAGAAACCAGGAGCATAGTTGAACAGA
This sequence comes from Ursus americanus, assembly GCF_024610735.1. Lineage (NCBI taxonomy): Eukaryota > Metazoa > Chordata > Mammalia > Carnivora > Ursidae > Ursus > Ursus americanus. The sequence continues at coordinate 35,307,237 of NC_142144.1, forward strand.
TCAACAGAACTAGAAGCTGGTTCTTTGAAAGAATAAATAAGATTGATAAGCCACTGGCCAGACTTATTCAAAAGAATAGAGAAAGGACCCAAATTAATAAAATTATGAATGAAAGGGGAGAGGTCACAACCAACACCAATGAAATAGGAAGGATCATTAGAAACTTTTATCAACAGCTTTATGCCAATAAATTAAACAACCTGGAAGAAATGGATGCCTTCCTGGAAACCTATAAACTACCAAGACTGAAACAGGAAGAAATTGATTTTTTAAACAGACCGATTAATTATGAAGAGATTGAAGCAGTGATCAAAAACCTCCCGAGAAACAAGAGTCCAGGGCCTGACGGATTCCCTTGGGAATTCTACCAAACATTCAAAGAAGAAATAATACCTATTCTCCTGAAGCTGTTTCAAAAAATAGAAACAGAAGGAAAACTACCACACTCCTTCTATGAGGCCAGTATTACCTTGATTCCCAAACCAGGCAAAGACCCCAACAAAAAGGAGAATTACAGACCGATATCCCTGATGAATATGGATGCCAAAATTCTCAACAAGATCCTAGCTAATAGGATCCAATGTACATTAGAAGGATTATCCATCATGACCAAGTGGGATTCATCCCCGGAATGCAAGGGTGGTTCGATATTTGCAAATCAATCAGTGTGATAGAGCATATCAACAAGAAAAGAGTCAAGAACCATATGATCCTCTCAATTGATGCAGAAAAAGCATTTGACAAAATACAGCATCCTTTCCTGATTAAAACACTTCAGAGTGTAGGGCTGGAGGGTACATTCCTCAATTTCATTAAAACCATCTATGAAAAGCCTACAGCAAATATCATTCTCAATGGGAAAAAGCTGGAAGCCTTTCCCTTAAGATCAGGAACACGACAAGGATGCCCACTCTCGCCATTATTATTCAACATAGTACTAGAAGTCCTTGCAACAGCAATCAGACAACAAAAAAAGGATAAAAGGTATCCAAATCAGCAAAGAAGAAGTCAAACTGTCTCTCTTTGCAGATGACATGATACATTATATGGAAAACCCAAAAGAACCCACCCCCAAACTACTAGAAGTTATAGAGCAATTCAGTAATGTGGCGGGATACAAAATCAGTGCTCAGAAACCAGTTGCATTTCTATACACAAACAATGAAACTGAGGAGAGAAATTAGGGAATCCATTCCATTTACAATAGCACCAAAAATCATACGTTATGTTGGAATTAACTTAACCAGAGACTTATTCTAGAAACTACAAATCACTCTTGAAAGACATTGAAGAAGACACAAAAAGATGGAAAAATATTCCATGCTCATGGATCGGAAGAATAAACATAGTTAAAATGTCTATGCTACCCAGAGCAATCTACACTTTCAATGCCATCCCGATCAAAATACCAGTGACATTTTTCAAAGAACTGGAAAAAACAGCCCTTAAATTTGTGTGGAACCAGAAAAGTTCCCGAATCTCCAAGGAACTGTTGAAAAGGAAAAACAAAGCTGGGGGTATCACGTTGCCAGATTTCAAGCTATACTACAAAGCTGTGATCACAAAGACAGCATGGTACTGGCACAAAAACAGACACATAGACCAAGGGAACAGAATCGAGAACCCAGAAATGGACCCTCGGCTCTTTGGGCAACTAATCTTTGACAAAGCAGGAAACATCCAGTGGAAAAAAGACAGTCTCTTCAAGAAATGGTGCTGGGAAAATTGGACAGCTACATGCAAAAGAATGAAACTTGACCACTCTCTCACACCATACACAAAGATAAACTCCAAATGGATGAAAGACCTCGATGTGAGACAGGAGTCCATCAAAATCCTAGAGGAGAACACAGGCAGCAACCTCTTTGACGTCGGCCACAGCAACTTTTTTCATGACACATCTCCAAAGGCAAGAGAAACAAAAGATAAAATGAACTTGTGGGACTTCATCAAGATAAAAAGCTTCTGCACAGCCAAGAAAACAGCCAAAAAAACTAAGAGGCAGCCCACGGAATGGGAGAAGATATTTGCAAATGACACTACAGATAAAAGACTGGTATCCAAGATTTACAAAGAACTTCTGAAACTCAATACATGAGAAACAAATAAATCAAAAAAATGGGCAGAAGATATGAACAGACACTTCTCCAATGAAGACATACAAATGGCTAACAGACATATGAAAAAATGTTCAAAATCATTAGCCATCAGGGAAATTCAAATCAAAACCACACTTAGATACCACCTTACACCAGTTAGAATGGCAAAAATTGACAAGGCAGGAAACAACAAATGTTGGAGAGGATGTGGAGAAAGGGGATCCCTCCTACATTGTTGGTGGGAATGTAAGTTGGTACAGCCACTTTGGAAAACAGTGTGGAGGTCCCTTAAAAAGTTAAAAATTGAGCTACCCTATGATCCAGCAATTGCACTACTGGGTATTTACCCCAAAGATACAGACGTAGTGAAGAGAAGGGCCATATGCACCCCAATGTTCATAGCAGCATTGTCCACAACAGCTAAATCGTGGAAGGAGCCGAGACGCCCTTCAACAGATGACTGGATTAAGAAGATGTGGTCCATATATACAATGGATTATCACTCATCCATCAAAAAGAATGATTTCTTAACATTTGCTGCAACATGGGCGGGACTGGAGGAGATACTGCTGAGTGAAATAAGTCAAGCAGAGAAAGACAAGTATCATATGGTTTCACTCATTTATGGAACATAAGAAGTAGGAAGATCTGTAGGAGAAGAAAGGGAAGAAGAAAGGGGGGGTAAACAGAAGGGGGGAAGGAACCATAAGAGACTATGGACTCTGGGAACAAACTGAGGGCTTCAGAGGGGAGGGGGATGGGGGAATGGGATGGGCTAGTGATGGGTGTTGAGGAGGGCACGTATTGCATGGTGCACTGGGTGTTGTATGCAAGTAATGAATCATGGAACTTTACATCAAAAACTAGGGATGTACTGTATGGTGACTAACATAATATAATAAAAAATACTATAAAATTGAAAAAAAAAACTGGTCACATAAACGATGCTAAATCTACATAGAAAATACTATGCAGGTGAAAAAAGAAAAGGAAAAAGCTATTATGAAAACATCTCCAGGACATATTGTTAAGGTTCAGAACAGTTTAAGAAAGTGGCTTTGCTCTAATTACACAAAGAAGCACTGATGAATACACAAGAAAGTAACAAGAGTAATTCCCTATAGGGAGCAGAGGTGGGGAAGGATGGGTGCTGGAGTATGAATTTTTTTTTTTTTAAAGATTTTATTCACTCATTTGACAGAGAGAGAGACAGCCAGCGAGAGAGGGAACACAAGCAGGGGGAGTGGGAGAGGAAGAAGAAGGCTCCCAGTGGAAGAGCCTGACGTGGGGCTTGATCCCAGAACCCCAGGATCATGCCCTGAGCCGAAGGCAGATGCTCAATGACTGAGCCACCCAGGCGCCCCTGGAGTATGAATTTTAAATATACATCTTTTTATGAGTTATTAATAAATAAGTGAAAATGAACAATCTAATAGAAAATGGGCAAAAAAGTAGTTTCCATACAAAGAAATACAGAAGGTTAATTAACATGAAAAGATTATTGAACTCACTTGAAATTAAGGAAAGATAAATAACAAAATATCGTTTTTCATTCTAGAGCCTGGCAAAGATGAAAAAGATTGATAATACCTAGTCTGGCAGCAGTATGGAAAAATGAGCAGTCTCTACTGTAGGTAGAAATATAAACAGATATAATCTTTTTAGAGGGAAGTCTGGCAATATGCATCACAATTTTTAATGTGTTTTCCCTTTGATCCAGCCAATTCACTTCTAGGAAATTCTCATATATTCACACAAGTGGCACCTGGGTAGCTCAGTCTGTTAAGTGTCCAAATCTTGGTTTCTGCTCAGGTCATGACTTTGGGGGCCTGAGATAGAACCCTGCATTGGGCTCTCCACTCAGCAGGGAGTCTTCTCCCTTCCCCCCGCCCCCTCCTCCCACTCTTGCACTTTTTCTCTCTCTCTAAAACAAAATTATCTTTTAGAAAAGATATATTCACACAAATGTGACAAAATTCATGATTAATGGTGTTCATTCAGAACCATTTATCACAGCAAAACACTGGAGACTATTTTTTGGAGGGGGCATCTGGATATGAATGGAAACATTTTATTTCATTTTGTTTTATTTTATTAAGGTTTATTTATTTATTTTAGAAAGAGAGAGAATGTGTGTGTGTGAGCCAGGGGAGGGGCAGAAAGAGAGGGAGAGAGAAAATCTCAAGCAGACTCGGCCCTGATGTGGAGATGATCTCACGACCCCAAGATCATGACCTCAGCCAAAACCAAAAGTCGGACGTTTAACTGACTGAGCCACCCAGGCACCCCTGAATGGACACATTTTAAATGTTCATCAATAGGAGACTGATAAAATAAATTAAGGTATATTGAAAACAGTGGAAAACCATGCCACTGTTAGATCTGTATGTATTGTCACAGACGTCGAAGTGGAAAAAAAAACTGTTCAACTATGACTTCATTTGTGCAAGAAAAAGCTACAGTATCTCTTTTCTGGAAGTTATATATGAAACTCAAAATCTGAGATATATTCTCTCCTGAGCTAGGTCACTAGAATTAATTTTGGTTTCTGAGCCCCCACTATACCAGCCGTCATTGTATAGGAGCTTGAAAGAAAGCAGAACCTACGTTGTAGGATCTACATCTACAATGAATTCCTGCCCCACTCACAAAGGGGAATATTAGAGGAGAACACCAGCCCCCTTCTGAAGTAACTAGAGGCCTGATACTCACAGGATATCCAAATTTAGAGTTGAGTTCTCTGCTGTTGGCTTGCAGATATCTCACTTGTTCTGCAAAGAGGAGAGAAATGTTGAGAAGGATAACCCTCTATAGATCAGCCTGGGATGCCGGCTGCTAGTAAAGACTTCACTAGATCTTCAGCTTTCTCACTGAGGAGGATTATGTCTACAAATGGGATTTTTGTCTCTATTCCAAGAATCAAGAAATACAATAAAAATGGAAATCCGCAAGTGTTAAAGCTTTCTGGAGGCAACAGGACAAGAAACTTTTGAGGAGTTTTGTGCCATGAATGTCTCTAGTAATTCTAGATTATGTCTCCACAGACAACAGGATAGCTGTACCAACATTACTGCTAAACACAGAAATCCAGCCCTCTCCAATTAGTCAATCCCAGCACCTTATTTTAAAGTACCTGAGGTTCTTTCCAAAGCAGCTTTTCCTAAACTGGCTTAATGAAATTTAAATCAATAAATCATTATTAGTCATCTATTGTACAGAGGCCAATGTATTTGATCCTGTGGGGGGATAAAAAGATGAGTAAGACACAGTCCCTGACTTCAAAGGACCTGCAGTTTAGTAGGAGTGAGCCTGATAACTATAAACATGACAAAACCATCACATCAAAGCACATAGGTGTTATGAACTATTACAAATAGTGAGCCCATTATTGTGTTATGAAAAATCTTTTTTTATGTATTTCTATTTTTTAAAACTTTTAAAATTTAAATTCATTTAATGAACATATAATGTATTATTGGTTTCAGAGGTATAGGCCTATGATTCATCAGTTTTATATAATACCCAGTGCTCATTACATCATATGCCCTCCTTAATGTCCATCACCCAATGACCCCATCCCTTCACCTCCTCCCCTCCAGCAACCCTCAGTTTGTTTCCTGATTAAGAGTCTCTTACGGTTTGTCTCCCTCTCTGGTTTCGTCTTACTGTATTTTTTCCTCTCTTCCCCTATGATCCTCTGTTTTGTTTCTTAAATTCACATATCAGTGAGATCACATGATAATTGTCTTTCTCTGATTGACTAATTTCACTTGGCATAATACCCTCTAATTCCATCCACGTCATTGCAAATGGCAAGATTTCATTTTTTGATGGCTGCATAATATTCCATTGTATGTATATGCCACATCTTCTTTATCCATTCATCTGTCAATGGACACCTGGGCTCTTTACATATTTTGGCTATTGTGGACACTGTTGCTATAAACATTGGGGTGCAGGTGCCCTTTCGGGTCACAATATTTAAATTCTTTGGATAAATATCTAGTAGTGCAATTGCTGGGTTGGAGGGTTGGAGGTTAGTTTATTTTTAACTTTTTGAGGAAACTTCATACTGTTTTCCAGAGTGGCTGCACCAGCTTGCATTCCCACCAACAGTGTAAGAGGGTTCCTCTTTCTCCACATCCTCGCCAATATCCTTTGTTTCCTGAGTTGTTAATTTTAGCCATTCTGACCAGTGTGAGGTGGTATCTCATTGTGGTTTTGATCTGTATTTCCCTGATGCCAACTGACGTTGAGCATTTTTTCATATGTCTATTGGCCATCTGTATGTCTTCTTTGGAGAAATGTCTGTTCATGTCTTCTGCCCATTTCTTTTTTTTTTTTTTTTTTTTTTTTTTTTTTTTTTATTAATAATGATTTTTTATTATATTATGTTAGTCACCATACAGTACATCCCCGGTTTTCGATGTAAGGCTCGATGATTCATTAGTTGTGTATAACACCCAGTGCACCATGCAATATGTGCCCTCCTTACTACCCATCACCGGTCTATCCCATTCCCCCATTCTGCCCATTTCTTAACTAGATTTTTTTAATTTTTGGGGTGTTGAGTTTGGTAAATTCTTTATAGATTTTGCATTAGCCCTTTATCTGACAAGTCATTTGCAAATATCTTCTCCCATCCCACAGGCTGCCCTTTAGTTTTGTTGACTCTTTCCTTTGTTGTGCAAAAGTTTTTTATCCTGATGATCCAAGGGTTCGTTTTTGCTTTTTTCCCCTTGCCTTTGGAGATATGTCTATCAAGAAGTTGCTGTGGCTGAGGTCAGAGAGCTTGCTGCCTGTGTTCTCCTCTAGGATTTAGATGGATTCCTGTCTCACATTTAGGTCTTTCATCCAGTTTGAGTCTGTTTTTGTGTATGGTGTAAGGAAATTCATTCTTCTGCGTGTGGCTGTCCAATTTTCCCAACACCATTTGTTGAAGAGACAATCTCTTTTCCATTGGATATTCTTTCTTGCTTTGTTGAAGATTAGTTGACCATAGTGTTGAGGGTCCATTTCTGCGTTCTCCATTCTATTCCATTGATCTATGTGTATGTTTTTGTGCCAGTACCATACTGTCTTGATGATTACAGCTTTGTAATAGACCTTGAAGTCTGGAATTGTGATGCCCCCAGCTTTGGTTTTCCCTTCAACATTCCTTTGGCTATTTGGGGTCTTTTCTTGTTCCAAACAAATTTTAGGATTGTTTGTTCCAGCTCTGTGAAAAATGCTGATAGTATTTTGATAGGCATTGCACTGAATGTAGAGATTGCTTTGGGTAGCATAGACATTTTAACGGTATTTGTTCTTCCCATCCATGAGTTTTTCCATTTCTTTGTATCTTCCTCAATTTCTTTCATAAGTGTTCTATAGTTTTCAGAGTACAGATCCTTTACCTCTTTGGTTAGGTGTATTCCTAGGTATCTTATGGTTTTTGGTGCAATTGTAAGTGGGATCGATTCCTTGATTTCACTTTCTTCTGTCTCATTGTTAAGTGTATAGAAATGCAACTGACTTCTGTGCATTGATTTGATATCCTGTGACTTTGCCGAATTTCTTATCAGTTCTAGCAATTTTTTGGTGGTGTCTTTTGGGTTTTCTACATAGAATATCATGTCATCTGCGAAGCATGAAAATTTGACCTCTTCTTTGCCCAGCTGGATGCCTTTTCTTTTTATTGTCTGATTTCTGAGGCTATGACTTCCCGTACTTGTTGAAAAACAGTGGGGAAGGTGGACATCCCTGTCATGTTCCTGATATTGGGGGGAAAGCTCTCAGTTTTTCTCCATTGAGAATGATATTTGCTGTGGGTCTTTTGTATATGGCTTTTATGATGTTGAGGTATGTTCCCTCTATTCTTGCACAATGGAGAGTTTTTATCAAGAAAGGATGCTGTATTTTGTCAAATGCCTTTTCTGCATCTATTGACAAGATCATATGGTTCTTGTCCTTTCTTTTATTAATATGTATATCACATTGATTAATTTGCAAATGTTGAACCATCCTGGTAGCCCAGGAACAAATCCTGCTTGGTCATGGTGAATAATCCTTTTAATATACTGTTGGATCCTATTAGTTAGTATCTTGGTAAGAATTTTTGCATCCATGTTTATCAGGGATATTGGTCTGTAATTCTCCTTTTTGTGGGGGCCTTTGTCTGGTTTTGGGATCAAGGTAATGCTGGCTTCATAGAATGAGTTTGGAAGTTTTCTTTCCATTTCTATTTTCTTTCTTTCTTTTTTTTATTTTGTTAAAGCTTTTAAATTCTTTTTTTTTATAATAATATTTTTATTATATTATGTTATTCACCATACAGTACATCCCTGGTCTTTGATGTAAAGTTCGATGATTCATTAGTTGCGTATAACACCCAGTGCACCATGCAATATGTGCCCTCCTTACTACCCACCACCAGCCTATCCCATTCCCCCACCCTCCTCCCCTCTGAAGCCCTCAGTTTGTTTTTCAGAGTCCATAGTCTCTCATGCTTCATTCCCCCTTCTGATTACCCCCCCACCCGGAATATTTTCAGAAAAATAGGTATTATTTCTTCTTCAACTGTTTGGTAGAATTCCTCTGTGAAGCCCTGGGAATATGGCCCTGGACTCTGTTTGTTGGGAGATTTTTTGATTACTGATTCAATTTCTTTGCTGGTTATGGGTGTGTCCAGGTTTTTTACTTCCTCCTGTTTCAGTTTTGGTAGTTTATATGTCTCTAGGAATGCGTCCATTTCTTCCAGATTGCCTAATTTTGTTGGCATACAGTTGCTCATAATATGTTCTTATAATTGTTTGTATTTCTTCAGTGTTGGTTGTGATCTCTCCTCTTTCATTCAAGGTTTTATTTATTTGGGTCCCTTCTCTTTTCTGTTTGATAAGTCTGGCAAGGGGTTTATCAATTTTATTAATTCTTTCAAAGAACCAACTCCTAGTTTCATTGATCTCTTCTGTTCTCTTTATTTCTATATCATTGATTTCTGCCCTAATCTTTATTATTTCTACTCTCCTGCTGGATTTAGGCTTTATTTGCTGTTCTTTCTCCAGCTCCTTTAGGGGTAAGGTTAGGTTGTGTATTTGAGACTTTATTTCTTGAGGAAGGCCTGTATTGATATATACTTCCCTTTTAGGAGGGCCTTTGCTGCATCCCAAAGGTTTTGAATAGCTGTATTTTCATTTTCATTTGCTTCCATGCATTTTAATTTTTTTAACTTTTAAAAAAGATTTTATTTATTTATTTGACAAAGAGAGAGAGAACACAAGCGGGGGGAGCAGCAGGCAAGGGAAAGGGAGAAGCAGACTCCCCACTGAGCAAGGAGCCTGATGTGGGGCTTGATACTAGGACCCTGAGATCATGACCTGAGCTGAAGGCAGATACTTAACTAACTGAGCCACCAGGCACCCCAAGCTTCCATGTATTTTTTTTTTAAGATTTTATTTATTTATTTGACAGAGATAGAGACAGCCAGTGAGAGAGGGAACACAAGCAGGGGGAGTGGGAGAGGAAGAAGCAGGCTCATAGCAGAGGAGCCTGATGTGGGGCTCGATCCCATAACGCCGGGATCACGCCCTGAGCCGAAGGCAGATGCCCAACTGCTGTGCCACCCAGGCGCCCCTCCATGTATTTTTAAAATTCTTAATTTCCTGGTTGACCCATTCATTCTTTAGTAGGATGTTCTTTAACCTCCACGTATTTGTGATCCTTCCAAATTTTTTCTTGTGGTTGACTTCAAGTTTTATAGCATTTTGGTCTGAAAATATGCATGGTATGACCTCAATCTTTTTGTACTGGTTGAGACCTGATTTGTGACCTAGTATGTGATCTATTCTGGAAAATGTTCCACGTCACTTGAGAAGAATGTGTATTCTGCTGCTTTAGGATGAAATGCTTTGAATATATCTGTTAAGTCCATCTGGTTCAGTGTGTCATTCAAAGCCCTTGTTTCTTTGTTGATCTTCCACTTAGATGATCTGTCCATTACTGTGAGTGCTATGAAAGTCCCCTACTATTATTGTATTATTATCAATGAGTTTCTTTTTTTTCTTTTTTTTCAAAGATTTTATTTATTTATTTATTTGACAGAGATAGACAGCCAGCGAGAGAGGGAACACAAGCAGGGGGAGTGGGAGAGGAAGAGGCAGGCTCCCAGCAGAGGAGCCTGATGTGGCTTGATCCCAGAACACCAGGATCAGGTCCTGAGCCAAAGGCAGACGCCTAACGACTGAGCCACCCAGGTGCCCCATCAATGAGTTTCTTTAATTTTGTTATTAATTGGTTTATATATTTGGTTGCTCTCAAGTTAGGGGCATAAATATTTACAATTGAGCTTCTTGTTGGATAGATCCTTTTATTATGATATAGTGTCCTTCTTCATCTCTTATTGCAATCTTTGGTTTAAAATCTAGTTTGATTTGATGCGACTGAATTTCAAAACTCCAAATTTTATGGATTCCTATGCCACAGACCTGGGATGTTCCTCCCAGGGAAGGAAGGAGGGTCTCACTACCTTCTGCCTTTTGCTGGACCCCTCCCAGGGAAGTGTTTGCATGACCATGCAGCAGTTCAGAGTTTATGGCAACATAGAGCAGAAAGCCAGCACCTAGGCTTGCTGTTCAGCTGGCTTCCCACTCCTATGTTGGGAACTCTGCCCCACTCAGGCATCCCCCATTCTTCTTCTGACCCTGGGGATCCTGAGACCATGCTGGCACACCTGGGATATTGCCCTGCTTTGCCATCTAAGCACCTTTAAGCCAGGACATCCCTCACTGTAGCAGACTTCTAAGAGTTCCAATTTTGACTCCATTGTTTATAATACTTTGCAGTAGCCTCTGTAAGCAGACTTCCTCCTCTCTGCCATATCTTCAGCTATATCACCCCTGATTCATCTCTGGAATTCCTACCTTCCAAAAGGTGGTCTCTTTTCTACTAGTAGACTTGCAGCATTTCTTTTCTCAGATCTCTGATTGATTTATCAGGTGTTCAGAATGATTTGATAACTATCTAGCTGTATTTGAAGGACAAGACTTAGGGTCCCCTACTCCTTGGCTATCTTACCTCCCCCTCTCCACTTTTTTTTTTTTTTAAAGAGACGGGGGTAGAGGGGAGGATCTTAAGCAGGGCCTACACCTAGCATGGAGCCCGATGCAGGGCTTGATCTCACAACCCTGAGATCATGACCTGAGCCGATATCAAGAGTCAGATGCTTAACCAACTGGGCCCCCCCGGTACCCCTAGATCATGTAATTTTTAATACAGGATAGCAAGTTTTCTTTTTAAAAGTTTTCTTGGCTCTTCTTGTTTATTTTCTCTTCTAGGTAAACTTCAGAATACTCTGTTTTGTCCAGTTTCCTCAAGATTGAAAGGCAGAGCTACCTCCCATGAGAGAAACAGTCAGGTCTGGGAAACTACATTGCATTTCTCAGGAGAATAAGATGACAGACTTTTTAAATAGTTTTTATTTTAATTCCAGTTAGTTAATATGCAGTGTTATATTCATTTCAGGTATACAATACAGTGATTAAACAATTCCATAAATCACCCAATGCTCATCACACCAAGTGCCCTCCTTAATCCCCCTCACCAATTTTACCCATCCCCCCACCCACCTCCCCTCTGGTAACCATCAGTTTGTTCTCTGTATTTAAGAGTCTGTTGCTTGGTTTCTCTCTCTTTTCCCCTTTGCTCATTTGTTTTGTTTCTTAAATTCCACATATGAGTGAAATCATATGGTATTTGTCTATCTCTGACTTATTTTGTTTAGTATGTCTGGTTCCATCCATGTCATTACAAATGGCCAAGATTTCATTATTTTTTATGGCTGAGTAATATTCCATTGTATATGTATACCACATCTTCTTTATTTGTTCATCAATTGATGGACACTTGGGCTACTTCCATATCTTGGCTATTGTAAAAAATGCTGCTATAAACACAGGGGTGCATGTATTCCTTTGGACTGGTGTTTTTGTATTCTTTGGGTTAATAGCTAGCACTGCAATTGCTGGATTGTAGGATAGTTCTATTCCCCCCCCCACTTATTTATTTATTAAAGATTTTATTTATTTATTTGAGAGAGCGAGCATGAGAGAGGGGAGGGTGAGAGTGAGAAGCAGACTCCCTGCTGAGCAGGGAGACCAATACAGGACTTGATCCTGGGACTCCAGGATCATGACCTGAACCGAAGGCAGTTGCTCAACCAACTGAGCCACCCAGGCGTTCCCCTCCCCCCTTTTCAAAGTAGGTTCCATATCCAGCGGAGAGCCTAATGTGGGGCTTGACCTCATGACCCTGAGATCAAAACCTGAGCCGAGATCAAGTGTTGGACACTTAAATAGGAAGATCGGTAGGAGAAGGGAGGGAAGAATGAAGGGGGGGTAAGCAGGAGGGGGAATGAACCATGAGAGACTGTGGACTCTGGGAAACAAACTGAGGGCTTCAGAGGGGAGGGGATGGGGGATTAGGATAGGCCAGTGATGGGTAGTAAGGAGGGCACATATTGCATGGTGCACTGTGTGTTATATGCAAATAATGAATCATGGAACATTGCATCAAAAACTGGGGATGTACTGTATGGTGACTAATATAACAAAATAAAAATTATTAAAAAAATAAAATTAAATAAAATTAAAAAAAAAAAGAGTTGGACACTTAACTGACTGAGCCACCTAGATGCCCCAGGGTAGTTCTGTTTTTAACTTTGAGGAACCTCCATACTGTTTTCTAGAGTGACTAGACCAGTTTGCATTCCTACCAACAGTGAACAAGGATTCCTTTTTCTCCATATCCTTGCCAACACCTGTTGTTTAGATCATAGACTTTTAAAAAATAGCTAAAGAGATGATAAGGCAATGATAAGGCAGGGACTTTAATGGTTCTTCCAGTAATCTCTGTTCTTCCTCTGGCCAAAAATTGCTAAACATCATAAAGTCATAAATGAGTAAATTTCTTATAGAAAATACCTAAGGAGCCAAAGTCTACATATTGGGCAGTACAAAAATAGAGAATTATGAGGAAGTTCAGGGATCTGCACACATTATAGGAAAGGTGAAACTGGGATGTTTAATTACTTTTACCCCACGATTTGAGAGATTATACAGATTAAGTGGGATGGAGTTGACGTTTTTGCACTATTAGTCTCCCACTTAGTGACATACTATATATCCCTGTGAGGAAGATAGAGAGTTGTTGGTGTATCCCTGGGAAACCACTCTTTTATGCATTATTATGATCATGTCTGTATAGTTAACTTTGCTAGCAATACATATGAGTCTTCCTTGGGCTAGGTTTATGATCCAGCTATGCACCTTCTAGTATGTTCTACCAAACTAGTGCATTTCTTTCACATTGTTTCATTCTAGTGATTACTAGGATTACATGAATAAAGATGGGGAAAGTTGAAAAGGAACTGATAGGATCTTTTGCTGTGCCTTGTTTTGAATAGTTAGTGGCTTATTTACAACCTTGTGATACAAGAGCTTCAGCTAACCATTATAGCTTAGGTTATCCAAAGAAGTGGAATATGCATGGCTCAGATAATTTAGCTGCATCTAGGATTTAGAGCTGGTATTTGGTTTATGCTTTTTGTGCAGGGACTTTTTCAGGGGCCTAGATAGCTGCCTGATTAGGGCGGTGTTGGTATTTCTACCAGTGTTGAGATGATCCAATCTCTGAGTAGGCTAATCTACTACGTTCATCAGTTTAGGCAATGATAAGTAAAATCAGTCTCTCCCATGCCATTTGCCCCTCTAATCATACCCAATCAACCAGCACAGCCTCTCCATTTATTAAAAAAATATTATTTTGTAACTCTTCATAAAGTTCTAATATTTTCTTATTGAATCTTACAATGCTTATTAAATTTAATTCTAGATATTACTGATTATTTTTTAATTTACTAAAGGTCTAACAGGTTTTTCCAGCAACTCATTTGGTTGCAGCAGGCTATTCTCTCTAAGCCCACCAATCCCAAGATATACATGGAGCCCAGGCTCTGCACAACTTAATTCACACCTCCCTCTTTGAGTTTAAGGAGAAAGCAGGTAGATCCCAAAGTTCAAATCCTGAGTTGGTAGAGACAAAATGAGACTCCACAGTGGGGACAGGAGTAACCTTCATCTAGTTCTGGCTCATTGGTATCAAATCTTCCATGAAAGGAGAGAAAGGAGAAAAGAAAGTAGGATATCCAACAGGAAGGGAAGAGGAGTTGAGGGCTAGAAAGTCAGATTTCAGAAGATGCCTCTAAAAAAGGAAAAGCAGGAATGATGAAAAAAGTGGTTAAATTATCAGTTGGCACAACCATCTAGGAGAAGAAACTCAGTCTGAGACAGATAGAAGACAAGCCTAAGGAAAGAAAGTAGCCAGTCACGTTTGAGACAATAAAGGCAGGCAGGCAGTTTTCAGACTGGATAATAAAAGATTAATTCAAGATTCACCAAAACAATGACAACAACAAAAACACCACCAATTTGCTAGGGCTTGTGACTACTGTTGAGAAAAGATTGGGATGACTAACTGTTTACCCCATTACTTGTTAATTCTAAGTTTATTTCTGTTTGGCTGAAACAAGAGTGACAAAATGTGAATTATGGATGAGAGGTTAGAACCATAGAACATTAGAAACGAGCTTAGATGAGGAGAGCCTAGAAGACAATCTAGTTGAAGAGGTTCTGACTATGGAATTCAAGGGCACAAACACCTAGCTCAGCCTCCAGTGACTGGAAAATGCATCCATCTTTGTTAACTAAGGGTTGAATCTACAGCCTATTGAGTGAAGGCCTGGTTTCAAAGGGACCTGTGTTGAGATGAGAGCTGGACTGTGGGTGGTAGAATAATTGAACTGAAAGGGTCAGACATCTTGGTGAAGCAAGGCAACTTGGTATTATAAAATGTGCAGTGGACTTAGAGTTAAAGCTATGGTAGCCTCCAACAGTGGTTAATAACATGAGCAACTGAGTCAGGCTGACAGGTTTCAAATCTCAGTTCTCCACTTAACAGCTATGTAGCCTTGAGGAAGTTACTTAACCTCTCTGAGAGGTTCATCTGTAAATTGAAACGATAATAATACCTACTCATAAGATTATTGTGAGGATTAACAAATTAAGGCATACAAAGCATCATTTTAGAACAATTCTTTTTTTTTTAAGGTTTTATTTATTTATTTATTTGACGGAGGGGGATACGGCAAGTAGAGGGAGAGAAAGAAGCAGACTCCCCATTGAGCAGGGAGCCCCATGCTCCCTTTTGAACTTCCAGCTAACTTCTGTGGATGTATAAAGCTAATCTAGTCAGTAGAGAAGGCGGGGTACAAAAGCCACAGTCTAGTGAGGGGAACTCTACTCAAGCCATTGGTGGGATGGTAGTAGAAGTGTCAAAATAGGAGAAGCCTCTGTCTAACAGTGTTCTTAGTATTTTGATTCGAATGCCAGGGTGAAAAACTTAGCTCTTACGCAATCTTGATGTAATCCAATCTCAGATTTTAAGGGTTAAAGGTAGGGAAGATTGGAGGTTAGCCTAGACAAGGAAATTGCAGAAACTAAAAAGGAAAATGAGCTCTGTAAGAGGGAACTAGAGAAAGAGGCACACTGAAAAATAAGTAACGAGGAGGAAGGAAGAGGAAGGGAGAAAAAGGGAAGAAGGTTGTTGATCAGGTGGCAAGCAAGCTTAGGAGGATCTCAGCAAATATCTCCTTGCTCATACTGGGAACTCAATCACAAATGGAATTTTCCAGCTAAGCAAGAAAAGCAGTGAGATGATTTTTAGGAGTACAAGTCTCTAGTAGATTAGTCAGGCCCTCTCTCCTTACACCAGCAGACTCCCAACTCAATTAAGCCCACGTGCTAGTGGGAGAAACTCAGCAATGACCCCTTGTTGTCATTCTAGATCAACAGGCCTAGGTCATTTCACCCAAGTCACCTAATGCATGTGGCTAAAATTTTCCCATTTCTAAAAAGTGAGGATAGCTGCCAGAGAAAGGATAATCAGCCAATTTCTGTAATTTCTGGTCAGATTAGTTAGCATCAGTTTACTTCAGGAATACTGGAATTTCTTAGATTCCAAATGATCACAATTTATCCCTTTGTAGCCAAATAGTATAATCTGAAACATGATAGCTACTAGTAGATTCAGCTAACCATATGACTTTCAGTCTTGGGTACACACACACAAATTTCTATTTCCTCTTCCCAGACTGCATCTCTAAGATACCTGGAATTTAGGCCAACAAATGGTATTTCCATCTAAGGAATGGTAAGTAGAATACCTAAATGATATAGAAGAGAGTCACCACAAGGCCAGGGCCTGCAGTCCTGCAGAATAAACAGTAACTCAGTTGTTTTCTCATCACCACTTCATTATGTTTTAGGTTTAGTCTATCCACCACTATGTTTCATGGTTTACATTTAGCTCACTTATCATATTTATTCATAATACCACCTTCTCCCACTAAACAAAGAGCTACGTAATGGTAGAGACCCCATCTTTCCTTTTTTTTTTTCTTTAAATCTCTGTATCCTACTACTTAGTTCAGCATTAGGCCTTGGATTTAATAAAGATTCATCGAATGAAAAAGCACACAAGTGAATGTTTAAAAATATGTTTTGTTAAGCTGTGGTTAGATTTCTGTCTAAACCCCTCCAATGGAGGATAATCCCCTCCTCCTTGTGGGATTATCTACATATTCACAGAACAGCTGGGCTGAAAGAGAAATCTCAGCTAATTCTTTGTTGATTGATCTTTCTTTCCTTTCTTCTTTCCTTCCTTCCTTCCTTCTTTCTTTTTTAAGATTTTATTTATTTATTTGAGAGAGAGAGAGACAGAGATAGCGAAAGAAAGCAAAGGAGAAGCAGGGTCCCCGCTGAGCAGGGAGGCCAACTCGGGGCTTGATCCCAGGACCCTGGGATCATGACCTGAGCCAAAGGCAGACACTTAACCAACTGAGCCACCCAGGTGTTCCATTTTCTGAGCCTTTTGAGAACAGGTTGCATCCATGATATCTCATCACCCCTAAATACTTGAGTGTATATTTCTCCGCATCGAGGACATTTTGCTGCTTTAACTACCATATAACCCTCCAAGTTAGGAAGTCAGCATTAATATAAAACCATCATTCAATTAATAGATTCTTGTACCCCCCATGTCACCTCCATTTAAATTTCACCAACTTCTCGGGGCGCCTGGGTGGCTCAGTCGTTATGTGTCTGCCTTCGGCTCAGGGCGTGATCCCAGCGTTCTGGGACCGAGCCCCACATCAGGCTCCTCCACTGGGAGCCTGCTTCTTTCTTTCCCATTCTCCCTGCTTGTGTTTCCTCTCTTGCTGCCTGTCTCTCTGTCAAATAAATATATAAAAGCTTTAAAAAAAAATAAAATAAAATAAATTTCACCTTCTTTAACAATGTCTCTTCTTCCTTTCTGGCATGCTATCCCTTCCAGTAACACATGCTCCTGTTATCTCTTCAACCTCCTCCAGGAGGCTGTTCTCTATTTTTCCCTGACTTTCATGTCCTCAACATTTTTTTTTAATATTTCATTTATTTGAGAGAGAGTGAGATTGAGAGCACAAGCAGGGGTAGGGGTAGAGGGAGAAGCAGGGATCCCGATATGGGACTTGACCCAGGACCCCGGGATCACGACCCAAGCCAAAGGCAGAAGCTCAACTGACTGAGCCACCCAGGCGCCCCAAGAAGTTGGTGAAATTTAAATGGAGGTGACATGGGGGGTACAAGAATCTATTAATTGAATGATGGTTTTATATTAATGCTGACTTCCTAACTTGGAGGGTTATATGGTAGTTAAAGCAGCAAAATGTCCTCGATGCGGAGAAATATACACTCAAGTAATTTAGGGGTGATGAGATATCATGGATGCAATCTGTTCTCAAAAGGCTCAGAAAATGGGACACCTGGCTGGCTCAGTCAGTTAAGCATCTGCCTTTGGCTGAAGTCATGATCCCAGGGTCCTGGGATCAAGCCCCAAGTTGGGCTTCGGCTCAGCGGGGAGTCTGCTTCTCCCTCTTCTTCTCCCCCCCCACCACTGCTCATGCTCTCTCTCTCAAATAAATAAGTAAAATCTGAAAAAAGGCTCCAAGGCTCAGAAAACAACTAATTATTATATATATAATAAATATATATAAATATAATATATATAGTATGTACACACACATATATACAGATGAAGCAAATATGACAAGATACTAGCAATTAGGAATCTGGATGAGGAGATTATGGATATTCTTTGTGCTGTACTTGTAATTTTTTGAAAGTTTAAAAATAAAATCAAATTTATTTTCAATTAAAAAAAAAGAATCTGGAGAGAAAACTCACTAAAGTCTTGAATGTCATGAAAAGTCCAGTTTTTGAGCTACTATAGCTCTTCTGTTACCTCTGCTCATCACCTCCATAACTTCACTAACTCTCCTGTCCAAGTTGAGAAGAAACAAGACTAGAATCGCTCAAAGGACAATCAAAATAGTAATAAAAGAAAATAAAATGGTAATAAAACAAATTGAAAACCAAAATATTAATAAAAGCAAACAAAACAAAATAAAACACCCACCAAATCCTAATAGGGTGCCACAGAAGATCGGTTAGTTGGCACCATTCAGGACATGATCAAAACTAAAGGGGGGGCTCCTGGGTGGCTCAGTCAGTTAGGTGTCTGACTTTTTTTTTTTTTTTTTTGAGAAAAGCCAGCATAAAGCACTTTTATTGCAATAATAAAACTTGAAACTCATATATAGTGCAGGGAGGTGGGGTGGGGGGTAGGCAGCAATAATTTCTTTCACCTAATCACTACACAGGACAGCTGTGATGATCAGCACCGTTTTCTCAAGACAACACTCAAGGGTTTGTCATGATGGCGGGGCTTTCGTCGGGTGTTAAGTATCTACAAACAGCACCTTAAATTTAAACTTTTGATTAAAGTTCTTAAAATTTGGGAAGTGGAGCTTAGACAGCTATGAGATTACAAAAGTCCTGAATATCTGTTGGAAATACCACAGAATGGGGACAAAAAAAAAAAAAAAAAAAAAGAGCCAGGCCACGAAGGTTTTGGAGGTCCAGGCTGGCTTGGGGACAGATAACCTGTAGTGTCCAACATCGCTGTGAGAACCATCTGCCTTCAAAAGGCATAGGGTTTAAGGGGAGTCTGGGGCAGGGCAGTGGAGGCAAAGGCTCTCCCCCTCCCCACTTCAGGTTAGGTAGGGCTTTTAATTCAACCCAAGGACCTCTCTCACCTGGGAGAGTAATTCAGCCCTCAGCCTCGACAGCGCCTCAAATCTGCTATGGATTTGCAGCACAGCAGCAAGAATGTTTAATATATAATACGTTAAAATTTCATCCAAAAAATAAAGATTCTTGCACCCCCCATACCAATTCCTATTCTAAAGTTAACCCATTACTTGTGCTGTTAATACCTGACTAATACTTAAGTGGAAACCTAGATTCAAAAGACTGAAACTGAACCTTCAACCCAAAACAAAAATAAATTAACATGAGTAATTTGGAGTTTATGGCATACAGTTTATGTCAACACACATCCGGGAGAAAGGGAAAGAGCAAAGCCGGGTGACAGAACACATTCAGTCAGGGTCGATGTCGATGTTTATACGAAGAGCGTTGGTGGAACATCAGGAAAAGCTCCATACGGATTCACGTGCGCGCATGTGGAGGCGCCACATCCCTCCATGGCACATCCAAGAATGGAGAGCTCAGGGAGGAGGCCATTCCTGTCATTCCAGTTTCAGAATCTCCACATCAAAGATGAGAGTGGCATTTGGCGGGATGATGCCTGGGTGCCTGGTAGCACCGTAGGCATGTAGTCTGGGGAGCTGGTCAGTTTGGCTTTCTGACCCACACTCATCTGGGCAACCCTTTCTTCCCAGCCTCGGATCATCTCCTGCTTGCCTAGCATAAACCTAAAGGGCTTGCTCCTGTCCCTGGAAGAGTCAAATTTCTTTCCGTCTCCAAGCATCCCCGTGTAGCGCACCACGCAGGTCCGGCCACCCTTCGGGAAGGTGCGCCAGTCTCTGGGGGAGATGATCTCCACCTGCACTCCCATGGCGGCAGTGGTGGGGGACACTGTGCAGGGGCGGGGCCAGGGAATGTGGGCGGCATGGACCGACCGTGGACCTGGTGGCGCTTCTCCGGCTCTGCCTGCCTTGCCTACGCAATTGCGCGGCCCTGTAGGCCCTGCCGTTGGTTAGAGGCTGACTCTTGATTTTGACTCAGGTCAGGATCTCAGGGCCATGAGGCAAAGCCCTGTGCTGGTTTCAGTGGTCAGGAGGGAGTTTGCTTGCAATTATCTCTCTCTCCCTGTCCCTGTCCCTCTGCCCCTTTCCCCACTCGCGCTCTCTCAATCTCTAAAATAAATAAATAAATCTTAACAAAACAAAACCCCAAAACAAAACTAAAGGTCCTACCCACTATTCTTGTTGGAGACCTTTGGTTTCTTCCCTCTCCTCTCAAGAGAGAAGCTGACAGGAGTATCATTTGAATCACTCCACATAGATGGAGGTTGGGAGTGGTGCTTTGCCCTTCTGACATCATTTGAAAAGTAGAGCCAATGATTTTTTATCAATGTGATAAAGGTAAAATTAATCATGCTTGATTGAACTGCTAGATATCACTTTAAGGGTTTCCCAGTCATAACACCTTCCTTGAGATAGGAGACGAGAGGCTGGGAAACTTATAGTAAAGGCCATCATTTAGATACAAAATGCCATTCACACAAAGCTGGATCTAACAGTAAATCCTGGTGATACTAAAGAGCAATGTCACTCTAAGAGATTCAAAACTTAATTCCCTTTGTTTAGGGTTGCCAGATTTAGCAAATAAAAATACAAAAACAAAGTATGTCCCAAATATTTATATGGGACATATTTATACTAAAAAATTATTCATCATTTATTGAGATTCAAATTTAATTGGGAATCGTGTATTTTATCTTGCTACCCTGCTCCTGTTACTGAGGTCAGGAAAAGTTCCTACAAACTAGTTCAATTGTTGCTTTAAATTTTCTAAAGAAACGTAATTCTAGAAGCTAACTCTAAAACCCATAGATGTCTTTTTTATTCTAAATAACTTTATTTACCTATACATACCATATAATTCACCTATTTAAAATAAAATGTATAATTCAATAGTTTGTAGTATGTTCACACAGAGTTATGCAATATACTTGTCTATTTTTTGTGTTTAAATGTGGTATTGTGTAGGATTCTATTACTAAAGCTCTGATTAATTTTCTGCTCTAAATGCCACAGTATCTATGCCCCTCCTCCTTCCTATTTTTTCCTTTTTCTTCTTTGTCCTTTCCTTTTTAGTTTCTCCAACTTCTTTCCCTTTGTGATTACAATTGTTCCTTTAATGATTTTTCAAATAACCCAAAGTAACACATAAATATATTTTAACTGTGAAAGATCTAAAATCAGAAATATAAAGAGAAAAAATAGTTTCCTTTCCCCTCTTTCTCCCTTTCCCAAGGAAAGCACCATTAACAGATTGGTGTATATCCTTTGTGTCCCTTCTTTTTGAGGGTAGTTACATATAAATGTATGCATATATACTTTCCAGAACAGAGGAAACTCTGTAGGCACTGTGCTAGGCAATTTAGCAGAATCATACAAGATATATTCAAAACAGTAAAGCAACAATTCAATATAGGATAGAAGTAAGACTTAAAATGAATTGTAGATTCAAAAGAATTGAAATACGTTCACACAAAAGCTTATACATGAATGGTTATAGCAGTATTGTTCATAATAGCCCCAAAGTGGAAACAACCCAAATGTCTATCAACTGGTGAATGGATAAATTGTGGTATATACATACACTGGAATGGTATTCAGCCTTACAAAGGAATGGAATACTGACACATACCACAACATGAACCTTGAAAATATTAAGTGAAAGAAGCCAGTCACAAAAGGCCAGATATTTTGTGATTTTATTTATGTCATGTCCAGTATAGGCAAATCAATAAGAGATAGAAAGTAAATTAGTGGTTGCTAGAGGCTGGAGAAGGCAGGAATTGGGAGTGACTGCTAATAGGTATGGGGTTTCTTTTTGGGGTGATGAAAATGTTCTAAAATTAAATTAAGGTAACAGTGGTACAATTCCATTAATATATTTTAAAAATCACTAAACTGTATGCTTAAAAGGGTAATTTAATGGCATGTAAGTTATATCTCATTAAGGCTATTATTTTTATTTTATTTTTTTAATAATAATATTTTTTAAATTATATTATGTAGTCGCCATACAGTACATCCCTAGTTTTTGATGTAAAGTTCCATGATTCATTACTTGCGTATAACACCCAGTGCACCATGCAATGCGTGCCCTCCTTAATACCCATCACCAGCCTATCCCATTCCCCCCCACCCCCCTTGAAGCCCTCAGTTTTCTTCCCAGAGTCCATAGTCTCTCATGGATCATTCATTGTTTGTGGGAACGCAAGTTGGTACAGCCACTTTGAAAAACAGTGTGGAGGTCCCTTAAAAAGTTAAAAACGGAGCTACCCTATGATCCAGCAATTGCACTACTGGGTATTTACCCCAAAGATACAGACGTAGTGAAGAGAAGGGCCATATGCACCCCAACGTTCATAGCAGCATTGTCCACAATAGCTAAACCGTGGAAGGAGCCGAGATGCCCTTCAACAGATGACTGGATTAAGAAGGTGTGGTCCATATATACAATGGAATATTACTCAGTCATCAAAAAGAACAAGTTCTCAACATTTGCTGCAACATAGACGGGACTGGAGGAGATACTGCTAAGCGAAATAAGTCAAGCAGAGAAAGACAATTATCGTATAGTTTCACTCACTTATGGAACATAAGAAGTAGGAAGATCGGTAGGAGAAGGAAGGGAAGAATGAAGGGGGGGTAAACAGAAGGGGGAATGAACCACGAGAGACTATGGACTCTGAGAAACAAATTGAGGGCTTCAGAGGGGAGGGGGGTGGGGGATTGGGATAGGCCGATGATGGGTAGTAAGGAGGGCACATATTGCATGGAGCACTGGGTGTTATACGCAAATAATGAATCATGGATGCTACATCAAAAACTAAGGATGGTGACTTAGTATGGTGACTAACATAACAATAAAAAATTATTATTAAACCCTGCAATTTCAGAAGATTAAGATGATGGATTTACAGAGGAACATAGTGCAGATATAATGATGACTTAAAAGATTACTGTAATAGTCCACACTTCAAATGATGGCTGAACTAAGAAAGTGGTAAAAAACAGAAAGGAGAGGGAAGATAAGCAAGACACTAGAACCAGTCAATATTCACTCTATGTACTGTAAATTTTCCAACCAGAATAGGTTGATAGCCTAGAAAAGGGAAGAAGCCAGATTACTGGGTTTGCCACTGTTATTTTATTGACTCAAGCTAAAAGAACATCTTGGATGGACCAGTATTAACTGCTCAGTGCTCAAAACAGCACAAGCAATAACTACTGTAGGAGGTAGGCCTCGCCTACTAAAAGGGGTTTAGGCCAGGAAAAGTGGTTTCAATTATTTTTCACTGGTAAAACTTTGGACTTTTGAAATAACCCCCATTTATAAATGTTCAAGTTCTTAATTAACTTCCTGAACAACAATAACAAAACCATCAAAACTCCTATAGATTAGATTATTTTTTTAACATATTTACCTAGTGTTTACCATTACCAGATATTGTCGTAAGTACTTTACAAATATTACTTCATTCAATCCTCACAACATACTTATGAAGTAGCACTATTATTAGCCTGATTTCATAGATGAGAAACTGTAGCATAGAGAAATTAAGAGATTTTCCCAAGATAACATAGTAAGTGGCAGAGCTAGGTTTCAAACCTAAACAGTATGGTTCCAGAATCCATGCTCTTAACCACTATGCCCCCATATGATCTTTACTTCACAGCACTTATTGTAGATATAATTTGATCTTTCTCTGTGCTATTATTTGATGTGTTATTACTTAATTAAAGTCTGTGCTTCACTAAACCATAAGTTCTATAAGAGCAGAGATTCTGTACAGTTTTGCTGCCACTGTATTGCCAGCTTGTAGCACAGTGGCTGGCATTCGTTTGGTGATCAATAAATATTTGTTGAATAAGTAAATCAGTCTTTATTGATGATTGCCACATTGTTCTTTTGCCTTGAATTTACTGCTCCCTAAAGTATTCTCCTCTTCCATATTTTCTGGTCATAACATGCAGGAGAAATTGGTAAGTTAATTTGTTTTCCCCAGCGTTCTTTCCTTTAGCAGTTCTGAGAGTAGGAAAGGACTCCCTGGTTTTTCCCTCGGTTGGGAGGTCCCTGACTTCCTCTTCCTGGAACTAAAGCCTGTGCCCTTGGGATGGAATTCTTCGTTATGGAACTACGTGCCCTTGAAATGAGCTCCCTCCAGGAATCAGACAACTGCACAATGACAGAAAGTAAAGAAGGTTTAGTGTGACCTGAAATCAGTGACCTAATTTCATTCCCTGCACCTTCTTCATTCCTCAAAAGGAAGCCTAAATATAGAACCACATTCTGGCTTACTTTTTCAAAATTTTATGTCAGAAAAAAAAATTTTTTTTCATGTCAGGCAGTTCTAAATACAGAACTACATTCTAGCTTCCTTTTTGAAAATTTTATGTCAGAAAACAACTTTTTCTCATGTCAGGCTTGGGTGTGATTACCCCAGCTCCCTTTAAGTACTTGGATTCACCACAGGAGAGCATGGAAATGGTATGGAAATCCTCCCTAATACCATAGCCAGATCTATTTGCTCTATCCACAAAGAGTCTGCAAACGATGACCTTACTGTTTTGGCAACCTCTTTTCACACTGACCACTTCTTTTTAGCAGGAGACAGTTGTGAAGGGTGGGGAGAGGAAAAGTAACAGGCCTTTCTGGTGAACTTCCAAATAAAAGTACAAAATAAAACAAAAATAGAAATAAAAGTATAAAAGATAAGAGACTGGAACTACTCACATCAGAACTCTCAGATAACCAAACAGTGGAGCTTGTACTTGTAAGGACAAAGCATTTACTTCCGCAAAGTATATTTCCTTTCCTGGTCAGCTGTTTGGTAGATTGGTGGTTTGACTGATAGATTGGCCAGTCTGTTTGTCTGTCATACGTACATTAGCGTGTGTACTCATGCACACACACTTACTTTTAGAGGCAATAATAATGACATAGAGACTTACGTATTTACTGAGTTCACCTACCTTCACTTTGTCTGTCCTCACTTTGGCTTTCAACTAGAGACATTGCAGAATAGTACCGACTCTAATTCCATGGAATTTCTGTAAAGGAAATAAAAAGATTCAGTATAAGAATTTCTCATGCCAATACCATTTCACTTAAACATGTGCTTAAGAAACATGTGCTTAAGAAACTTGGAACTTGTTCTCTGAAATCCAAAATAATCTACCTCTGAGATACATATGCTAAATTTTAGAATTCATTTCATATGTCCTCATCATAAAATTATATTGTCAAAGCTTGGCAAACAGATTCCACTTTCTGGCAATCAAGTCTAGGCTGATGACTACACTTCGTCAGAAAAATTATCTGTAACAGATCATTGGAAATAGGCAAAAGAATTTTTGGGTGATCTCTTAGGGCAGTTCTGGATTGACATCTTTAATTTTCTAATGATGGGACTATTTTATATCTCTGTAGGTAGGGGTTAACTTGTAGATTTTTATCCCATAGAGATACAAATATTTATGTTTGGTGAAAAAGATGACTCCAAAGGTTATGACTTGTGCACTTTAAGTCTATTCATTTTATGAATAATTCAGAAATCTTATCTTAACCTTTCTTTATTACATTTCCTGTAAATACTTAGCTCCTACATTTTCATTTGAACTGGTCTTAACTTACTACTGATTACCTCATTAATTAATGAATTAAATATTTGATACCTGCTCATTGTATTTATATGAGTCATGTTTTTTTAACCTTTTAAAAATTATACTGTATGAAACCCCATGAGTTTGCTATACAGAAAAACTCTTCTTTGTCTTCTTTTGTCTTTACCCAACCCAGAAAAGGCCAATAAAGTATATTGATTTTAATCAATTTCTTTCAGGTCTCCCAAGTCACTAAGTGTGGATAAGCCAAGACTAGAAACTTTTATAGTTGTTTTCATCTTAATCATCCCAAACAGGATTAGATGGGGAAAAAATTCGTATCTTTAGGGAAATGTAAAGTCTAAGTAAAAGGATATTTCCAGCCAAGAGATGTTCAGCTATCAGAAACAACACAACAAAAACAACACAACTAGCTGGAAAATTGTGATTTGGAATAACAATGTATCTTCCAGTTCTGCTGCGAGGCCCAAGTGACCTCATCAAGGATAAAATTCATATTTCAGTAATCTAGGCAGAGTTACATCAAATAACTCAAATAGGAGCCAGGAAGTTAACAGCAGTTAGATGTAAAACAACAGGAAATCAAATGCTTCCTATAGAAGTATCCAAATGAAAAAGAAAGAAAAATATTTTGCAGGCTAAACGAAATTATTTGTGCTTGTTGGCTACAAGGTTTGTATCCCAACCTAATGTCTGTTTCTTCTGTCAACAAAATCTACGTTTTTCTAACCAATATTAGCAGCTCTAATATCACCATTCTCTAGGCGCCTAGTCCTACTATTAGTTGCCTACATCTTCACAGTAGGCTTGGGGTTTCTACAGCTGCCAAGAAAGAAGAGCCAAGGATGGGATGTCCTGAAGTTCTGGCTTCTCTCCATCCCCTGCAGGGCCATCAGTGGCTCTGAGAGGGTAGTCTGGCCAAATCCACACAAGGAGCATAGCTAGGAATGTGAAATGGTTATAAGGCACTTAATGGCCAGCCAGGGACCTGAGTAATGACTATTTAGCTAGAATCAGGAACTCAGCCAATCTGGTGACATTCTCTGCACACACATCACATTACATAGCAGCCAACTGGAAAGTATATTTAAGCTGTTAAACTCAGAGGAGGAAAAGAAAAACAAAAAAATCTCAGAGGAGAAGAATGTGAGGGAAGGGAGGAAGAAATGGAATGTGGGAGGAAACAGGGAAGAGAGAGAGAGAAAAAAAGATGAAAAGAGAGAAGAAAAAGATTGGGAGCTAGAGAACCAGGTTTAATTTCAGTCTGCTACTAATGACAATGTGAGCTGGGGCAAGTTATTAACTACTCAGAAACCAGAGAGCCTTCCCTCAAATTTCTTCTAAACTGAGATTTTAAAAAAAGAAACAGGAAATAAATTAGGGAGATAAGAGATGGAGAAAGACCCACTAAAGAATAAATTTGTCAGAGAGACAGAGAGTTGGGGGTAATTACATATTACAAACTAAATACAACATTGGTTTCTATTATGTGACTGAGAAGAAGAATTATGAGAGGATTAAGTTAAATAAGGTATGAAAACGTCTGCCATAGTGCTTGATTCAAAGTAGACAATCAATAAATGGCAACATTTTAAAATTTTAATATACATGCCCACTAAATTGGTAAAAAAGTTTTAAGTCTAATAATACCGTGCTAGAGAAAAAGTGGAACCAGTGGAACACTTACATACTGTTGATGGTATTAAAAATTGAACAACCACTTTGGAAACGATTTGGCTTTATCTTATAGAGTTGATGGGGCATTTACCCTATAATCCAGCCAGTCTATTTTATGTATCCACCCTAGGGAGACTCTCATAGTATGTCATATACAAGGATGTGTACGGTAGCATTCTTCATAACAGCAAAATTGGAACCAACAAAAGAGCTACTAATGCTAGAATAGAGAAGTAACCTGTGGTATGTTCATACAATGGAAAGCTACATAGCAGTGAAAATGAACAAACTACAGTTAAGCAGATCAACATGATTAAATCTCAGGAATATAATATTTAGGGGGAGAATTGCAAAAGAATACCTATGATATTCCACTTACATAAAGTTAAAACCCATGCAAAACTCTATCATTAGGGACACATACTTTCAAGGTAAACCTATAAAGAGAAACAAGAGAATGAAAAGTACAAAATTCAGGATAAAGGTTAGGGAGAGGGTGGGAGGATGGTAAAGGCATACTGAAAGCTTCAAGCTACACTTGTGTTCACGTTATTGTTACTCTTTACAACTTACACATTTGTTATAAACTTTACATCTATTCAACACATAATAAAAAAAGAACTAAAAATTAAAGTTAAATTAAAAAAATAACAAAAGAACTAAAAAATAAAATATACCAATCATATGAAATACTCTTCCTATCTTATTCAGGAGAGTAATTTTTTAATAACCCGTATTGAAAGAATAGGCCAATTTGGGTCACCACATTTAAAAGAAAAACATTTTATTTTGAGATAGTTTTAAACTTACAGAAGAGTTGCAAAAATAGTATAGAGAATTTCCATATACCCTTCACACACTGTATTCTTATGTTAATATCTTATATACCATAACAATTACACACTAAGACATTAATCTTCATATAATAATATAAACTGAAGTACAGAAATTATTTTTTACTAATTCTTTCCACTAATGTCCTTTTTTTTGGGCTCCAGGACCCAATCCAGGATCCTACATTGCATTTAGCTGTATGTCTTCTTTAACTTGTGAATGTTCCTGATTCTTTGTCTTTCATGATCTTGACACTTTTGAAAGGTACTGACCAATTGTTTTGTAGAGTGTGCTTCAACTTAGGTTTGTCTGATGTGCCCTTCCTAGTGCATCCTATCAGGGGAACATGCTGTCATGTATATTCCTGGTGATATGAACCAAGATTGCTTGGTTAAGATGGTGTCTGCCAGAACTCTTCACTGCAAACTTACTCTTTTTCCCTTTGTAATTACTAAATATTTGGGGAGGACGCTCATTACATTTTAAAAAGAAGATTAAAAAACACTAGAGTCATAAGAAGAGGCATCAAAGAGAAGTCAAGGAATAGCACTAACTATAAGACATGGTTATAGGATTTGGGGCATCTGGGTGGCTCAGTCCGTTAAGTGTCCAACTCTTGATTTCAGCTCAGGTCATGATCTCAGGGTTGTGGGATCAAGTCTATGTTGGGGTCCAAGCTGAGCATGGAGCCTGCTTAACATTCTCTTTCTCCCTCTCCCTCAGCTCCTCCCCCACCACCACCTTCACATGTGCACACATGTTCTGTCTCTCTCTAAAAAAAAAAAAAAAAAAAAGACATGGTTATAGGATCTAAAACTCTTTCACTTAGACATGAGAATCAAAGGTAGAAATAATAGGTCCCATCTTAAGCTGATAATCTCTAAACTATCTAGACCTTGAACTGAATCACATAACATAAAGACAACTTACTGAAACTTGAGGTTGGGGGTGGAGTACTGATCTACCAATTCACAGTCTTCCTATTGGCAAAATAGTGCAAACCAACTTCAAGTTCCTCCAAGCCCTAGCTGTGATTCTGTGCTGCCAGCATCCTGCATCACCCCGCCCAGTTACTATACACAAAAAAACTAGCAAATTTACTAAGTATGAAGGTTTGGAGAAAGTCTTTAAGTTTATATTTAGCTCTGTCTGGAAACTACATAAACTGTAATAAACACAATGAAGTCTGGCAGTGGCATATTTGTGACACCAGCATAGCTGATGACTCTCAGTACTAGAATGTCATAGACTGCATACATACAAGTCATAATTGGCTCTTAATGAACAAATCTGTCTTTCAGAGAATCGAATTTTTCATCAACAAAGGAACAAACTTCTGTAGGTCAGAATCTGAGGATAGGACTCTTACACAGAAGCAGATGTGCCCATCATCCTTGACTAAAACTAAGAGCCGTATTCCCCCAGACCGTCATATAAGATCATGAAAGCTTTCAGACTATTCCATTAAGGTTTCCCAGAGTTAGCTATTATATCCAATGCAAAAATCCCTAGTTACTCCAGAAATCAGGTTCCCCCATCCCAATTCATATCACATGAATCTCAGCAAAGCTAACAAAAGCTGTTTACATACACAGTTAAAAAGCAAGTTTACCCCAAAATGCTTTCAAGAAGCACAGTCCAAAACCCACCAGCACTCCACATCCTCCCTTTCTTCTCAGTTACAGTCCCCGATACATCTCCTTATTTCAATCACAACTACTTTTGACAGGAAAACACTTTAGCAAAACAAGGATCTTTAAAATTCTGGGAGGGGCGGGAAGATGTTGAAACATCTACTTGTCTATGAGGCCATTTAGAGGACTAAATTTCCTTCGGTTTTCTACTTCTAACAGCTTCTTGGCTTTTGGGAACTTGCCACATTCCTTTGTTGTGGATTTTTTTTTCTTCTGTTTCCTCTAGATAGGGAAAGTGAAGTGAGTCTCAGTACCCGGATTTTCAACCTGCTTCTTCCGAAGGTGATTCATAGGCCTCGAATAACTTTTCAGTTAACTTGGATTTGGTTTCAGGTGGTTTAAAACAAAAAAGCTAAAGATTAATATAAACTTCAAATACAAAATGGGTGGAAAGGAATCTGCAAAATACTATAGTTTCTTAGCTACTGCTTCTATTTTCAAACTCGGGGTCTTCCTCAGGAGTTATCTGCTTCGTCTATAAGGCAGGTTTTATAAAGCAGTTGTGTGCTACAAAAACCCTTCTTGTCTGCCTAGAGATTTAAATTGGGTCTGACCAAATAATCTCCTTCTGGTGCTTGTAATTTTGCAGTCTCACAAAGTAAGCTCCATATTAAGTAGTACAGTGTGTTTTGGGATAGTTTATTTTCCTCTTCTTTTAGTCTATAAAAATAAGCCAACGTTTACTTAGTCTTAACTGTTTTGCACATATAGGTGGTTAACAAAGGTCAGTTGAATGGAATCTTAGAAAGCAAATATTACGTTCCTTTTTAAACAGATAAAATTTGTTTTATAATTGGAGTCAAGGGCCAGAAAGAACACTGACTGATGGGGAGTTTGGAAACCTCTGTTCTGTTCTCAGCTGGATTCCTAAATTATTTGTACCTAAAGCAAATGACTTTTATCTTCAGGTTTCTAGCTTTTCTTATCTATAATAATAATTACTACCCCTTCTCACTCAAAAAAAGAAAAAGTACAGCAGGGGTTTTCAAATGGTGTTATGTAAAGCAGGCTGGCTGGTTTCTCAGGAGCTGAAATATGGTTAAGGGTAGAGAGGAGCAAGGAGGAAGTAGAGGGCACTTCCTTTCTCTCAATTTGAATAACTCTACTTTTATTTGATATTTTTCTATATTTTAAGTTTTAAAAAGTAGTTTCTCCTGCTAAAAAGGTTGGAAAATCATCTGGATGCTTCTGGGATAAGTGTTTAGGTAAATTAAAATGTCCAATTGTAGATTGAACTCAACCTCCAGCTAGGCCAAGCACAGTTCAAGGTCCCTACATAGCCTTTCTTGATGTACCTAAGCCTGGCATCTATGTGGCGTTGGCACAAATTCCCAACAAAAGCTGGAGCTACTAGGAACCATTTGAAGACATTTTGCCTCCTTACTTCAGTCTTCTCTATCCCATGGCCACCATATAGTTCATTAAGATATATGGCCTTTTCTTTCCCCGTTCTCATGACAATTCATTTCCCTCATTTTTCTTCCCCTACTTCTTTGATTACTTTGCAATGTGATGTAGCAGTTAGGCTGACCTAAATTTAAACCCTGAAGTCAACA
Source organism: Ursus americanus (assembly GCF_024610735.1). Lineage (NCBI taxonomy): Eukaryota > Metazoa > Chordata > Mammalia > Carnivora > Ursidae > Ursus > Ursus americanus. The sequence continues at coordinate 35,338,954 of NC_142144.1, forward strand.
CTTATTAAATGTGTGAACTTGGGGTAATGAGATAATTCACTCTGAACTTCAGTCTTTCACCTCTCACATGAAGATAATTGCTTCACCTTGATTGCAAAGATTATATAAAGTATATCAAGCATTTTCTACAGTGCCTTGCACATGGACTATTTCCCAAAGCATTGTTCCCCTCCCTGTTGTCTGTGTGTGCTTTCCTTGAATTACGATATCAAATCCTCTCTTGCATCTCTACCCCTGGCTCCTAAAACCATCTTTAGTCCCAAACCCATACTGTTGGACATTTCCTCTTAGCTGCTAGTTAGCATCTCAAGATAATCATGTTCCAAAATGATATTTCTCACCTTCTCTCATTTTAATATATCTGTTCCTGTCTTAGTATTCTGACTTGTTCATGAAATCTAAGAATCTCCTTCAGTTCCCCCTCTGATTAACTGCCAGGTCCTATATGTTCTATCTGAGGATCTCTTGAAGCTACTACTTCCTTTCTAATCCCACTACTATCATCTCAGATTCCTTTTACTTTCCTTCTGCATTCAATATCCTGTTATCTGCTTCTGACTTTTATAAACTATCCACTGCTGCCCTAAAGCAGAACACTGATCATATCTTCTTGCTGACCAGGTCACAACACACAGTGGCTCCCCATGGATTACTGAATGAAGTCCAGCTATCAGCCACACATTCAAGATGCTCCCATTTGAACCCTAACTATTCTTTCATCTTTCTTTTCCATTATTTACCTTTATTCAAACTGGCCTATGTACAATTCCTTAAATACGACCCAGACTTTCCTGCATCTATGCCACTATTCACGCTGTCCCTTCCAAGGGTAATGCCCTTGATCTATATCAGTAAAAATCCTTCAAAGGCTATTTCAACAAGGGCAAGCTCAAATTCCATGAATCCAGTGTAGTTTCTCCCTTTCTCTGATCCAGAAGTAATCCTCCCACCTCTCCCAACTGCTATATTCCTTCATTGGTATTATTCTCCTAATCATTTGTTCTTCCTTATGTTATAATTATTTTTTTATAATTTTTATTTTGTTATATTAGTCACCATACAGTACATCCCCAGTTTTTGATGCAATGTTTGTTATAATTATTTTTTGAATTTCATCTCCTCTATCAGATTGGCTAGTGTGAGCATGTCTAATTAATTTCTCTGTCTTCTAAAGCCCTTGCACAGAGCCTGGCTTCTATGTAGGGGATTGGATGAACTGGAAAAAAAAAGAATGAAGACAAGCAGTAGGTAAAATTATCAAGAATATTAGCCTTTCTGAAAAATACAAGTTATAAGATGTCTAGTGTGATAACTTCATCGAGACAAGTGCTATAAAGAATACAAACACTTTGCCAGGTGATGTTTAAAATCAGCTCTGGGATCTGTACATCTCTTAGTTAAAATCAGTCCAAAGACACATTCGCTTAGCTTAATTACCTTAGCTGCCCTACTTTATTAGATACAAATGTGGCACCCATGAAGTGGGGAGGGTTTGTGACTTACAAAATCCAAAACCATAAGTTGTGAGGAATTTTCTGTGCCCCATGTGTCAGGTCTCTGCTAGTGATCTGTGCTCTATTACTCTACTTCATAGCAGATGGCAGAATATTCCTAATGCTACCAGGTCAACATGCTGTGGGAGTTTAAGTCACTCCAGTATTAATTAGGCTCCTTGCTGCTCTCTATGTTCCCAGGAAATGCTGGCTTTAAGACGAAACTGGGAACATCCCTGGATCACAGTGCCAACTGGAGTTGTCAAGCGGTTTTCTCATATCATAAGGGGTTTTATTGAGTCTAAGGAGAGTCACTGAATGACCAGAGTGAACCAAATTAAACTAAGCCCAAGTAAAAATACTTTCAGAATTACCCTCCACTCCCACCAGGAATGTCTGTGCTGGGAGCCACCCTGGATCTTGGATAGCCTCTAGAGTTACTCTGATCCTGGAAATTACAGAATTTCAAAACTAGAAAGGGACCGGGAGATACCTAATCCATCCTCCCATCCAAGTCATTCCCTGTGTTTAGAACCCTGGCTGCCTCACTTAAATTCTTCCAGTACAGAAGAAATCACTCTCTCAAGATGGTCTCTACATTTTCAGACAGCTCTATTTATAAATTCCTTTATTCATTAAATTTCTCCTGAGTCCTAAAAGCCCTGGAGGCAAGCAAGAGCCAGAAGAAAAGCCTGCGTAGGTTCTATCTTTATCTCTTCCCAGCTGGTGAGCACTGAGGTAAACACCCAGTCCTTGAGTATGCTACTTAATATAGTACGATCCTCACCTTCCAGCATATGGTAATTGTGGTAACTGCACTGGGCGTTCAGGGTCCTGAGTCCTAAAATCTGGCTGATCCACTTACTTACTGCACGAGCAGCAGCCAATAAAATGAATTAGGAGCACTTTGCTAGTTTCTCGGCATAGATCTAGGACATCTTAGCTTTGCTGCTTAAATGCATTCCACTCCAAGCTTACCCAGCCTCAAACCCTTTTAGGGATTTCAATTCTCCAATTTATCTTTCAGAGATTTCCAATATCATTACTGACATTCGCTCTACGTATTTTGATTCTAGTCCAACAATTCCAAATTACATGATAGCCTGGTCAGTTGGGCCCACCCAGACAAATGCTGTCTAAAGCAAGAGTAACAGTTCTGACAAAAGATTGAGCAGGTGGGCATGATTATCAATTCCTATAGGCCGCCTCAGCAAATTCAACCTAACAGAGAATCCAGACAATCCCTGAATTTCAATAACTATTGATGGGTCATGCTTAGTGGTCCGTTTTATAGTTGATCTCAAGAAGCTGTGTTATGTTTGATAGGGAAGCTATAGGACCCAAAAAAAGTATATATAAAATTTGGGAACCAGGTTTTAAACCCACCATGCCCACCATGCCCTTGAAAGGCAGTTAACAAGAAGCAACATTAATAAATGTTTAACCCATCTATGGAAATATTCCTGAAGTAATCTGCTTAAGAGATGATAGGCACCTGGGTGGCTCAGTCCGTTGGGTGTCTGACTCTTGATTTTGGTTCAGGTCATGATGTCAGGGTCATGTTCCACACTGAGTGTAGAATGTTGAGCCTGCTTGGATTCTCTCTCTCTCTCTTCCTCTGCACTACCCCCCCCCCCAGTATGTACGTACGTACGTACGTATGTATAAATAAATAAATAAATAAATAAATAAATAAAGCTGGTAAGATTAAAGTTCAGCCTAAATACATTTCAGCATGGGGCTTAGGGTTCCTTTCTAGAAAGGAAGCCATGAAGTTAAAACAGAGCTAATCTAAGAGAAGCTCTACTCTTTAAAACTAACTTGTTGGTCAGGAAAGACTGAAGGAATGACAGTTTTTAGAAGAGAAAATACTGAAACATTTATCACTGTTTCAGCCATTGCCTAAGGAAAGGTTTCTTTCATTATAATGCCTATCAGAGTTATTTGGAAAGAAATATTTATCTAATATCATGATTAGAGCAGAAAAGACTCTCAGAGTACTATATCTTAACTACCACATAAAAACATCCAGTTCTCTTTGCTGTGATTCTGGGATCTCTAATTTGTTCTCCTGGGTAGAGCTGGCCATGAGAAGACAATGCCCTGGATGTTATTAGATTTTCCATGTTAAACTTCCAACTTAGCTGTCTTGTTGATAAATTATTCTTTCCAGAAAGAAAGGAGTGAATTGATCTCATGAGACCTGGTCACTCCTAAGACAAGCTGTACATTGAATTTCTGAATTTGTAAAGCTTGAATTGGTGATGAGAACATCAAGATGCAGATTTGAGATGTCCAACCTGAGACGTCTCAGTCTTGGCCCCTTGCCTCTTTACTATATTTTGTCAAACTCAATGACTAGAGATTCATGAGATCTAAGATTTAAATCAAACCTGTTGGGACTACTCTGAGTCTTATCTGTACATGAGAAGGCTGGACAAGAAAATTTCCACTGCCCCTCCCTTCCAATCTTAGGACTATTCCATGACTCTAGAAATTGCTAGAAATAACAAGATTTGGGTAAGATGCCCCGTCACTAAATAAATTTATAACAAAATAGCCTTTCTAAATACTTACAATAATCAGAAAACATAATGGAGAAAGTACCACTTAAATAGCAACAAAATTTTAAATATCTATGAATAAGCCTAACAATAAATGTATGATTCTATATGAAAAGATACGTAGTGGGTGAGCCTAGCCAACTGCTTAGGATTTTCATCTCAAAGATTTTTTTTTTGTCTACTTGCATCATTTATGAGTAATTTTCATTTAAGAGCCAGAGGTTACCTACATTTTCAATTACATTTTATTTAAACTATTTTTATTCAATCATATTGTAGTCTATAGGAGGAATTATATATTAAAATGATATTTCACAAACTTAGTGATACCTGACAATCTCATTCATTAATGGACAGAAATGCACACACACACACACGGTAGTTTGTTGGTCATATGGCTCTGAAGAAACAGCAAGAGTGTGACAAGATCAAAGTGGGGAAAAAAGTAGGTAGGGATAAATTATGTTCAAGGATCAAGAAGAAAGTGCAGATTGGAAGAGATGAAAGGAGACTGCAGAAACTTGTTGAAGTTTAAATGAAATGAATAAAGTTATGAGAGGTTCTTAAATTCACTTAACAAAATCAAGTATTATACTAAGAGCTAGGGAATATAGAAAAGTATCAGACAATATCCCCATCACTGCCATGAAGAAATTCACTGTCCAGTAGGGGAGACATATGAGTAAACAATTGCTCTATAGTGTAGTGGATAGTATGATAGAGATAAAGATGGGGTGTCATGGAAGTGCGAAAGAGGAGTATCTAAACCTGACTGTGGGGGTCAGGTAAAGTTTCTTGGAGCAGATCCTGTGCTGAGTATGAAAGCATAAATATAAGTTAGTTTAATGAATATGGGAGTCAGAATTTTCCAGGCAGGGCTGAGGAACAACATACAAAAGGTCATGGAATGGAGTACATTGCAGAATGCCATTCAATACTGTAAAGGTTAACATAATGAAACTTATGATTTAAAGATACATCAGTGTTGAGTGTAGTTTGACTGATGGCCAGAAAATGAGTTGAGATGCTATTATTGTAATCCAGGGGAAATATAATAAATAGGTAAATTAAGGCATTGACAATGGGGAGGGTGTGAAAGGGTTACATTTGACAATTATATGAGGTAAAATTCCACAATGTGAAGTCCAGATCCTGGACTTCAGTTTTTAGGCTCAGAAACTTGGTTTTGGCTCCTTACCGAACTAGAACCTACAACTGAAGCTAACATTAAAGAAAGGGGTCAGAGGCTGACGTAAAACCAGAATGGTAGATGATTATTTGCAATGAAATAGATTAACTATCATAATGATGATAATATTGGCTTTGGCATGAAGTTCAGACATTTTCTCCTTGTAAAAAGATACACATAAGAAACGAGTCATAATAAGAAAGAAAGTTGCTTGATGAACTTGGAATTTGAGGTAGAGAAATTAAATTGCATGTTTCAAAGGTTTAATAGCATCAGGCCACAGATGGGAAATAGAACTGCTCAAGTTCGTTGGCTACATTCTCTCTCTTGGACAGTTAGGCACAACCAAAGTATGCCTCTCACTGTCCTGTTTCTATGTTGCCACTGCTAACCAAAGGGCTTCAGTGAATATTCTTTAGATAAATATACTTAGTCAAGTCTTAATTTGTCCAGTTTTTCTTTTTAAGGTGATTTTTGATAACTTTGCCTTAATATAGGTTAATGTTACAATTTAATTCTCAGTCATAAGTCTAATTTCCCTTATTTCCAAGTTCTTAGAGATGGTGGTGGAGTAACAACTGACCTCTCAGTCACTATTTACTTCCTACAACTCCAGGTGAAAGATGAAAGACAATGAGATAGAGAGGGAAATGGGTGGGATCCAAACAAAACGTGGTTTAAAAAGAGAAGGCTCTTAAAGGTGCCAGGCTGGCTCAATGGATACAGCATGCAAATCTTGATCTAGCTGTGAGTTAAGCCCCATGCAGGCTGTAGAGATTACTTGAAAGAAAACAAAACAAAAACCCAGAATGACAACAACAACAAATAAAGAAAAGGTTCTTAAGGGCAATTAACCATACCATACACTGAATACCTAAAATTCAAAGTTAACATTTCTCAGTTAAATTAATCAAATACTGACATTTTACCACTGAGCCATCTGAAGAGATTGTCCTTGGTATAGTCATTTAGCTAGAATCCTTGTCAGAATATACTTTACTTATATTAACACATCTATCATTTTCTGAATACCCACAATATCCCAGTCTCGGGAACTGTGGGGAAAGTGTAAATTACCAACACACAATTCCTATCCTTAAAGAGCTCACTGTTTAGAAAGGACGACAGACACACTGAAAAGTAATTACCCAAGAGTGGGATAATAGAAGTAGCTTCAGTTGGAGCACAGAGGAAACAGTAATCACTTCTGTCTGGGGAAAGGCAGGATGGGGACTGCAAAGAGTTAAGTCACAAAGGACATAATGCCAGTGTGCTGACTCATTATCACCAAAGTTAAACTTGGCAACTGGCTTATTGGAAAGATCTAACTGAATGGATACCTCCAACTTAGCAGAAGGATTTAAACCACAACTTCTAACCCTGGTCATAAAACACCTCAAATTTTTCTAGCTTTTTCTAAAATAATGAAGAGATCCTAAAAATTAAATATATTAAAGCTCACTTTTTAGTTTATTAAAAACAATAGAAACAGGGGCGCCTAGGTGGCACAGCGGTTAAGCGTCTGCCTTCGGCTCAGGGCGTGATCCCGGCGTTGTGGGATGGAGCCCCACATCAGGCTCCTCCGCTATGAGCCTGCTTCTTCCTCTCCCACTCCCCCTGCTTGTGTTCCCTCTCTCGCTGGCTGTCTCTATATCTGTCAAATAAATAAATAAAATCTTTAAAAAATAATAATAAAATAAAAAAAACAATAGAAACAATAATAGGAGTCATATAGTCATTTTAAGGAGTTCGATAAGGGGTACTTTAATATCAAAATCATAGTTATAGGATATCACAGTTGCAAAAATGATGTGAATCCTTGACAACTTATTTTCTTCATTTTCTAATTTAATCTTTAGTCTATTAAATATTCACTTAGTACCTATGTGCATTTTGCAAAATACATCAAATCATCACGTTGTACATCTTAAACTTACACAATGTTATATGTCAATTATATCTTAACAAAGCTGGGGACAAAAAACCCCCCAAAAAACCAAAACCCTACCATGTACATGTTACAGTGAGATATGAAAATGAAGACTGTGAATAGGGAAAGGAATTAGATCTAATGGTATAAATAGATATAATGCAAATGGTAATTGCTTTAAGGGAAGTTGGAGGAGGGGACAGAAAACAAAGTGCCAAAATGTTTCGGAGGGAAGATAGTTATTCTAGTCAGAGAAGTCAAGAAAGGTTTAATGGGGAAAGTGATATTTGATACGTGTTTTACAACAGCAGTGAAAGTCTTGGTGAAGAATAGATCCAAATATTTTTTCCCCTGATAATCAAATAACCTTTTTAAACAAAGATAGGTGTGTAAAGGAAAAACTTCAGCTTTTTTCCTTCCTATGTGGGGAAAACCCAGTCTTTCCTACTGTCTCTCCTTTGAGTCTTCTTTACTACTCACACAGAACACTTCACTTCTGACACTTTTGGTCAACAAATATATGAGGCGGGGTGGGAGGTGTCCTTACAATAAGCAAGTCTCTGACAACACCAGCCAGGTATCCCATAATTTAAGTCAATTCTGACACTATCTACCCAAAGGTAGCATCAGATCTCAAGGTAAAGGTACAGTCTTACAAGACTCCCCCACTCCCCAATTTCAGACATTAATCGTAAGCTCAAATTATCACTTGTGTTTCTGACCAATCAGCTGTGGATCAGAGGTTCCAATGACCCCCTTCTCAGGCTCAATTAATTTTCTAGAGCAACTCACTCAGGGAAACATTTCTCAGTTTATTAAAGGCTATGATAGAGGATACAGATGAATAGCCAGATGAAGAGATACATAGGGTGAGGTCTGAGAGGGTGCGAGTGCAGGAGCATTGCTGTTGTGGAGTTGGGGTGCAAACCCAACTCCTTGTGGAAGCTCTCCGAACCCCACATGGAATTTTATGGAGGCTTCCTCACGTAGGCATGATCAATTATTAACTCCATTTCCAGCCCCTCTCCACTCTCTGGAGGATGGGGCAGTGGTGTGGAGCTGAAAATTCATGTAGGCCTTACAGAAAAGATGAGACTGAGAAAAAATCGAAGTGGACAAGGGAGTTAGCCAAAGGCCTACCTGGAGGAAGAGTGTTGCAATCAGAAGAAATAATGAGAACAGAGACTGTTTAAGGAAAAGCAGGAAAGCCAGAATAGCTGCAGCAGCAAGGTGAGGGGCAGAGTGGTAGGAGAGATCAGGCAAGGTAGGGACAGAATATGCAAGATCTAAAAGGCCATTGTGAGGACCTCAACATTTTTTTTTTAACTTAAGTATAATTAACATACAGTGTTATATTAGTTTCAGGTGTACAATATAATGATTCAACAATTCTATGCATCACTCAGTGTTCATTACAATAAGTGTACTCTTGATCCCCTTTATCTGTTTTGCCCCTCACCCTCCCACCCGCCTCTGGCAGCCAACAGTTTGTTCTCTGTATTTAAGAGTCCTGGGTTTTTTGTTGTTGTTGTTTGGTAAGGACCTTGGCTTTTACTCTGAGTGAAAATGGGAGCCACTGTATATCATTGAGGAACCTGCCCTGTTTTGCCATTTATTCAGGCCATCTTTTTGTCCGTCAATAGTCATAAAGTTTTCTTCATATAGGTTCTGTGCATTTCTTTTTATGCTTAGTCTTAGACATTTTAAGGTTTTGTTGCTAATATGAACTCTTTCTTGTGTTATATTCTCTAATTGGTAATTGCTATTAAGCAAATTGTTAAGGGGTGCCTGGTTGGCTCACTCAGTTAAGCATCTTACTCTTGATTTCGGCTCAGGTCATGATCTCAGGGTCATGAGATCCAGCCCGACACAGAGCAGATTCAGATACTAATAACCATCTAAGCTGGGCGTGAAGTTGATAACCTCCTCATGAAAATTAAGAGACCGCCAGTCTCTTAATATAATCTATGTAAAAATCAATAGTTTTTTTTAAAGATTTATTTATTCCAGAGAGAGAGAGAGAGAGAGAGAGAGAGACAAAGAACAAGCGAGTGCAAGCAAGCAGGGGGAAGGGCAGAGGGAGAAAATCTCAAGCAAACTCCCTGCAGAGAGCAGGGCTCAAACCCCCAACTTTGAGACCACGACCTGAGTGGAAATCAAGAGTTAGTCGTTCAACTGACTGAGCCACCCAGGCACAGCTCAATAGGTTTTTAATTTATTTTTTATTTTTTAAAAATTTTTAAAAAGATTATATTTATTTAGAGAGAGCATGCATACGCATGTGTGTGTTGGGGGGGCAAAGGAGGGAGGAAGAGGGAAAAAATCTCAAGCAGACTCTGACTGCTCGAACCCACAACCCTGAGGATCATGACTTGAGCCAAAACTAAGAGTAAGACGCTCAACTGACTGAGCCACCCAGGTTCCCTTGCTCTGTTCTCTTAACACCTCCCTCCGCATACACTGGTGTCTTAAAAAGTTCTTAAAATGTACTACAGTCTCAGGGTGTCTTTCCAAGTTTTTTATCCCAAAGCTCCTCCACTGCATCCATTAAGATGACTGCTATTAAAAAAATAATAAGTATTGTCAAAGATGTGGAGAAATTAGAACTCTTGTGCACTATTGATGGGAATGTAAAATGGTGCGGCTGTTATGAAAAACAGTATGGTGAGTCCTCAAAAAATTAAAAATAGAATTACCATACAATCCAGCAATTTCACTTCTAGGCACACACCCAAAAGAATCGAAAGCAGGGACTTGAAGAGGTATTTGTAAACTCATGTTCGTGGCAGTACTATTCATAATAGTCAAGGAACAGAAGCAATCCAAATGTCCAACGACATACTGAATGGATACACAAAATGTTGTATATATACATACACTGTAATATTCAGTCTTAAAAAGGATATTACGACACATGCTACAACACAGATGAACATTGAGAACATTATCTTGAGTGAAATAAGCCAGTCACAAAAAAGACATACTACATGATTCCACTTATATGAGGCACCTATAGTAGTCAAATTCATAGAGACAAAAAGAAAAATGGTAAATGCCAAGAACCAGGGGTTGGAGGAATGGGGAGTTAGTGCTTAATGGATACAGAATTTCAGTTTAATAAGATGAAAAGAGTTCTAAGATGAATGGTGGTAATGGTTGCCCAACAGTGTGAATGGACTTAATGCCACTGAACTGTACACTTAACAATGGTTAAGATGGTAATATTATAGGGGCGCCTGGGTGGCTCAATTGGTTGAGCATCTGCCTTCGGCTCGGTCATGATCCCGCGCTCTCTGCTCAGCAGGGAGAGCCTGCTTCTCCCTCTCCCTCTGCCTGCCACTCCCCCTACTTGTGCTCTCTCTCTCTCTTTCTCCCAGATAAATAAATAAAATCTTTTAAAAAAGGATGGTAACTTATACATGTTTTACCAATTCAACTTTTTTTAAAATTTAAAAACAAATTTAAAACTGTTCCATCAATATTTTTGTGTTTCTTGTTGCCTCTTTTATTCTGTGAGGCCCAGTTTTGTCTTCTCCCTAGAGCTTTGAACTCAAGCTTCCTCACTGACCTTTGTCTCCAGTGTTACCTTTGTCTGGGCCTGGAACTCCTTGAGTCCCTCAACATTCACCTTTGCCCAGATTATGGTTTGTTCCCCTTTTCTTGGAACTCTTGTCAGTCTTTCTTTCTTTCTTTCTTTCTTTCTTTCTTTCTTTCTTTCTTTCTTTCTTTTGAATTTGTTCCCCTTTTCTTAGAGCTCTTGTCTTTCCCTTTCTTTCTTTCTTTCTTTCTTTCTTTCTTTCGAATCCAATCTCACTCCTAAGACCACCAGTTTGGGCCAATCTCACTTCTAAAGAAAGATCTGAGAAATAAAGCACACAATTCTAGAATACAGACTATCTGTATTCAAGGTATAACAATGAACTTAACGCTGTTTAATATAAATTAAGAAATCATATTTATGGAGAATTGCTTGAAGGATATACTGTTTAGCCACTGCCTGAAATCAGTTTGTTTGCTTGTTTTTGTTTTCTTTTTTTCCTAAGTTTATTTTTTTAGTAATCTCTACACCCAGCATGGGACTCAAATTCACAATCCCAAGATCAAGAGTCATATGCTCTACTGAATGAGCCAGCCAGGCACCTGTTTGTTTTTGTTTTCTAAGCCAAGGCTCAATAGAGGAGCTTTAGAAACTCTGTGAACCCCCTAAATTGTCTGTAAAAACCTGTGCAATTTAAAAAGTTCTCAAAATGCTCTATTATTTATCCCCCCAAAAGAGTTAAGACTTTCTATATATATTCTAAAACTTGTTATTCCTTGGATTGAAACAGATCATCAAAGCCTTACCTCAACCGAAATGTTCTGCCCCAAGCTCAGAATGGGTTTCACTGAACAATGCTTTGGCACTATGCCAACAACCTATATTGAAGGACATTAAAAGGAAACAGTCTCAGCACTAAAAATCTGTTCAGGGAACTACCATAAAAACAAAGAGAGCAAGACAAAGATGGGTACAGATCTGCCTGGATATCTCAAGATCTTAACCAGATAATATGTCTGTAAAGGCAGAAATATGCTGATGCTAACATGAGACAAGAAGAGATCATGAACAAGGCCAAGGAGAATGAAAAGTATGAACTGAGTCATACATACATTCAGTTCAGAACTGAGTCAAATGTAATGGCAGCACTAAAGGTTCTTCCTTCATAAGCACAAGCATGGGATTTGGAGAGCTACCAATGCAGATAATAATGTCAATTTTCAGATAAATGTATATAACATTTTACATATACATTGAGTATACCTAAGGTAAAGAAAGGTTCAAGCTACAAAAGATATCATGTGAAACTTTTAACAATTCTCCCTTCCCAATTTCAGGATAATTCTCTTTCATGTAACTCTCACATTCCTTGATTTAGCTAAAATCCATCCACCCATTCTTCAAATCTCAGCTAAAAAAACAAAAAACAAACAAAATATATGTATATTTTGTTTTGTTTTGTTTTTTAAAGGCTCCACACCCAACAGGGGCTTGAACTCATGACCCAATGATTAAGAGTCTCATGCTTTACTGATCGAGCCAGCTAGGTGCCCCATCACCTTTTAAAATTATGGCAACAAATGTAGTTCAAGTAGAATGGCTTTTGTTTCGCTAAACCGAAAACCACCTTCTCTCCTCCTCAAACACACACACTCATAGCTCTTTTACTCATTTTAAAATTTTTCAAAAGCATATCCACAAAGAACTATGACAAAAAGTTTTCCTTTTGTTGGAGGGAACCCTCTCAAATAGTCAACAGTCATTTGGTTGGAATTATGTGGAGAGTTTAGCTCCAGATACTGGTAGCAAGTCTAAGCTTTCTCCAAAATAGCCACAACAGAAACTGACTGATATTAATGAGGCAAACTGTGATACTAAGGATGCAAAGTATATGGTCTGGGATTGGAGAAATGAGTTATTAATTTAGATCTCTATACGAAGGGAAACAAATTCAATAAGATCCTTTTGATTGTCTTAAGCTCACATGGAAAAAGGATGTCGAATGTTCAAATCGTGATTCATCTTACTATAATATCAATAATTACAATGAAATCAATGAGCCCAGTGAAAGTTTCTGTTGGACTAGTCCCATTTCCTTTTGAAAGTACACAGATGAGAAACATTCACTCACTTTACCTTTTGCTAAAGATACTTACACCATGGTTATCACAGCAGATTTGGCTTTCTGTTTAACACCTTCCAAATTAAATCACTTATCTGTCTGCCTCAAGTCTTTAAGTAGAACATTCCTCTCACTGCCCTGCAAAAAAACACTCAGGGCGCCTAGGTGGCTCAGTCGTTAAGCATCTGCCTTCGGCTCAGGTCATGATCCCAGAGTTGTGGGATGGAGCCCTGAGTCCAGCTCCCTGCTCCCCGCTTCTCCCTCTCCTACTCCCCCTGCTTGTGTTCTTTCTCTAGGCTGTCTCTCTCCCTGTGTCAAATAAATAAATTAAATCTTTAAAAAAAATTAAATCTAATAATTAAATTAAATTTAAAAAAAACCACTCAAACATTACTCTCTATGTGAGTTAATGTGAACCAGTATCATCAGCGGTTATAACCAAAGACTTTTTATGATAACCTCAAGTTCAATTTTGTAATTTTTTTCCTCCCACCTTTGCAGCAAAAATAGTCTCAAAGCCAGGTCAGAGGGAAGTCAAGTCTGTGTCCTCCCCTAAGAAGTTTCTAGGAGATCCAAAATTATAAGAAGCTTCTTGGTGGGCTTTAGTACAATCCTTTAATGAGTGCTCTGAGAGCACAGCAACCAATTTCCTGGCCTTGTGGGTAGAACATGGTACAGTATAGTAGTAAGTAAGATGTTGAACTTGAGAAGCTCAGCAGATACAAGCTGAGCACTTACCTGAAATAAAACGTTTTATGTATTTCATTTCAGAGAAACACCACCTAAGGATAAAACAAAAACTTCTTATCAGTTCAGGCCCCGCTGACATAATACTATTTATCAAAATTAACTGTGCGCTGGACACTTTACTAAGTACTTTACAAAGATCATCTTGTTCAATTTTCACTAAGACCTGGGCCTAGAAAGAGGGTATTATTCTTTCCTACAGATGAAAAACCTGGGCCCAAGATAAAGTGGGTTGCTCAGGGTCCTACAATCAGAGAGCAGCAGAGTCACAGTGGTAGAGATTTGAATCCCTGCTGGCCTGACTGCTCTTGACTACAATTCTTGTCATCTCTCTTGTAAACTTGGCCACAGATGAAGAGATGACTGTCAAGTGCATTTCCAGGGCAGTAACTGAGAACTGTGGTCAAATACCATGGAGTAGAATTTAAAGTCTTAAATGCCCACATGCTCCTCTTTGGTAGATCTGTCACTGAACTCGGGAGAGTTCCACTATTCCACTATGTCCCCACATTTCAGCATCCCTTATTTCTTTACATGTGACTGAGAACCTCTTAGAGCAATCATTTCCAAAAGCATGGTCCATGAACCAATTGTTTCAAAAACATGAAAAGTCTTTGTGGAAAATACAGACACCTGGTCCCCACTCTGGACGTACTGACTCAGAATCTCTGGGAGGGGTAGCAACAAGAAACCCAGGAGGTCCTTTTGCCTATTAAATTTTAGACTATTCATTACCTTGCAGCAAAAGAGCTAGTGTAATCAGCAGGAGGTAAATTGAAAGCTAGCCTCCGTAAAACAATCAGTCTGGATCAGATTGGTGTTAAGAAAAAGATAGGACAGAGATCTTGTGAGAAGGCATAGGGATATAACATTGTTTTGGAGCTGGAAGGGATCTTGAAAATGGTCTATTCCAGTGTTTTTCCAACAGTGTTCTCTGAAGCCTCAGGAGTTCTAAAATGGGGCATGAGAAAAAAGGATTGGCAGTCAGAGTTTAAAGTCCTAAAAAAATGACTGCAAAAGCTTCACTGGTAACCTGGAATTTTGTGTAAGATTGTATCTGAATAATGGTTTTGCTGATTTAAACAATAAACAAAACAAACCTTGGCTGCAAAAGAGAAGAAAAAATTCTCAAGGCCCAGCATGCATTCCAAACCAATTAAATCAAACTTAACGCTAGTTGGTTACAGACATCAGCATTTTTCAGTACCAGGTGATTTCAATGTATAACCAAGTGTGGGAACCACCATACCAATTTGCTCTGTTCTTTGAGAGAAAAGAAAATTAAGACCCAAAGAATTTAAAGGAGATCAGGATTAAAACCAGCATCTCAACTTCTAGCTCATTATACTGTGTTCTCTCCACAATCCAGAAGGAACTAATTATTCCTCTAAAATAGAGGGCATATAAATCAAGATTATTATGTAACCTCACATTTACAGAGTTCTCTGGACTTTTAAAGAGTTCTTTATATATATTCTCTTTTTAGATTCTTATAAAGATTCTGGGAAGTAGGCAGGGGAAAACTATATCTGTCTCAGAATGAGGAAAACAGAGGTCAATTAAGTTAACTCAAAGTGGCTTAGAAGTAGAGCCAGAATTATACTCTTTATCTTCTAACTTCTGGATTAAGTGAATCTAATTTGGCAAGTGTTTTTATGCCTAATATGTGTTAGTTAAAACATGGTCAAAGATAAAACATCATCTATGCCCTCAATTAGTGTATAATCTTCTTAAAAAAACAGAAATAACTAAAATACTGTGCTGTCTGGCTTATCCCTTGGACTAGCAGAAGCTGAAAACACTCCCTGATTGGCCTTGCTAACAAAGTCCAATTCTCTTCAAATTCAGTCTGTGGCTTCTACTTTCTTTCTGACTACGGCAACTAATGTTAGGGAACTCAAGGGATCTGTATATAGCTATTGCATCTCTAGGCAAGGCCACGTAGCTGAAAAATGTCTTGATAAGGGTAGAGAAGAGCGAAAAAGGGTGCAAGTTCAGTGAGGTTCATTTCATAATCTCTGAAGCCAAGGCTATGACTCAGGCAGAAGACTAGGAGATTTCAAAACAAAGGACTGGATGGATAAGAAAGACTATTCACATAAATAATTATTTCCTTTTCCATGACATTTTAATAACTTGACACTTTGCAATTTATGTTGAAGATAAGTACTACACACCAAAGAGGAAAATAACATGTAGGGAATAGTATTTGTATAATTCAGAGTGGTGGAGAAGGTCACAGATAGATAAGAATGTTCAGTCAACTTTTTTTCATAAGAAACTCGTCAGACATTGCAAAATGTTGCCATCCATATTTTACCAAATAAAAGATAATGAAAGAACCAGGAAACCATGTTTTATTTATGAAATGAAACAAGCTGGCCAGGAATGATCTATCACAGTTGTTCTCAAACTTTAACTTGCATCAGAATCACCTGGAAGGCTGGGTCCCATGAGTTTCCGATTCAGCAAGTCTGTGGTAGGGCCCAACAATCTACATTTCTTACAAATTCAGGTGATGCTGATACTGTTGGTTCAGATCCCATACTTTGAGAATTACTGGTTTATCACAAAGTCCACAATATACTAGATACACACAGGCGTGCACACATGCTTGTTGCAAATTATGACAACTTAGTCAATTCTCTATTACTGACTTTGTAAATGGTACTCTCCCTACCTACCAACCTAATGGCCAAAAATAAGACTAAATCGGGAAGAAGTTATGGTTAATCACTTAATTAGACCATCTATTTAAGAGCACAAATGAATGCGTTTATGAAATGAATGTTTGGGTATTTGACAAAGGCAATCAGTGAGGTATATCTAACAACTAGGAAATGACATTGCCCTTTAAAAGCCTTTACTTATCTTGAAGCATACATGAATTTTATTTCTTGTATTTAAGAGAACGCCCTTTGGACCTCTCTATACCTTAAATGTTACCCAAGTTCCCACCATCCTCATTCTTTTCTCACTCTTCACTTTCCCCGAGTTTTCTTTTTCTTTCTTTTTTTTTTTTTTGAAGATTTTATTTATTTAACAGAGAGAGAGACAGCCAGCGAGAGAGGGAACACAAGCAGTGGGAGTGGGAGAGGAAGAAGCAGGCTCCCAGCAGAGGAGCCCGATGTGGGGCTTGATCCCAGACCGCTGGGATTACACCCTGAGCCGAAGGCAGATGCTTAACGACTAAGCCACCCAGGCGCCCCTCCTGAGTTTTCTTAACCACTTCCCCTGCCCCCTCAACCGGCTTCATTTCCTATATACATCATTGATTAGTAACTTTGTTCAGGTTAAGAAATTCCTTTGTTCAGGTTAAGAAATTCCTTTGAGAATATGATTAATGCTCTTAAAAATAAACATACACACTAGGGTGGCTAGGTGGCTCAGTTGGTTAAGTGTCCGCCTTCAGCTCAGGTCATGATCTCAAGGTCCTGGGAATTGAGTCCTGTTCAGTGGTGAGTCTGCTTCTCTCTCTATGCCCCCCCACCTTGTGTGCTCTCTTAAATAAATAAATAAAATCTTTAAAAAAAATAAACATACACACCTATATACATTTTACATCCAATTCAAGACAGAGATTTTCACTCAAGTCCACAGGCCCCAGATTAAGAACTCCCTATATATATGCTAATGATTCAAAAATCTATGTCCTTCAGTCTGAATTTTTATTTTGAGCTTCAGTATTACATATCCAAATAGCTACTAAACATCTGTTTTTGGATGTCACACAAATGTCTCAAAACCTACAGATACCAAGGAATGACTGACTGCTTAATATGGATGGGGTTTCCATTTAGGGTGATGAAAAAGGTGTGAATAAGTATTAGTGACGGTTTTACAACAGTGTAATACAACAGTATTACAACGGTTTTACAACAAAACCTAAACTGAATTGTCGTTATATTTTTATACGGTTAAAGTAGTTTCACATAATGTGTATTTTACCACAATTTAAAAAAATCTACATTTACAAAACTGAAATAATCTCTATTCCCCATCTCTCACACACCCAAAATCTGTGCTTTCTCTTGTATTTCCTGTCTTTGAACATGTTACTAGTCTTACCATTCACCTAGTGGCCCAAGCCAGAAACCTAAGAGTCATCTTTGACAATGCTCTCTTCCATTCTCCCATTTGTAATTAATTATGAAGTTCTGTACATTCTCCCTCATTAATACAGTTAACTTGGAATAGTCATCTACTTCCTCTACACCCAAAGCTTCTACCTAAATTCAGGCCACTGTCATTAACCTCAGAGTCTCCAGTTTTGAACCTCCCCACTCTCCTGAGAATCCTCACAATCACCCTGGGACAAAGGCATTACTATCCCCATTTCACAGCAAAGGAGACTAAGTCTTAAAGTGGATTTTGAATTTGAACTTAGGTAAAACTTTCTTGGCGAGAGTCCAGAGTGGTGACTTTTCCTTCCCTAGATCCCTTGTACGCTGGTTATTCTGTGTGCTGTGTCTCCTCCCACCCAACTCCCTCTGCCCTATTGGAAGCTGATCTCTATGAACTACATCACCCAGACTATCTTACCCCTAGGCTTCTGTTTGGATTTTGCCAATGGAAAGTACTAGCTGGAGACCTGAGAGCAGGAAAAGAGAGAAAGGTTAGAGCATTTATTTCTTTACTTCATTTCTGCTTATAGCAGCTGCTTAGCCTTTATGGCCATACGTCTTGTCAGGCAGTCCTTCTTCCAGATTGTTGCTGTAGGTGGGTTCTGGTAACAACACTCCTTCCCCTTTCCCCTCAGGCTTGGAAGTCCTACTAACTTGCCACTGTTGATGTGTTTCAACATTCCTGTGAATACCGATCATACTTCTATAAACAACCCTTTGGTTAAACTCTTCTTCGGTTAAACCCTTTTGAATGCACCAGCTGTTTTTCTGCAAGGATTCGGACTGAATTTCAAATATCTATAATAGAGTCTAATTCCTTTCCACTGATCCAAAGTTTTCCATCCTTCTGGGACTCCCTGGTCTTCCAAGAAGCCTCTCTAAATACTCTGCTACCTACAGAAAAACACTGTTCTTACCACAATTACGTTGTATCTAGTGTGACATTAGTACTCTATTGTCCTATAGTTCTATTATCATTCAGTTTTGTCAGACTAATCACCCCTGCAGGGCAATAAGCTCTTAGCAGTAGAGAACTTCAGCAATTAGAATCTTTAATGGCAAATATATTTTAGAAGGAACCTTAGAGGTTACCTTGTCTAACCTCCTTATTTTATAGATGTGGTGGTTTAGTTTTACACAGCTATAGAATAGTGCGAACCTAAACCCATCATCTAGATTCCTGCTATTGCTTCACCATGCTGTGATACTGCACTGGGTACTTAGTGAGCACTCAATAGGCTAGTGACTCACTCTTAAATTGATTTCATTTTTATTTTGGTCAATGCTAGGCTAGATAACTATCTGGCACATAGGATGTGCCCATCAAGTATTTGCTCATTTTGAACCTGTGATGCAAGACTAATTCCTGAGTAGTTAATCAGAACTCAGAGGATCATTTATAATAATAATCCCTTATATACCTAGAGAAAGTGTATAGTTTTCAAAGTGCTTTCACATTTAAATGAGACCATTTGCTCCCTCTGAAGTAGACATGGCAGGAATTATTAGTCTATTTTAACAGATGCAGGAAACTGAGCCTCTGAGAAGTTAAAAAACAAGGTCCCTTTGTTAGTATGTTATAGAGCTGATACCAGTATTCATGTTTTTTGACTTCAATACTATTTCCATTATTCCATGTTGCTTCTTCAGCTTTGCTATTCTGCTTCTAGGTATAGCAGTTTCATTCAGGGAGTGAGTCTGAATGTTCACAATAAATAGGTAGATCATACATTTGTGCTCAAAGAACTGATTTTGTCCCTTTAAAAATCCACTATTGGGGCACCTGGGTGGTTGGTTAAGCAAAGGATTCCTGGTTTCTGCTCAGATTCGTGATCTCAGAGTCATGAGATTAAGCCCCACATAGGGCTCTGCTTTCAGTGTGGAGTCTGCTTGAGATTCTCTCTCTCTGCCTCTCCCACTCGTGTTCTCTAAAATAAATAAATCTTTTTTAAAAATCCATTATTAAAGGTTCTTCCACTTCTGATTAGATATAGCCTGCAGATTATCACCATTTTTAAAAAAAGATTTTATTTATTTATTTGACACAGAGAGAGAGAGAATCAGAGAGAGGACAAGCAGGGGGAGCGTCCGGCAGAAGGAGAGGGAGAAGCAGGCTCCCTGCTGAGCAGGGAGCCCAATGTGGGGATCAATCCTAGGACCCTGAGATCATGACCTGAGCCAAACGCAGATGTTTAACTGACTGAGTCACCCAGGTGCCCCAGATTATCACCATTCTTGATTATTATGAGGCCTGTTATTTCCTTGAGGGAGGAAGGAAGGTTACCATCTGTGTGTTTTGGAACAAGGGAGACCGCACTTTTGAGACCTCACTTCCTGTACAGACCAGAGCCAGACCCTTATAAAACTACGTCTTCAAGAGAAACAACCTCTTGTCCTTGGCCTGACCTCACCAGAGAGGGGTTGGGCACACTGGCTTTCTTCAAGATCAAATGCACCAGAGAGCTACCTATAAATGTTTTGATTGAATTCTCTTACCACAAAGACTTTGGTACAGATTTCACCCTGGGTTTTAGCCACTAGAACGATTTCTGATCCTAATCAGAACACTGCAGAAACCAAAAAGAATCTAAACATATTAGTCATCTTCTTTGGATTTCAATTTCCATTAAGAGCTCAAAGTGTTGGCTCAAAAAATGACCCAAACTGAAGTCCTACATCAGGGGCACAAACTCAAATGCCTATCAGATGCCAGGCAAATAAAGCAAAGCCCACTGTAGTAAACAAGGAGTAACAGAGTCTAATGAACTATATAGTAAATTAACAGTTGCTTCTCAGTTCCAACCACCTCAGTTGCTTTGTGGGAATGTGAGTTAAAATTAACAGATCTTCTTTTTCTTCTTCTTTTTTTTTTTTAAGCTGGGAGTCTGCATTTTTAAAATGTGAAATCTGGTTTTAAATAGCTACTAATTCAAACTTGCAAGGCTGTTGCAAGCCATGGGTAACCAGCCAGAGTTTAACTTTTTTTTATGGAGTAGGTCTCCTGTGCCATATGAGAGAATGATAGCAAATGTGCCACTTTCAAGTCAAATGTGGTATAAGATTTATGCTTTTTTTCAGCAAATCTGGATATTGCTGGAGAAGTGGACAAACTCCATGAGTTAATAGAATGTGCCTTAGCTAGGGGTTTGGGGGTATCTGCTTCAGGAGGTAACTGTATAAATGTACCCCGCTTTTGGGAAGTGTTTGGTGGGGAATAAAAATCCTCTTTGCTAGGTATTTGGGCAAATATATCTTCTCTGGAGTGCCTGGGAATCCTTATGTATACTCAAGTATGGGGAGAGGGCAATAACCTCGGGGACTATCGAGAGAACAGTTTACAAGAAAGTATAAGGACAGACAGGTATTAGTAGGAAGTACACAGAACCGTAAGAATCTCAGGTAGTACGCGGTTAGTCTCTTCGGTGTTGGGAGGGAGAAGGCAATAACCTTTCCTCCGGCGCCACCTTCGGGCGCTTCTTGCTCACCATTGCCTTGCAGCCGTCAACTCCAGCGATCTCCATCTTAACGCTTTTTGCGCAGGCGCCCTAGAGCCCCAGGGTTGGGCCTAGCGCGGAGCCCCGCCTCTGACCACACCCCTCCCTAGAAGCCACAAGCCCACCTCCAACCACGCCCCTCTTCTGAGGAGCCCGCCAACCGCCCCTGCCCGCCTTGGTTTCCCGAAGGTGTCCTGCAGCTGTTGGCCTGGCTCTAAGTACCTGAACGCCCTCTGTGCTGGCCGCTAGGGAACACAGATGAAATACTGAGACCTTGCCTTGGGTGGATCACACGGTTTTGAGGGAAGACAAACAAGTAAATTATAACTATGTAAAGTGCAGTTTGAAAGGGTTCAGGGCTGGTTGGGTCCTAAAGGTTGCCACGAAGTATCAGAACCTAGAAGGCCATGCGAAAGCCCATAGGCCATGCCAGCAAGGGGGAACAGAATGTGCAAAGGCACAGAGGGATAGGAATGCACAGTGTGTGTGGGGGGGTCAGAACTACAGGTAAATGCTTTAAAATAGCTACAGGATGGTGGGGGGATGTCTGCACTGTCCTGGAGGGTCTTCGAATTTCAGCCCAAAGTCTCTATGATAGATAGCCACTGAACAGTTTTAACAGGAGAGAGACTTACCAGAGTTATGTGAAGAGGGCAGGGGCAGAACGAGGCAGGTGATTATCACTGTAATCCAGACCAGAGGAACTAAAAGCCACTATTCCATTTGTGGTACTGGGAACTGAGGTAAGACAATGGATTCAACAGGTAAGTTTAAGGCAGAAATGATAGAAGGCAAATGGCTTGGGGAAGAAGGAGGAAGTTTAAAAATGACTGGGTAACTGAATTGTAAGGATTTATTTAGCAAGCAAATGGAAATGAGGAAATGGAAGGCTGGAGTTAATCCCCTGTCCTGTGCTCCCACTCAGCTCCCACCCTACAAGGGCTAAGAAACTAGGTAAGCACTTTCTGTGTCAGCTTCTCTGATTCCCGTGGCAGGAGGCCTCACTTCTACCTTGTTTCTTCCAATATAGGAGGAGACTTTCTATTCCAGCTTTCCTTCCTTGAATTTTCCCCAATGAAAGGCCAATTTCTACTCCTAGGCCTACTCTGTTCTGTACAGGGCAGCCTCAGCCCTCCCAGAGGCACACCTTTCCCCAGCAGACGCTTACCTTGTCCTCACAACATGGATTAGTTTTTACTAGCACATGACATCTCCTACTCTTCTGGACCTTCTGCAGGAAGCTGATACCTTGGGTCCCATGACTCTGTTAACTAGATTGGTGGTCTCAGGTCAAGGCCAAGGCCAAGATGCTAGCCCATTTCCTGCTTTCCTGCTTGGTCCTTATCCAGAGCTGCTTTAGGTTCCACCTCTAGTCAGCAGGGGGCGGGGGGGGGGGAGGAGCAGTGAAGGGTCAGGTACAAAATTTACCATTATACAGGATTATACAGGATAGTCATTTCTACAGCTTTCCACACCTTAACAGAATTACCAGACCCCAAAGGCTGCTATAAGTTAATTTATTATAGACTAGGCAAAAATGTCCCGTAACAATGGCACATACAATAATTAACAACAGCAAAGATGCTTAGTTTCTTGTTACATGTAATGGCCAGTACAGTTGTGGATAATACAGAGTTCTCAGGAGGTCCAGGAGGCTGCTACCAAGGATATCCAAGAACCATGTCACATCTCTGATCAAGGGCCTGAGAAGTCCATATGACCTCCTGAGTCTGTCTCTGACTTCCCAGGGAATGTTGATGCCCCCTCCATCCAGCCTGTACAGAGGGATCATAGTCCAACCTCCTTCTGTAGGGTTGAACATCTGTGAGGGGAACAGCAGCTGACCTAGATGGAGGGGAGTGAGGCCAAAGACTAGATTCTTTCTGCAAAGGAGAGGACAACCAGAAGGCAGTAGTAGCCATAGGTGAGGAGCACTCCTTCTAGACTGGTTTCTACAATTTTTGGCGTTGTTCAGAGCCTAATCAAGAAGAAAATACACCCCTCTCTCCTGGATCCTTCAACTAGCCTCAGGTACATACACAAAGGAATAGCCTCTCATGCCCTGAAACATCATTGCTCCCCTTCCTCCAGAAGTAAGGGAGGGAGATTTCTGGGCAAGTGGCCTCTGGTGCTTGGGTTCCAAAGAATATTCTGCTCAGGGCTCTGAAGTATCATGTGAACCTCATTCTACTCATGACATACAATATGGAGGAAAGGATTAGCACAGCTCATTTCTAGAAGGTATCTTGTTCAGTCTCATAGCCTTGTTTTCATGGGGCCACACAAAACCAGTGGATCCTGCTCAAGGGAGAGTCTAAATACTATTCTGTATGTTCCTACCCTGGCCATACTCCAATCCAGACTATAGGGCTCAGCAACACCTGGAGGCTCAACTGACCATTTAGCTAACCAGGTACATGCTCCAGGCTCTCTAAACTTGTTCTTCTAATGGTTGATATGTATGGGTCTAGCTGGATAAAGTGTGGCATAGAGAGGGATGGAGATGGGGTGTGGGGTGAAGGAGTGTCTACCAAGAATGGCTGACACTCTCAGAAATGTCTGTCTCTCCCTTTATGGAAAACCTATGCTGTAACCCCCATAGCCAAGCTCCTAGCACCACAGACCTGCTGGTCAGGGATTCGTGACCCTTTCTGTGAAAAGCCATACTCTCATCACCCCAAATTTTTCCTTTAATTTCCTTAAACTGAAGGAGTCAGCCTCTCAACTATGAGGACCCTACATAGTAACTCTCACTGGCCCTGACTTGTGGAACTGATGCCATCTGGTTGGCACAGGAACCTAGGTGCTCAGCTCCCCTCTTCTATGGAACGAGACTCTGATTTGAGCTTCACAAACTCTCGAGCCACTTCGTCATTGCTCCTCTGAGATAGAATCCGGAGAATAGTCATGCCTGTCTCATCCATGTGGATCTTCCGGCCCAAGGGGCACCAGCAAGCACAGCTGCCCTTAGCTGCCACATCCCTCAGAGGCATCACAGCCAGCCCCAGAACACGATCCTCACGGGCAAAGCAGTAATCCTTCACACATATTTGCAACTCATAGGCTTCTGGTCCCTCTTCATTTCCCAGGAGGCTGTGAGCACAGGGGGACGGGGGTGGAAGGGAGGAGGCCAGAGCTGAAAGAGTCTTCGACTGAATTTACCCCAGCCATCATCCAACCCATCCCTCCTCTCCCCTCTCAAGTCTTACCCCGCAGCTCACCCCCATCCCAGAGTCCTGCAGGTTCCCTACCCCATAACTCACAAGTGAAATGTCTCGTTGTACTTGGGAGCCCAGTTGTTGCTCTTTGACTTGGTTGTGAACTTCCTCTTCTTGTCACTTTGGTGTGGGCCAACCATGGTCACTTCCACAAAGGGCCGGAACATACCCGCTGTTTGCCACTTGAGGTCATTGGCAGCTACCACTGCCCAAACAAGGGAAGCCTGTGAGGGATCCCACCAAGTGCTCCCAGTTCTTGAGCCCCCAGGTGGCATTCCCTTTGGAGGAGGGCTAAGTTGGAGTACTGAGATAAAGCAGCCCCTACCTTCAACTGAGGCCACTGCATAAGAAAAGGTCTAAGACCTGTAAGTCTGTGCCACTCACCTTTCACTGTGACCTTGTGCTCTCCAGTTCCAGGATGTGTAAACAAGTCCACCTGAATAGAGACTTCTCCCACAGGATCATCCACACCAGACCCTGAAGGACAGATGGACAGTTGATCCCTCACTGAAGAACTCTAAGACTTCAGGCATAATTACCCCAGGTAAAACTGAGGAGTTAGGAGGCCACCACCTTACACCCTAAAGCCTGAAGCAATCACTCAAAGTAGACACGGGGAAGTAAGCAATGGGAGAAGGGAAAGCAAGGGGATAAGGAACGAAGCTGTGTATTAAAATACATTAGGCTGACAACATCTTAGGTGAAATGTTCCAAAACTGCACCAGGAATCTCTCAGGTACCCCAAACCTCTCTTACCTCCTAGGCTGAAGAATTTTTCATTGAAAGATATTAGAGAGAAGGACAGTACTGCCACCTTGTATCTTTGGGAATTATGTCCACCCCATGGTGTCTTAATGGAACAATGTGGGTCCCTTCTCACCAAAGCAACACTCTCCACTCTCCCACCTATCCTCAGATTCCAGGAGGCCCCTGGTTGGGAGGCTGCCCTGCTCAGACTTTGTCCTTTTCACACCTGGATCCCTCCACAAGCGACTTCCCCGTCCCAATCTCTGGCCAGTTTGTAGGCTCCCCTCAGCAGAGGTCTCACTATTTTGAGAAAATACCGGTACCCTGCACCCCAGATAAAACTTCTTTGTCCTCAAGTGGAGGGGTGGGGGAATCCTGAGGACAGAACTATTGTCAACTCCATCTCAGACTGTATGAATACATTGCTCAACTCTAAGACTTGGGATAGAGCTTCTGAACTTTGACATATGGCTCCCCTATCGCCAGCCTAAGCAGCTCATTCTAGTTCATAGGGAACAGTGTTAGCCTATGTTAGATTCACGCATGCAAGGTATACAACATACCCTTTTCCGGCCGAATGTCCTCATTAGCCGTAAATCTAATACCTTTCCCATCATGCACTGAGTGAGAACAGGCAAGTCAAGAAGTAGTAGCAGCAGCAGGACAGAGAAAGAAGAATCAGTTAGAGGTCTAAGGAGATAATAGCCATTTGGAGCAACTCTACACATATCTTGAAGGAGCACAGAGATGAGGTGGAGAGAGAAGTCAAAGAGCTGGGGTCAACGCCCCCAATGCTCCAAATTAGACTTCATGGGTCAAAGATCAACCAGATCATGGGGAAAAGCAAAAGAACATACAGACAGAAGGATTCGAGACCATCAGCCCAGGAAAGAGAGATGTTATAAGCTCTAATTTCCTAGGCCTTAAATGATAAAGCAATGGGTACAAAAGGCACACACACACACACTTGATCCTCCCTGCAGTAACCACCCTTGCTCTTACCACATATGTGCCCATTTCAGCCTTTCCTCATCTTTACATCTAGCCTAAAGCTCAGAATTTCTAAAAAGCCTTTCTGGATCAACTCAGATCCTTCCCTGATGTTACAGGTCTTTCCATGTACAGCTTCATAAAAGATCTCCCTGTCCCTTTGAGCAAGGCTCATAACTTCTTGGCTCTCTCTTCTTCCCATCCTGGACTTGAAATAAGAACAGATGTGGAAAACGGAGCAGTACCGCAAGTCCCTTGCATCTTTTCACCTTCTATCAACTCTAGTCTAACTGCTTAGATCCCTCTTCCCCGTCAGGTCAGCTCTGTGCTCTGAATCCACAGCTCAGGAAGGCCTAAAACCTCCCGCTCCCGCCATCAGATTCACTCCTCCAGGCATCACACCCGGTTTCCCCGGAAGAAGAAATAACAAATGTGCCCGAAAGTCTTTCCTGGGAGGGCCCTGCTCCAGGGCTAGGGGCAGAATTTGAGTCTGAACCATATCTAGGTAGGTGTGTTTTGTTATAGAGAGGCCTGCCTAAAGACAGGGTGGGATTCTGAGGACTGGAAGTCACTGGGAGAAAACCACCGCCTGGGTCCCTATACATTAGCATCACCCATGAGGCTGGAACCTCAGCTACGCACAGAGCCCCATGATCCACATCTTCTCTTCAACTGCTCCCGTAGTTTGCCTCTCCTAGTCTTTTTCCTCATCCACACTAGACAGTCTGTAGTCTTTTGCTTTCTCTCCCCAGGACAACTTCCAACAAGATTCCCAAAGCTATGAGTTTTCATGGTGTCTCA
The DNA here is from genome assembly GCF_024610735.1 of Ursus americanus. Classification (NCBI taxonomy): domain Eukaryota; kingdom Metazoa; phylum Chordata; class Mammalia; order Carnivora; family Ursidae; genus Ursus; species Ursus americanus. The sequence goes on from NC_142144.1 coordinate 35,365,911, forward strand.
ACCACTCATTTTCAAGGCTTCCTGACAGATACTTCCTAATAGGGTATACTCCTTGATAAACATGCACTAGCCAGGCAATGTCTGGGAAAAGAATCTCAGGCACATTTCCCAGGTCCCTGTGATTTTCCTGTCTGGTATGGGTATGGTGTGGGGGGTGAGTATTGGGGTCCCTTAAGAAATCCTGAGATCTGAGTTTGATAGACTCTCTGAATAAGTACCTGGATCCTCCCTAAGGGCTGGAAGATATTGACTCCCTAGAGGCAGAAATGTATCAAGGAGCGGAGATAGGGACCCAAAGCTCTTAGGCCTTACCCTGGGCAGTCTGTGAGCGCACAAATGTTTTGATGAGTGTGTCTGTGGTCTGTGTGTAGAGAGACAGGGCATAGCGTAGGGACTGCAGATCTGGGCTCTTCTCCAGGAAGGTTTTCTTCAGCCCATTACCTCCTGCATGGAAGTATTGCTGAAAGACAAAAGAATACCTGCTATAGCCTCCTCCTCTTACAGAGTGGCAGCTTTCCACACTGTCCTCAGAGAAATCACATCTGAGCAGAAGCTCAATGAAGATGCCAAAAGAGGATGATGAGGGCAATAAGCCTTTCAATAAACAATAAGATCAGGAATACCACAGAGAGTCAGAATCTCTCAGGTGAAGAGTATTTGGATAGGAGCAGTAAGGAATGGCCACATTCCTGGATGTGGTCTTTGAAGTATGGATCTATCCAGACAAGCAAAAATATGGAATAGAAGCATTTCAGGCAAAGAGAGTAGCCAGAGTGCTCTTTTACCCCTCTGAACTCTCAGAGAACATTATACTTATGACATACCTCTCCCAAGTGCCCTGCATCACGGCTCATGTGTACCTGCCTTATTACAGCCTTACCAAATTATAAGCATCTTAAAGCTAGGAACTATATCAGATCCTCTCTGTATCATTCACAGTGCACAGTGCCGTGTGCATATGTTGCCTGGTTGAATGAAGGAATGGGTAGTAGAAAACCAAAACGAATTTATACATAAGTGGAATAAGGAAATTTCTGCCAGATCTGGGGTATGAGGATCTGGAAGATTAATTCCCACTGGGAAATAATCAGGAATGGCAATAAGGAACTAAGTAAACTGAACTGTACTCAAAACCCAGGAATAAGTGCTCTGGGTCTGTGGTAAGTCATCTGAGACCATAAAGGAGGTAACTTTTGGTTGCTCCCAAGCAGAAATATGGACATAGCAGAGAAAGAAACAGACATAAAAAAATCACTCCCTTCTGGATGTGGGGTGGCAAGAGACCAGTGGACATTAGTCTGGCAGCGTGGAATGCCAGGGCCATAAGGCAGTGTGAATGAGGTAGGGTAGTATGACTGTCTGGAGAAGGGGGAGGTCTCCACCTTGATGGTGTCCAGAGCGAGGTCAAGGACGGCACATTGCTTTGGAGTGAGACTCCGGGTTTCCTCTCGTACCATGTGGTCCTGGAAACCCAGAGAAAGCAACAGCATCAGGACAGCTTGGGGCTTGTCATGACAGTCTTTCCCCCACCTGCCAGCTCACCCTACACGGTCCTTTCATTCTCTTTCCTCTTCTGTCTCCAAAGCTCAAATTTCCTTCCTCCTGGCACCCTGTCACCCCCAGCCTCAGAAGGACCCAATACATCCACAGTACCTTGAGTTTGGAAAGATGGCTCAGCTCCTTGGCAGCACTGAAGATCAGCTGGGTGCCCTGGGCAGAGAGGGGATTGGTCAAAAGCAGAGAACTCCAAACTCGATCAAGAAGTGTGAAGCAAGATAGGGGAGACAGCAGGAGAAAGTGGAAGGGGAGTGTCCTTACCGTTTGGTCAGTGAGTGGGGGCAGAACAATCATTCTTTCCATTGTGTTCATTACCACCCGCCAGAGCTCCTTCAGTACACGCTTCAGGACTGTCTTCTCACACACAGTGGCAAAGAGTGTGAGGCTGTAGGCCCACGTAACAGGTAAGACTGGAGTGAGAGTTTGAGAGTCCCCTTCCCTGAGGGGCTTCTCCATCTCATTGCCTCTGCCCTGCCTGTCCCATAGGACAGTCGAGTGCCGTACTCACTTGCCATCCAGGAAGTCCATGAGAGGCCGGAGCACACTGTCTGCATCCTGAGCCACTGAGGCCCTGGCGTTGGGGGATGCATTCCCTGGGCCCCGCACCTGGCCCAGGATGTCAGCCATTTGTCGAACACACTCATCAATCCGCACCTGAAAACTACACATGTGCCCGCAGTGCAGCCCTCCCCTGCCCCAACACACACTGTCCCTGGAGCAGCACCAGCTATTCAGTCCCACTCCAGCATACTCCTGGTGCAGCTCCAACAGGGACAGCCAACAGGAGAGGGAAGATCCACACACCGGCAGCTGGATGGAGGGTGTGGGCAGGAGCTTTGGGATTGGCCAGGGGCCATACCTGGCTCTTACGGCTGTGTGTTTGGGGCCACTGACCTGTTTCCAAATACCATGCTGAGCTCATCCAGAACTGTATTGAGTTTCACCTGCAGCTCCTTCAAACTGTCTGCAGCTTCAGGGTCCAACTGTATCCACGGAAAGTGTGCTTGGCTGAGCTGGTTTTTGTATACTTTTCTCCCCTCCTGTGCCCCTAACTCCTCCCTCAAAGGGCCTTTACCCCAGTGCCTACTTAAATCCCTCAGCTTAAACCAGCCCAGACCCTAAGCTAAATTGCTGGTGTATACCTAGTCAGGAGAGGGTAGAGTTCTGTGGCCAGGGAGCTCAGGAACAAAGGGAAAGTGCAGCAACCCCACACCCTGAGACTTACCTCCTTGCCTCCCATGGCCTCAAACATTTTCTCCAGCTGGACCCTCAGTTGCTGCATGTTGTTCATCAGGATGCAGGGCTTTGGGGACAGATGGAGCTGTTGAGTCTGGACTCCTTTCAGGATAGGACCTATCAGCCTAGGTACCTCTCTCACACTACTCCAAAAACCACAGGGAATTTACAACACATATTATATGCATCTCTTCCTAAGCACTGAGATCTGGAACCAATTCAGACAGTTCTCCTTGAATGAAGACTAGGAGCAAATGTTTCTGTTTTAAAGCTGGGTGGTGGGCCTCAGGTGTTCATGGTATTACCCCTTTAACTCTTTGAATGTTTTATAAAATTTTTTTTTATTAAAAAAGAAAGATTAAGTAAAGCTGTAGCTTAGTAGAAAACAAAATACCAAATGAAGGCTCAGAGGAACTCCTAGTCAAGTTCTTATTATTTTGTATCATAATCTCAAGAGAAGCCCTACTGGGAATCAAGTCAGGAGCATTACCCCCACCCTCAGCTCTGAGGATAGCCTCAAAAGCAAGGATTCAAATGTCTTCCACTCTCTTCTCTAGGGTCCCAGGGCCTGACCCTCACCATTTTCTCCTTTGTGCAGTAATCTGGGAAGCTCTTTGACAAGATGTTTGCATACTGCATCAGCACCTTCCCGATGGTCTGGGGGGGGGCGGGGAAAGAGAGAGAAAAGGAAAGGAGAGGGAACCCTTAGCTCTCCCATCCCAGAACAACAACAACAGGGAGGTACAGGGGAATCTCACAGTAAGGGACAAAGTTCCCTCTCAAACTAGAACAGCACCAAGATAAACCCACCAGTATCCCCCAGACACAAGCACATGAGAATGGGGTGATGCCAGACTTTACCTGAAGGCCACCACAGAGAGGAACTGAGCTCGGACCTACCATGAGGCTGTGAGCATGGTAAAGGCGAATGGAAGGGAGAAGGGAGGGTCATGGTCACCTTAGCAAATCTCCTCATGTAGTGGGCAAGGATGTTGGGGTCTGGGCATTCCAGCTTCCGGATGATCTCGAAGCTCTGGTTGAGCTGTGTGAAGACGTCCACCACAGAGCAGGAAAAGAGTGCATGCTCTGATGTCTGCTGGAACTAAGGAAGGCCAACAACAGGATCGTCATCTTCAGCCACTACCGTTTCCCAAGTGTATAGGGTTCAAAAGGGCTCTGCCCAGCAGGGGTGGCTCTTTGGCCCTCAAAAGTCCTCTTTATGAACTCCACAGGGAAGAAACTAAAGCCCTGGAACTTTTGCTAGCAGCTAATTGCTGGGAGACCTGGCCTGACCCCTGTGCAGTCCAAGCCTCCAACTTACCCCATCCTTCTTATCTCGTTCCAGGGCCCCACGCAGGAATTCCAGGGACACATCCTCATTTTCATCCAGCCATTGCAGGACAAACTGCTCAAACCACCTACAGCCAGGCAGGAGAATTGGGGATTGGAGCCAGTGGCTGGCATATGCCATGTGCCTAACAGCTCCCCCAGACTAGGGTCTTCAGAAAGATAGGGCACGGTTTGATGCTTTTCTCTTTCTACAACAGAGCCCAGAACTGGCAGTCTCAAGACTGGCTTGCTAAACTGAACTGAAGACACAGGTCCTGCCCACCCCCTAAGGGGGGACCCTCCCTTCCCTTCCCTGTGTAGTGCCCACATGATGACTCACACTGGGTACTCAGGCACCTGTCCCTGGAGGGCAGGCAGATCTCGCACATATTCATTGTGGAGCCACTTCACCTTGAAGTGTAGGTTCATGTAGTCAGCACTCTTACACAGCCGGTCTTTCTCATGCTCTAGTGGTGGGGAAGGAGGCTGAGTCAGGTCCCAGCAGTAGAGGCCATGGTTCCTGAGCTTTCCCAAAGCAGCAGATCTGGTCAGGCAGCTCTGTCAGATGTCTTAGAACAAGGGTGACTCCCAACCACTTTCTCACAACCATCTCCCCTACCAGTACTCTGCTTTCCAAGAGCCTGGCCCAAATCTTCTTTTAGAAACTAAGCCAAACTCCTAGATAGGGTCAATAGTCTTCTTGCTCTAGCTTCTGGAAGTGTCAACTGAGATACTGGCCTCTGGTCAAGAAGAGGAGAAAGGGATGTGGGTGCTAATGTTGATTAGTGGGGAGACTGCCCAGGACTAGAGAGGGAGGGTGGTTTCCTAGGACTTCTCTCATCCTAGTAGCTGGGCCATTCCCTCAGATGGGCTTAGATGCAGCGATGAACAGCTATACACAGCATGAATGAGTCAATGACAACTACACAGAGACAGGGAAAACCAAAGTGGGCCCAAGCTGATAGAAAGAGCAGTTAAGCAACCAGAGTGTAACAGCATCTTGAGGTAAACTGACGTGCCCCAGAACACAGCTGAGACACTGAGAAAATGAACTCTCCAAGAAGTATGCAAATAAGAATAGTCAGTTTGGAAACCATGGAAACACAGCCAGATGAAAGGGCTATCACGCTGTAAAAAATGGGATGCTAATTATGGACTCCAAAGGTCATCTAGCTGGATCTCCAGAGCCTTCTGGAGAATCCAAGACAAACATCACCCCTGCCCAGAATGCCTGGAGCACTGGCTACAACCATAGGTTCTCTTCATCCATCCCCTGTATAGATAAAGCATTAATTTGAAATGATAAAAGCCAACTGTGTGCTTACATATAATATAATGGAAAAAGCAAGCAAATGGGGAAGAGTACTGAGCAATAGAGAAAGGAAGGTCAGGGTCCTTGTGACCTCTATGGCTCAACTCAGAGTTTCTGGGGGTGATGCTTCTCCACATCAAGGCAGAAATGCAATCTGGGCAGCTGGCCCTTGTGAGGTAGTACCACAGACACTTGAGGAGGAAGTGGGAGCCTGGGATTCAGCCTCAAAAGGCCCCCAGTCCCAGGAAATTTCATCTCCTGGCACGGCGGGCAGCACCACCTCAGGGGACTTCAAAGAGACTTCTCAGGGCTTGCCTGTTCTCTTCCACCCCACACTCTGCTATCCTTAAACCAGTCCATGAACCTAGAGACATAAAAAGGTACCATGAGGAGGGCTCTCCTTCCTTCCCGTTTAGTAACCCACTAGAAGTGGAGGCTGTACTGCTCCAGCACTCCAAAACTCCCTAACTGCTTTCTTCTAGGGACCTTCAAGTTACTGTATTTCTGTAGTTCTCCCTTTCTCTGTCAATCCATTATCTGTACTCTGGTCCCAAACCTCAATTTCTATATTAACTTCTGTGGTACAGAACGAACAGGATGACTGCTGAAACACTGGTCAAACTTTATTCTAACAAGTCCCATGGAGTCATGCTCCAGTAAAGTTGCTTGAGGCTGTTGTTGGGGGCAGAAGTACAGGGATGGTTAATCTCTCAAAAGGGGCAATCAAGTCTCTAAATCTCCTGCCCCTGGTTTCACATTCCTCCTTCCATGCATCTTTCATCTTTGAAGAGTTCTCTCAACCTCATGATCTCAATTATCCAGCTTGCTGCTATCTCCCCCCAAATCTCTCTTTGGTTCTGGTATTGTCTGTCTAAGGCTTTGATGGAACATCTTGCTTAGCCAGAATTTAACTCTAGTCCCCATCTTTTGCCATTTAACATCTCCAGCTGAAGCTGAACTGAGTACACACACTAATCTTGTTCAATGCTGAGCATCATTTTCAAGTCTTCCTTCTTCCTCTTTATTTACATCCAGTAAAATCACCAATCCCTATTAATTTCACCTCCAAAATTTGTCTGGAATCTATCCATTTCTTTTACACAGTCATCTGCCTAGGTCTTGTTCCCACCATTTTTAACCTGGATTACTACAATAGTCTCCAACCTGGTCTTTCCTACTGTAAACCATTTTCCACACCATAGCCACAGTGAGTGGCCTCTCCACGTTATACACCTGATCATGTCAATCTCTTGCTTAACACGGGATTGCTGTTCAGTGGCTCTAAACTGCCTTAGGTTGGAGTCCAAAAGCTTAAACATGGCTTACCACCTCCTTTATGATCTGGTTGCCCTACTTTTCTATCTTCATCTCCTATTTATCTCTTCCCCCTACACTCTAACCTGCTAGTCACACTGAACTACTGCTTCCAGTTCCCCAAGCATGACATGTCTTTCTAGACCCCATATCTCTGAACATACTGTATCCTCTACCTAAAATGTTCTGTCTCCCTTTCCCATCACTACTACCTTCCTTTCCCACTAGCTAAGTCCTACCATCCTTCAGGTTTCAGTTGTATATCACCTCCTCCAGGAAGTGTTCCCAGGTCCTTTTCTCAGGTCCTAGAAGCCCTCCCAGGTGTAGATTACACTGTTCTCCTCTTAGCACCCTATCCTTATCCCTTTTGTGGCACTTATAACTTTGAACTGGAACGGCCAATTTATATGTCTGTTGTCTAGACTGGTGTGTGAGCTTCTCAAAGGGCTGGGTCTATGCCTCATTCATCTCATTGGGCTTCCAACAACTAGCACAGTGCCTCACATAAAGAAAATACTTAAAAAGCACTTAGTGAATGGGCTGAGGATCTACTGCAAATGGGCATGAAGAAGCTTTCTGTTCTATATTTTAATTAGGATAGTGGTTACCCAAGTGTGTGTATTTGTCAAACTCATCAGATTATACTCTCAGAATGTTTTTATTTTATGTATGTAAATTATACCTCAATAAAACTGACTTAAAAAAAATGGGTGAATGATACCATTTTCACAGTTGGAATCAACACTATCCTTTTATCATCCAGGTCTCCAAACTCCTCCCCTTGTCTTGCCCTCCACATTCTGACAGTCATGAAGTCCTGTTACAACTTCCTTCCAGTGCCTATCAAAACCCATTCTTCCCTCTCCAATTCTCTGCTCTAACCCCATCCCCTCAGCCCTAATTACTATATCATCATCTGCAGTCCCCGCTTCTAGTCTCTTCTTGTTCTAGCTGCCCCATTTTCCCCTGATGTGAAATCTTTTAAAAATGCTGGGTCATTAAAAAAAAAAATGCTGGGTGATATACTCAACTTACGAATCAATGAACATTATATCAAAAACTAATGATGTACTATACTTTGGCTAACTGAATTTAAATTTTAATAAAATGCTACTTCCCAGGGCTCCTGCGTGACTCAGCTGGTTAAGTGTCTGACTCTTGGTTTTAGCTCAGGTCATGATCTCAGGGTCATGAAATCGAGCCCTGCATCGGACTCTGCACTGGGTGTGGAACCTGCTTAAGATTCTCTTTCTCCCCCCCTCCCCCTCCCCACCCACTCACAAGCTCTCCCTCTCGCTCTCTTGCTCTCAAAAAAAAAAAAAAAAAAAAAAAAAAGCTACTTTGCTCACACTGCATCTCTGCTCATGAGCCTGTGGGGTTTCTTATTGTCCTTAATAAGATTTATTCAGTGCCGAGTAAATGCCAAGCAGTATGCCAAGTATGTTGCACATTACTTCATTAGCTCAATGACACAGATGCTATTATCACTCCCATTTTACGGATATGAAAATGCGAGCTCACAAAAATTGGGCTAAGAACACACTGCTGATTAGGTGGTGAAAGTGAGATTTGAAACCAGGTCAGCATTATTTCTTTCTCTTAAAGCAGTTTTCAATCCTTTTGTGTTTGTTGTAAACATCAGCAGAACTCCCCTTTCAAAAGAAATCTCACCTAGAACCCCATATAAGATTGATAAAAGCAGAACTGACTTAACTGGCACCAGGTGAAAGGCCTGGAGCCCAGCAACCCTCTCCTCCTACCTGGATATTTCCTTTTCACTCAGCTCCTAAGATACCTCTGTTTGAAAACCTCTGCCCCACCTCATACTATCCCTCTTGTGAAACTGATTCACTTTTCACAAGTATTTATCTTCCCCCACCCCCTGAAACCCATCAGAGCTAGGATTCTTCAAGAACTTGGACCATACTCCCCCCTCATTAGGCTTGCTGAGTGCTACCTGGAGAGGGAACAGGTGACTTCCTCACTGGCCTGAAAGGCTAAGGCCTAGACTACAGCCCCAAGCTTGAGCCAGTGTGGGCGAGAGGCAGCCACTGCTCTGGGAGAGAATTCCAGAATGTGCATGTACAGTCTCTGGCTGTCTCAGACTTTACACAGATCTTCAAGATTTCCTTCAACCTCAAAACTTACTGCTCCTAAACCTCAAGAGTTTAAGTGAGGGCTACCCACTTTCCCTGCCACTCCACCAAAATAACAGATCCAGACTCTGATTTGTCCTTGCCCCAGACTGCTCCCTTTCCTTGTAGGTCCACTTGCACGGACTGAGGAGACAAACTAACGTATAGAAACAACAGGAATGGCAGCTAAATAAGTAAACACAGAAGGGTACAAGTGGGAAGGTTGGATACAGGCAGACAGCGATATCTTTGTGAACCAAAGCAGGAAATGAATAAAAGAAAAAGCTGAATGAACAAGATGAATAATAATTTGTCCGTGACACTGCTTTATAGGAGAAGGGAGGGAAGAAGTATCTTTCTGGATTTTTCAGAACAGCTTTTAAGGAAAGCCAGGCTAGGCAGTCTCTAATAAGAGAAAATAATCTTATCTGTGTATTTAAGGTTCTATGATTCTTTAAAACTGTAAAGCTAAACTTCACAAGACCATACTCCAGGAAGGGGGCCACTTGAGAAGACCCAGCATGGGATGAGTTGATCTTTGGGCTAGGGAAAGTCTTAAACAGGCACTTGCTCTAAAGCTGGAAGGGGAACTCCACATCTACACAGCCATTTCCATTATTACTTTGGCTGAACCTCTGCCTACCTAAGGACTCCTGACATGTCGGCCTAGAATCCCTCTAGTTTCCCAAAATATCATTCACCCAGAACTTGTCATTGTTGGGAGAGGAAAAGGACAGCAAACAAGGTGCTTGGGCTAGGGGCCTACAGCCCACTGCCTTGGGCACACCCTTACCCTCCAGTGCATATTTCATGTCTTGGGCAAAGAGCTGCCACATCACTTCTGCGCTGACTTTTCCCACATTCAACTCCTGAGGAAACCTGGATGACGGAAGAAGCCACAGTCAGAGAACAAAGCAAGAGCTATTTGATTTGATTCCAAAGATAATGTGCCTAATCTCTTGGAGGTCGGATTGAAGAGAGGAGAAGCCTAGGAAACAGGACTAGGCTCAATCTGGAGAAAGGGACCCAGGAGCGAGTGGGAGGACAAGTGGGGGCAGAGGATCCCCTCAGGCAAGGTGGGCCCAGGGAAGAGGATGCCCAGAAGGCAGGGATGTGAGGCCCAGAGGAGAAGGGATGAGGCTAGAAGGCAGGCCCAGGCTAAAGAAGGTGGATGAGAAAGTGCAAGGAGGTGGGCATCAGCCCACTTTATTCACAGTGAACAGACACATACACACATGGTCTCTGGATCCCCTGGGACTCCTATGGCAGCCATTCCCAGGGGCCTCTCATTCCAGGGAGGCTGGCTCAGTCTGGGTAGGGCCCCCCATTATGTTTCCACACCTGTCTCCAGAAACAGTTACTCAGAAAGATACAAAGAACAGAGGGACAGACGGACGTACAGGAGGAAGAGGTGGCACTGCAAACACACAGAGATAGGAAAGAAAGAGGCTGTTAGACAGATGGACAAACCAACCACCAACCACACAGGGCCAAGTGGGTTGATACGCACTGGTTCAGAACGAGCGTGTAGGAATTCTTATCTTCCTCTATAATGGACACAATGAGCGTGATGAGTTTGGGCCAAAAATCCAGGTTCCGAATGCTGGGTCCTTGTTCCTCTGGAGGTAGTTCCTGTTTCTTGTTCCAGAGGAGACAGTGGGAGTCAGAGTAGAATATGGACAATGTTTCCATTCTTCCTCTTGCTCTTCCCCTCCCCATACCCTTTCCTCTAGAATCAGGTATTCTTCTTCTTCTAGAGACTATCTTCCACAAGACTGCCCATGTTCTGTCAGAGGGGTGACTGTTGGGAGGTCCTTATACACAAAGAGTTCATCCCAGAGAACTTCTCTCCCCAGCTCCAGGGCACTAATATGATAAGCTTGGTCAGTCTAGGAGACATAAGGATGCCTGCCCCCGCTTCCTCATACTCTCAGTAGCTATGAGTACAGTGACTCCTCAGCCTAAGTAAGTTTCCCCCTCCAGCCTCACTAAATAGGTCTAGTTCCATGTGACCCCCCACTGGCAGTCTCCTCTGACACTTCCCCTACATCATCACACACAGAGATACACATCTCAGCTCTGAGAAGCTCCTTCAAGTTCTGCAGGAGCTACTGCACAGACCTAGCATGCAAGTGGGTCCAACCTTCAGTGGGTTAAGGACTTCCCTTAATCTCATGAATGCTATTAGGAGGAAGACTGTATCTAGGAAGCTATTTGCCTAGCTGTATAAGAAACGGTCTTTATGAGCCAAGAATACTCAATGGGGATAGGATAGTCTCTTCAATAAATGGTGTTGGGATAACTGGATATTCACATGCAAAAGAATGAACCTGGCCCCTATCTTATACCACTAACAAAAACTAACTCAAAATCGATTAAGGACTTAAATACAAGACTTGAAAACATAAAACTCCCAGAAGAAAACATAGGGAAAAAGCTCCTTGACAACGGTCTTGGCAATGATTTTTTGGATAGGACACCAAAGTACGAACAACAAAAGCAAAAATCAATAAGTGGAACTACATCAAACTAAAAAGTTTCTGTAGCACAAAAAAACCCCCAAAAAACAAAAAAACCCACAAAATGAAAAGGCAACCTACAGAATGGGAGAAAACATTTGCCAACTTTATATCTGGTAAGGGATTAATATTCAAAATATAAGGAACTCATATAACTCAATAGCAAACAAAAAAAATCTGATTAAAAAATAGGGAGAAGACTTGAATAGACATTTCTCCAAAGAAGACATACAAATGTCTAGCAGCAAGGGGTGCTGGATGGCTCAGTCGGTTGTCTGAGTTCGGCTCAGGTCATGATCTCAGGGTCCTGGGATCAAACCCTGAATCGGGTTCCCTGCTTAGCTCTTTCTCTCACAAACAAACAAACAAACAACAACAAATGCCCAGCAAGTACACGAAGAAGTATTTAATATCACTAAACATCAGGAAAATGCAGATAAAAACCACAAAGAGATGTCACCTTACAACTGTCAGAATGAGTATTTTCCAAAAGGTAAGAGATAACAAATGCTGTCTGGGATATGGAGAAAAGGGAATCCTGGTGCACTGCTGGCAGGAAATGTAAACTGGTAGAGCCACTACGGAAAACTGTATGGAGGTTCCTCAAAAAATTAAAAAGAAAACTACCCTATGATCCAGCCATCCCACTTCTAGGTATATATTCAAAGAAAATGAAATAACTATCTCAAAGATTTATCAGTACCTCCATGTTTATTGTAGCATTATTCATAAGAGCCAAGACATGGAAACAACCTAAGGTTGAATAAATCTCAGAAGACCATGCAGTGCAGAGTGAAGTGTCAGAGGGAAAAGTTAAATTTCCACAAGCTGGTAGTTCAGACAGACAACTATGGATCTCAGAGGAAGCCAGCCTGGAACAAATTAAGCTCGGGAGAGAAAAAAGACTCTGAGATGGACTGAGAATTCACTTACTCACCCCCTAAAACTGCCCAAATTTTGGTTACTTACTTTAGCACCAAACTAAAACTTACTATTGCCACTTGTGCTCAATTCAGTTACGTCACATCTTGTCCAATGGTCCCTATCAATTCACAAATGTCTCACATGGTCTAGAAGGTCCTCACTCTACTTTACTCACCCTCAAGAACATCAAGGACTTTGTCCTGAGCTCCCTTCCACCATAACCACAGTAAACGAAAACCGGGGATCCAAGAGCCACTGACAGTTGGTCCCACCTGATCCTGAACCTCTTACCAGCTGGTACTGGCGACTGTATAGGTCATGGCAGTTGTTGAAGATATACTCGTATGTGGAGTTCAAACAGGCCTTGACACAATCCTTTACCACCTGGCTGGCTCTTGGAGGGCTCTGCAGTTCTTGCACCTGTCAATTAATAAAAGAAATATGGGCCTCTGGTGCTGCTCACCTGAGTGGGATCTCCTCCTAGAATTCCCCTCGAACTACTCCAGATCCCATCATCTCTTGATGGGTCCCTGGGCCTTGCATTAGGATGAAATTGCTAGAATATCTGATTGGGAGAACCGCCCATCCCATCCCTTTTGATCCACGGTCTTCTCAGATGTAACCCAGGGAACAGGTGTACGGCAATGTGGGCTTAGAGGTGATGACTACTATAGCGTCAGATTGTGCCCAATGATTCTTATTCTCCATGTTCCTGTGGCCAGGTGCCCAGTCCATCACCATCTGGCCCAGTTTATGTCTTACCTTCATCCTGAAGAAAGTAATGCTGGTCAGCAAATCCACTGTTGACTTTAAGTCCTGAAGCCGCTCAGGGCTTCCAGCAGGGAAATTATTCTGTTGCAAATTGAGCAAATTTAGGAAAGGAAAAGAAATATGAAAGCCTTCCCTGCCAAAAGCAATGAAATAAAAAGCTTCCTTTACTGCTACCCGCTGGGATTTTCCCCAGTTGAACTGAACAAAAAAGCTGTAAAACTACAGGTCTCCCTCTCTTTTCTACTGACACAGACAGGCCCTTGCCAAAAGCAGGGGTTAATAATCCCCCGCCCAGTAAGCAACGCTTCCTACAGCAACCCTACTTCCCATGCAATGTGTTAGCATCTGCACAAATGAAAACAGAGACACACACACACATTTATATATACACATTTTTCTTGGGTAAGATTCTTACACCTAAACAGTGAGTTCTTCAACAGTTACAATGTAACTATATATTCTGGAATATAAGTGGAGCCACACTACAGACCAGACTGAGATCAAGGATATATAGTAATCAAAGCAAGGGACGCCAGCTATTCCACCCTCCCTCCAGAGCCAGAAGATGGCAGAGCTCTGAGCAGAACTGCTTTGGAGTGAGTTCCTTAGGACCTTCCCACCATGCCTCACTTCATTCCCCTTGGCATGAGTTTTAGGAGGAAGCTGCCAAGGAGAGCTGAAGGGAGATGTTGAGCCACTCTCCATTTTAAGGGTTGCTTTTTTAAACCTTCAAATGGCTACTTACATACCAAATATAAGATATACAGTCAACTCTCCATTACTCATGCAAATGGAGGACACTGAAATTGCAGATAATTAAAACTCCACTTCTTTTTGACTTTGAGGTTATTTTTAAACTTACTTTTTAATGTGGTTATACTGCCTGTTCTGGAAATTCACAACACTTTAAAGCAAGTAACAAAGCCATTCTAAGAAGATCTAACTTAGGAAGAATTGGGAAACTGCCCATTTTCCTGTCCTGCCCTGTCCCTGGTACCCACCCTCTTAGTATATCTATTTCTTCCCTCCATTCTAGGGATGGACATGACCCCTGCTACAAATCACTTGCCCCTTAGCCAGATTCTCATACTTCCCTTAAAAATAACGAGCATGAAAAAATACAAAAAAGAAATAAGTATCTAATTTTTAAAGGGGCATTTCTGGAAGAGATTATCCTCAGGAGACCCCTAATGAGAATGTCATCAGAGAGTCTGTTACAGTGACATCAGTATGGTTGGAAAGCCAACTGCCTATAAAAAACAGCCACATCTGCTATTTACACACTGAATGCTCTTTGGAGTTTGGAGAACCACAGACGTCAGTGGCACTGGCCATGTACATAGGTGCAATGACAGGGATCAATTTTCCTTGCCTTTAATCTTTATAACAAGATTGGACTATGGTGTCTCTAGACAGAGCTTGATATTATCTGTTATTCCATCTCACAGTCATGTCTTTACTCACCCTGTAGGTAGAGAGGTCAATCCTCAGTGAGTTATGCAGCTGGTCCAGTAGTTTCACAAATCTCTCTTTCTGAGGGTAGGAAACAAATAATAGGAAGAGAGAAATAATCTGAGTTCCCTAGACTGTAGCAGAAAGAGAACCATCTCTGGGTGAGGAGGAAACATCGGTTTAGGGACACATCCTATCTCATCCCCACCCATGAGAAGAACAAACAATGTAACAGAGCACTGGGATAGGTGGCCCCTGTCCCATTTCTTAGCAGCTCTGTCTCAAACTGGGGAATCTTCCTCACGCTGGCAAGGGGACAGAGCATCCCCAGAAGAGAAACGGCTCTTTCTATATAAGAATCAACAGGAGATGACCCATGGATCTCCATCCCTTTGGGACTCTAAATCCTCTTAGTCAAATTAAAGGAAATTCAAAACACATTCTCCAACTTGCTCCTGAGTCTGTGGTCTCCTGACTTACCTTCAGGCAGCTCTTAACAGTTAAACAGCCACAGCCTACCAGTAGTAACAAGAGGGAAAAACAGTGATTTATTTGGAAGGTGATCAAGCAGACCTGAGAGGGTTTCTCTTTAAATCACGTCCCACAATTTTTTCCTTAGTTTATACTTTTTAAATGTTAATATAAATAACATACACTATTTTTATTTTTTAAATTATTTTTAATTAACATATAATGTATAATTTGTTTCAGGGGTATAGGTCTGTGATTCATCAGTCTTACACAACACCCAGTGCTCACCAAACTATTTTAATAGTTGATTTTTATAGAAAAGGTATAATTAAATGTGGGATCACATGCGTATAGGCTGTTGGTATAATATGCATTCCTAGAATTCATATACTGATTACATGATAGATCATTAGGTCTTACGTAAATATATATAATGGGATGAGATAAAGGAACATATATTTGAGTGGCTTAATCAATGATGTTAATTCATCTATAGAAAGACGATCAAAATAAGAAAAGGTGGTTACTTCTAAAAAACAGGGCTCAGAGACCCAGTAGATTAGGGAGTATCAGTAACGTTATTCCTAAAGAGGTAATCTTTGTGGTTGGTCAAAGATATTTCATTCGGTTTACACTGAGCTTATGTCAGATGACATTCTGAATAACGATTCAACTTCTCAAGTAGCTTAAAACCAGGAAAGGGCATATCCTGGATAGGGTAAACAGTCCAAACACTAGAAAAGGGATAGGCTCAGGAAATACTGGTATCTTCACTTAGACATCAGTCTCATATGAACTTGAGTGGTATGAGTCAGAGAGAAACAAAATAATGTTAAGAAAGGTCTACTTGTGGACTTGCAGGACTAAGGAACATGGTGACTCAACCAAGTCCCTGGCCTAGAGAGGCTCTGCCTGAGCCCAGTGGCACCCCTGAAATCACAGTGGTGCTATTCCACTTTCTTAATTTATCCGTGTCTGAGGAAAGTCCATTAGTAAGTCCACCTATCCATAATGAAATAAGGAAGAGTCTATTAGCATAGTCTACACACCCATAAGGAAACAAGTTCATTTATCTAAGTGGCAGCTCTCTGAATTTTAGGCATATCAAACAACTCTATAGTACCTATTGGGAAAAATCAAACTTTATTAACTGCTAACAAATGAGTAGGTATGTTTTTACATCACACTCACCCCAAAGTTGGAAGCTGCAAAGCGATCAGATGCAGAGACATTGGTGGAGGCAGTTGTGTGGGCATAGTAGGCATTGATGTTGGCCAGTAAGGTGCTCATCACTGCTGGCACACCAGGACACATGTACTTGGATGACAAACACGCAAAGTGCCTGAAAAATAGCATCCTCAGCCTCAAAGACTCTTCAGGGCTTGTAGCAAAACCCAAGTAATTAAAAGAGCTCACTGGTGTGTATGAAGCTTCCAGTCACCTTGGCATACAAGGATCTTCATAAATTGTTCATTCAAATATACATTCAATGAATGCCTATCATGTGCCAGGCCCTGTGCTAGGTGCTAGAATCCAAAGATGTGATAGCCTGCTAGAGAAAGCAAGTGTTAGAAAGTCAATAAGCCAAGGCATGCTAGGCAAAATGACTGTAGAAATATACAAGAAGATCACCTCAATCAGAATGGTTGGGGGCTGGAAGGGATTAGAATAAAGTTTCTCAAAGAAAAGTTGATTGAACCAAGTCTTAAAGGATTGGTAGGAATTAATCAAATGGAGAAGTGTGCAGGCAAAGGGAAATTGCATTGCAAAAGACAAATGTATTCATGAGAGACTGATTCATTTGGGAAACCTCAGTTATGGCCACTGTTCAGGTATTTGTTAGAGGAATATCAAGAAACAAGAGAAGAGAAGTAACCACGGAATAGTTAACAGAAAAGTTTATCCTCAATTCCACGGTAAATTTAAACACAAAGGTTCAGTGTGATCAGATCAGTCTTTCACAAAGCTCCCTTTGATGATAAATTGGAAAAGAAGGCTTGGAGAGAGATGAGATGAGGATGGAAAGAGCAGCTGAAGAGTTACTGCAATCATTCTTTGGAACAGAGAAATAGTTAAGAAGATGATTCTAGAGCAAGATTGGGTTTGAATCTCAGCTGCACCATTTACTCAATGACTTTGGATAAATTACTTAAGCTTCTCTATGCTTGTTTTCTTACCTGTAAAATGGGAAAGATAATGATACCCCCTCACAGGGTTAATATGAGAATTAAATGAATTAAAATTCATAAAGTGCTTAGACAAGTGCCTGGGACATAAGGAAATGCACAAGGGAGTTGTTGTTATTATCATTATTATTGTGCTATAGCAATAGTGATAGGTTAAAAACATTTTTAGGAGATAGAATCCAGGTTTTAGAGTTTGGATGTTGGGAGTTAAAGGGGCAGTAATAATTAAGAAAGAAAAGTTAAGGTCGACTCCTAAATTTGTGTGGACACCTGCCTAGAAAATTGTTCCATTTACTAAAATACGAAATATAGGAAGATATCACATATTTGGTGGAGATGATATTGATGTGGAATTTAGCCATACTGAGGAAGCAGCCGACAATGGATCTGAAATTCAGGAAAAGGTATGATCTGGAAAAAGAAACTGGAGTCCCTGGCCCAGAAGTAGTGGTTAAGGTCACAGATTTGGATGAGATCAAACAGGGAGAATGAACAGAGTAAGAACGATAGCAAGGCCATTCTCAAAGCTCATTCCTCATCATATTTCTTCTCTCCATCTATAATGAACTTCTCTTAATTTCTTGAATATTCTATGGTCGGCTGCATCTCAGCACCCCAGCACATGCCCTACCAGAAATGCTCTTCCACCTTTCCTGTATTTCAAGACTCAGTTCAAGTGTCAACTCTTTAATGGTTTCCCTCACATGCCTCCCCTAAAATTTTGATGCTCTCATAATACCATGTTATTACTTCTACCATAGCACTTATCATATTATATTGCAATTGTTTGTTTACGGGTCTCTCTTTCCTACTAGACTTAGTTCCCCGAGCACGGAGGCCCCATCTTATTCATCTTTGTGTTCTCAGCACCTAGCACAATGTGTGGCACATAAAAGGAACTCGATAAACGTTTGTAGAATAAATGAAGCACATCCAGGGCAAAAGTTACCCTCTGTTTACCTGGGGCTGCTTCCCGAGCACAGCTCTAGTGGCAGTCTCATCCATATACAAATACCTCCTCTCGTAGTAGGCAAAAATTTCCGGCACAGGAGTCCTGGTCAACTCCATACACAGACGCTTTCCCTATAGTTTAGTGACCTCTCTGACATCCAACCCAATCTATGAAAGCTTGTCTTTCACACACACATATACATAAGCACACATGCGCTATCTCCTCAGGCCTGGGATGTTTGGGCAAGTTTGTCCTGGCATACCCTTTTACACCCTTTGCTCTTCCTATCTCTGAACTCTGGGGGAGAAAGATATATACATTCTCCCTAAATTCCTGATAAACATACTCCCTTTATACATATATTTTCTTTGCCTTGGGGCACAGACCCACTTCACCTCAGCTCAGGGAGGAAAGCAACAAATCACCGCATACTACCCCACTAAGGACCTGTTCACCCACTCAGTGTGCCTTCATTAGCCTCCCCAAGAGTTAGCAGCCACTTCCCAAAGCCCCAGGGGAGCCTCACGTCATGGCCTGATATATGGACTCGATGCCATAGCGCATGGCAAATTCATCCACAATTTCTTGGGCAGTCTCATCAAAGTACACCTTCCATGCATCGTCCCCTCGAGCCTCAGGGATCAGGACTCCTCCACTACCCTGAATGTCTGTGAGGTAATGGAAAAGGTTCTGCAGGAGACAGAGCAAAGGAAAGAGTTAAATACATGTTAAAAACAAAATCAAAAACTGGTGGCAAAGTCCAGAAGAATGTGAATAGGGTTCCAAAGAAATTCTGTCTTTCAAGTCATTGCTAGTTCCTTGTGTGGCCCCAGTAGGCTGCTCTTACTTTAGTGAAAGAGAACTAAGGCTGAGACTATTACTTGGGCTTTCCAGGGTAGCACAGGGAATAAAAAAAGGCCCCAGATCTTCAGCCATCCAGTAATCCCATTCACTGTCAAGGGTTCTTCCCAGCATAGCTTTCTGACACCCCATCTACCAAGGGCTGGCTCACCTCATGGAGACACGTATACTGCACATGATACGGTGCTACCTTCTCCTCCCCCTTGATCTCCACACTGATTTGTAGTCGGATAGCCCCTGAGACAGCTGATTTATCTGTCCTCTTCTCTAGGAAGAAAAGAAGACCAGAGATTGATACTAATGCAACTACAAATAACACAGACAGCCCCTATCCTGGCTTAACCCAAGGAAAAAGAGGCACTGACCCAAGGGTTCACCTAATAGGGTGAACTTACTCCAGCAACCACATCATCTACAAATACCCCAAATATTCCCTGTAGAAATTCTCTTATGCCATTAAGAGAATAGGGAGCTAAAGCCATAAGAGGTGAACATGAAGATTAAAGGGACTTCTGAAATCTGAAGAATGTCCAGCCAGAGTGAGTTCCAGCCACTTCCATACCTCTGTCCCCCATCTCTACTCATGATCGGTTCTCTGCAGGTAAGGCACATTCTGTATAGAGGAATGTTTTAGGGACTGAGTGATGGTTTTAGTAGATAGGATTTCCCCCAGATTTTCCAATCATGCTGTCCCTTCTCAGGAAGTTTCTCTGGTTCTGTTTCCTTACCCAAGTTGTACCAGACATCCATTTCGCCACTCAGTGTCCGAACCTCAATAATGGTTTGGCCAAGGAAATCATCGGACTCTCGCTTTAGCCGCTGCTTTACTCTCGACTTGATGTCATCATCCTCATCCCATACACGTACCTTAATGCGGTCAGAAGAGTTGTGGCACTCACTGTGAGAGAAATAGGCAAGCTCTGTTAGGGACCAATCAAGCAGCACCCATTCCTAATACTTCCAATTCCCTCCCAAAGCTCCATCAACTGTACTTGAGGCCCTGCTGAGGAAGAGGAGTCAGGGAACAGTGGTACTAAAGTTCCAAGTGAGTCAAACTATCCTAGTCAAGCCTGGGTGGCTCTACATACCATTATTCATCCTTATTTCCTTGACACAAAGAAGGCGGGTAGAGGGAGGGAAGAGTAATTAGGAACAATTCTGATTTCCTGTGCAACTAGCTGTACTGACAATACCAACAGGTGGACAAATGCTACAGAGCCCTAGGAAGCAACTGCTAGTTCCCTTCCCAGAGTCAGTAAAGGTGTTAATGTTCATGATATGTCCATCTGGTCATATCTGCTTAGCTTTCCATCCAGCTTCCCCATTTATCTAAGCATGTGCTTGGTGAAGTTCAATCATTCTTTAAAACCCAGTTGAATTGTCATTTTTCTCTACGATGTTTGCTTTGGAAAAGGGAATTTGGCTAGGTACTCCATGCTCTCCTTCCCTCAAAGGTGCTTACTGGGTCCTAGTGCTTCATACAAGAGTTGTACTTGATAGAATTTGCTGCTTTTTCCCTCTGTGTTCTTATAATATCTTTGCACATTCCATTAAAATACTATAGTATAACTGCTGGTCTACTGAAAAATAGACAAATCAACAAGCAGCTTCTTGAAGGCAGGGATTGTCTTACACATTTTATTTTTTTAGGATTTTATTTATTTATTATATATAGAGAGAGAACAAGCAGAAGGAGGGGTAGGGGGAGAGGGAGAAGCAGATTCCCTGCTAAGCAGGGAGCCAGACATGGGGCTCAATCCCAGGACCCTGGAATCGTGACCTGAGCTGAAGGCAGATGCTTAACGAACTGACCCAGCCAGGTGCCCCATGTCTTATACATTTTAGACACACAATATTATCTACAGTGTCTTGTACAGAATAGTGGTTTAAGAATATATTTGCTAAATGGATAAAAGCAGGCAAAATTGACTACAGAGCCAATTCATTTAGAATCAATCATAAAAAGAATTCAAGCAGGAACCACTCAGATTCTCAAAGATACAGGTGCTCCCCCCAGTAACTACTGCCTCTGGACTGGAGGCCAATTGTACTAGGCCCCAATCCCTTTCCACATGAGTTGTCCAGGGAGCCAATAGAAGAAGGTCTCTACATAACCAGCCTGCTTAGCTAATTCAGACTCTAAGTCCTGGTACTAGGCCTTAGGGGTGTGACAAAGCATCTAGATTCTCCAAACATTACTCCATGTCCTAGACTAGAGCTTGCCGTTTTTCAACAACCATCCCTTACTGTCTTATGAAATAGTCTGTAAGAAAGTGAGACCATGGGAAAAGGAGTAGGGGTAGAAGCTGAGGCAGGAGAAAAGGCAGAGCCTTGTAAGGGAAATGGAAACTTCTCCAAACCCCAGATACCTATCTTCAAGCCAGAATTACCCAGTTGTAGGGCACGGACATTTCTTCCCAACTCTCCAGAAGAATCTAATCCTTCCTAGGCAGGATGGCAAGGCTGAGAGGTACACAGTAGGGTGGTCAGTTCCTGGTTTTGTCACTAAGCAGTAGGAAAATCCTTCTAACACTAGAAATAGCAGTATGGAGTGCCCAGGGGCTCCTTTAATAGCCCTACCCAGACAGGCCCTGGGTAAAGTAACCCTGATACAATAGTCTATTAAAGAAACCCAGGAAATAAATGGCTGCTGCCCAATTGAAGCCTGTGAGAAATCGGTTTTCTCCAGTGTCTCTGCCCCATCCCTCTTAGGGTCTAAGCCAAGAATAATAGGATTTAATGTACATGCAGTTCCAGGTAAGACAAAGCCCTCTGTGACTTACAAATGGAACTTCTCTTCCCAAACAGGATTCAGGTTCCCAAAAATAGTCTTGGTACGCTTCTTGGTTTTGCCCACTTGCACAGTCACATAAGGGTCACTGGATCCGGTCTTGTCCTTGGCTTGTAGGCCCTGGGCACACACCACTGCAACCCAGTTACAGAGGAGGAGGCTTTAAAGTATGCTCCAAAAGCCAGAAGCCCTCCACAGCACCACTCATATGTTTTCCATCTTAGAGAAGTCTCTATCTGCTCCTTGCAAGGGAACGCTAATCTCAGTCCTCCACATCCATGCTTAGTCCTGGGCCACCAGTCCCTCTTTCTCTCAAACGTTGGCCCATGAATCCCACCTCCTCACCAGAGGCCTAACTGACCACTTACCCCTATATTGGTATATACATGCTTCAGCCACATCCACCCAGCTAGTTTAACTATTCCCTGATCTCCTACCTATCTTGTTTCCCCCACCCCTAGCTCTTGTAATATGAGACTGTTAACCAAGTATATAACATCAGATTATTACCAAATCCTTCATTATCATTCATATCACTTGTAGGTGCTGGCCTTGCTCTCCCAATACCTGACGGCACCAGGGTCTAGGAGAGAAGGAAGGCCCTCCCACTTCCCTCAATTCTATCTTCTTTCTCTCTAGCCCCCTGCTCCCTCAAACTCAGGATGCTTCTTCCCCAGGTTCCTCCCCACAGCCTAGGCCATCCTCTTAAACTTTGGCCTACTCACCAGTGATGGTAATTTTGGCCGACCATTTGGAGGTGCCATCCAGTACACTCTGCTTCACTGTTTTCATCTGTTGCACATGGGCAACTTTGCTCACAGTAAAGACATCTCGGATAACCTCAAAGATCTCTGGCTTATTCCGCTCTCGGATCTTCATGCGGTCCTTCATGGCCATGATTATGTTCTGGGTCCGGTCCTCAGCTCCATGTTTAGAACTCTTTTCTGCAGCCCCTAAAGGATGGCCAGAGACAGAAAGCAAAGTAACCAATAGTGCAACCACCAGACCAAGGGTCAAGCTGAGGAATGGGGCCTGGGAGAGGTCACTGAGAAGTGGAAGAAACTTAAGACCGTGATGGCTCTGGGAAAAGTTAATCAATATGGGACTTGCTGAAGTTTAATACCTGGCTAGTGGAACTGAAGCAGCAAAAACTTGATAATTATTATTGGGGTCTATTATACTATTTCATTTAGATATATGTTGAAATTTTCATCAAAAAAAGAAAGAAACGAAAAAGTATAGCTTAACTTGAAGTTGGCCTTGTCTTTCTTCTACCCCACGTGGTGGTTGAGAGGTACTGTTCAAGTTTAAGGCCAAAATACCACCAATGGCTATCTCAGTTATCAGGGAGGTGGGTGGATGCACATGACAACTCCACCAATCTCATCCAACTTCCAAGCCATGATACAGATCCCAGAGTTCACCACAGCACACACCACATTCTGCCTCAGGACTCTAATGTCTTTAATCTCAGAAAATAATGTAGTATGGTAAGAAAAGTATGGCCTTTGGTATGAGACAGAGTTGGGTTCAAATCCTCACTCCACCACTCCTAGCTGGGTAAACCAGTTTCCTCTAAGAAAATTGCACTGAACTCCCAGGATTGTAAGAAGCATTATTTTAGCATATATAAAGCCTTACCTAGTAGGAACTCAAATAAATGGTCACTTTTATTGTTACCAGCACCATTATTATCCTGGCAGAGATGGCGAGGGCCATCTTTCCCAGCTGTGACCCCAGACAGCTCATCTGAGAGGCTAGCAGGTTTTCCCTGCTGCCCTAAGGATTATGGCAGAACAGACTCCTCTGATGTATTCCACCAAATGGGCTTGTCAGAAAGGGGCCCTTCCTTCTTTTACTGGCCCTGCAGACTGGCTCTTACTTCTCTTACTTCTCTCTATTCTCCAAAGGCTTAGGCCTTTTCTATAAAACCTGGACCAAAAATTAAGGCCAACATCTGCGTCCTAACGCTGGAAAGATGGCAAGTGGATCTTCTGTGGTGGGAGCCCACAGTAGGGCATTTCCTTCCACTCTGCACTTCACAGAAGACTTGGGCAAAGATATTTTCCGATAAATGACAAATGACCTGGGCTACATCCCAGTCTTGCCATTGAGCTAGCATATCCCATGCACTGCTGCTTCCTTGGACTGGGACCTCTAGAAGGCCCTTGAGAAAAAGGTAGACACCCTTGCTACAGAGTAGCGTTTCAGGTGTCCAGCAAGCTGCCAATGCAGTCTGCCTGGCTGCTAGGACTCAGCAATTAAAGCAAGAGTCTGCTGGCACCTGTGCTTGTCACCCCCTTATGAAGGGTTTGGGCAAAGTCATCACCAGCGTTCATATTCAGTCTTTTCAGACCCCCATCTCTTCCACCACTTTGTTCTACCTGTCTCTACATGTCTGCTGTAGCCATGCCACTGGCACCAATCTAGGGCTCTTCACAGAAAGACATTTTAAGGGAACAATTCTTTGAGGCCTCTCTTTGGGCCCCATTTACATCACATATCTTTCCTTGGGATAATGAAGTGCTTATGAGTATAAAGGTAAACTTCCTCTCTCCTCCCACAATCCTTGAAGCTTTCATTGCTATGGCTTGTCTCTGAATAACACCTGGAAGACCTGAAGGGGCAAGAAAATACTTGCCTACATCCCTAACCCTTGCTCCTCCTGAGGTCTAGCCACAGCGGTACAAGCCCTGCAGGAGCAGAGCAAGGAGCAAGAACTTGGAGGGCTACCAACTCCTTTGACAGAAACTTGTTGCTTTTCCTGCTCCTATTTGCCCTACTCCGTGATGGCAGCACAAATCACATATTTAATCAGGGCCTTGGGAGTCAGGCACACTCTTCCCTGAGGCCTCTGCCTAATCCATTTGATGCTTCTGTTCCTGGCACCATTGTTTAAAAGCTGCATCTATAAGCAAGGAAAAAATGCTGCCTTTCCTGGGTCCTAGGGTCTATACTTCAAGACGTTCTTCTGCGAAGCGTGGAACCTCACAGAACTCTCTTTCTCATTAGTTTTGGCCCCCAATTAAACATGCTCTAGTCATTTGGGCAATATGGTCACTGCAGCGTGTACCCTACTCAAGCAGATTCTGGGATCATCTGAATCCTAGAAGAGATCTAGTTCTCCCAGAGGGCCACAGAAAGCTTAAAAATTTTTTTCCTAAAGGTGCTTAAGAGAGTGCTATAAGACCTGTTATTTGGAAAGGCAATGCTCCTTGACTCAGGACCTTACTTTCTCTGAAAAAGAAAGAGCTTCACAATGAGGTAAACCAGAGGAATGACAGTCTAGCCATCCTAGCTCTTTGTTGAAAGACTATTTTGGAGAGGCCCTGCTGCCCCTGCTCTACACCCCTCACCACAGGGGCACTCACGCTGCAGGCAGTCGGCGTTGAGCAGGTCCTGGCACTTCTCGTGGCACTTGACTCCACACTCGCTGCAGCGCATGCCCTGGCGGGCAATGCCCCAGAGCAGACCTTCACACTCATAGCAGTACGTCGGGGTAGTGGCCGTCCAGACCTCAAAGTTGTGGGGTGTGGTGCACGAGATGGGGTAGATTAAGGCCTGCAGGGTTTTCTTATACACATGGGATTTCTGAAAGACACATACCCCGTCAACCCACCAACAACTTTAGGTCTCTGCTGAGAGATAACAGAACTGAGATCCTTGCAGGGTAATCAAGACCCTGGTCTCTCCTCTGGCAATAAAGGAGATACTCTAGCCTGGCCCAGCCCACAGCCAAGACTGGAAGAAAGAAGACCCCCAATGTCATGTGCTCCTGGTCATCAAAGAGAGATCTGACTTGAATGCTACATCTGAACCTTTTCCCAGCATTCAAGCTTTCTAAGGAAACAGAGGGTACTAGCCCCACCATAAAACCCTGAGTTCATTAGTCACATACTCCAATGTGAGACTTGGTCTTACCTCTGTTCTGGCCCCTTGCCTCTTCCAGTGTGGAAAACTTAGACACAGAGCTTTTTATCCGTTCCATTAACAATGTGTACCCAGCACTCTTGAATTCTCAGTTAGTATGGCTATAAAGATGATAACCAATTTTTTAGGCTAGTGGACTCATGAAAGCCCATGGGTGACTTACCAGCTCTTCATCCTTGAGAGAGGTGCGTGTAGCCATTGCAGAAGAAATCCCTGCCTTCCGGGACTGGACCAATGACTGTGAGAGAAGACCTACTGTCAGCCTTGGCTACTGCCAAGGGCTGGCAAAGTCCTAGGAAGGGAGTTTCAGTGACCATAGTGACTTGACTACTTGACTTACTACCTTCTCTCTAATTTTACTATCATTCACAGGGACTGCCCACGGATTCCAGGTAACAAGAGTCCCAAGTTAAGATCTAAAACAAAAGACCCTCGAGACTGTTATAACAATGTCAGAATGGCACTTCTCTCAGGGTGCCTATCATCCAAAGAGTTTCTCTTTCCTTCCTTATTGGTAGGTTTCCTACCCCTCCTTTATAGGAAGGCAAAGGAAAATGACAAGTTTAGAATTACAATAGGAAATAGGTGATTAAGAACAGAATAAACACTGTCAGAGTCATATTTAAGAACCATCACTGAGAATGATGCCATGCTATCCTTTATCCCTGGGTACCATCCCCCACCCACACAATCCCAGGTGGTTATAGAGACCAGCAGCCCAAATGAGCAGGACACTTGGCAAGTGAAACGGGCAATGTAACCTCAGTCATTCAAGGCAGGGAATTAAGTCTGAGAGCTGGGACTGCTCTGCTAGCCAAGCTGTCATGTAGAGGAACCTAATGTATCTGCCAAGCCCAGGCTTTAGGGACAGCCCCTGCAGAGGCACATGATTTCCCTAAGGCAGTGGACATTGGGCAGACAGGAGGTACAGTATCAGCCTAAGCAGGAGAAAGAGTTGGAAGGGGCCCAGGTGGTTTGAGATGTGGATTCTTACGGAGGATGGAAAAGGGCTCTGGAGACACTCACCATAGCCTGTGCAGAGGACAGCAGAGAAAGGAACAACATGATGTTAAAGCCACCCCCAAGAGCATGAAAACACTTGCAGATGCAACTGAGAGGCTCTTCCCTGTAGTCTAATCAATGTAGGGAACAGCATCCCAACCCCCTCTGCCTCCAACCACTAAAAATTATGTTCAACCCAGCCACCTGTCCAGGGCCTAGAGCTTCTGCTCTAAGGAAGAGTTATGCCAGAAAGTGAAATATAGACAAGGTTAAAAGATGGAGGACGGGAGCAGGAAATGATTAAGACACTGCTATCCAACTAGTTAAGCAAAGAGGAGCTGGTGTACAAGAGAGAGGGGGTGGGTAGAGGTGGAGAAAAAGTAGGAGAAGAAAAAGGAGATGGAAGATAATGAGAGAAAGTAATAAAGAAGAGATGACCTCAGAACTTATCCTTATCCAATCTCATCTTGATGGTAAGAGGAGATGTACATTAGAAAGAGGAAAAAGAGAAAGGAGACTTACACGCAGTAGGAAAGAAAGGAAGGAAAGAAAAAAAAAAAACAAGAGAAAACGGCAGAGGATAATTCCTTTCAGCCAACTAAAGACAGAGAAACTGGTGGGGGAAAAAAGAGCAGGGAATGGAGGAGAAATGGGAAACGGTATGGACAGAAAAAACAAAATACACTGAATGGTCGGGGGAAGAAAACAGGAGCAGAAAATAGTAATAAGAAAAAGTGTTTAAGTCTTACTGAACTTCTAGCTTTAGAGCTCTAGGACTTTGGGAAAGTCTGGGCCCCACTCCACCCTCACTATCCACTAGGCTATGGAAAATTCCTTGAGTTGATCCTGCCACAGGAGACATGACCCAAGTTGGGACCTTCCAGTCATTCTGGAGGTCCTGAAATCAGCTTTAACTCCTAAACTTGTTTCAATTCAATTCTACAACTTTTTTTAAAAAAAATCATTACCTCTCAGTGCCAGACACTGAATTAAGTTAAGTACCAGAGACACAGAAATACTCCAGAAAATCTATCTTAGGAGGAGACTGTCACTTGACCTCTACGGAATAGCATCAGTCATGCTCATTATACACTAAATTCAATGATCTAGGTCAGGGCTAGAGGCAGTTTCCATTCCAGATCATCAAAGAAAGTTGTAGAGACACCTAGAGGAACAAGATACCTAGAAAACTACTCTGGAGCCCAGCTTTAAGGGCCCAAGCTATAGTTCCAGGTAGGAGCTTTAGCTAATGAAGAACCTGGGGCTCTAAGAGTAAGGCAGAACAGGTCCAACTAAGGTCTCATCACTAAGTCTCAGTAAACTTTAGATGATACATCTTCAGACCAGTATCTGTCACTAAATGGACCACTACCAGTGCTAATAATACGCCAAGACTGCAAAAAATCACTCACCAAATCACTGACAAGCGGCAGTGGCTTCTTTCTGCGTAGATCTGGCATGCTGTCAATGCCATAGAGCCCTCCAGCTGGCCTGAGGAGAGAAGAAAATATGTCAGGACCTCCAGTCCTGCCTTATTACTGGCAGGTTCAGTGTTCTAGTCTCCTTGCTCACCCTCACCCCAGAGGAAGATGAACTGATTTCCACCATGTGTTTCTGAGAGGGGTAAGGAAGACACAAAGTAAGAGGAATAAAGCCATGGAATGATGAGCACTGGAATCTGCTCTCAGAGTGCCCTTCTAAGTCTCCTTCTATAGTTTTAACCAAAAACCAAGAGCTCTTTTATCCCATAACAACACTTCAAGGCACCTGTGTTTATGTGAAGGCCCTTGTAACTCCATAATGCAAGGAGGAAATTGGTAGTTAAGAGGGCCCCTCCCTACGCTCAGGCCAGAGACACTGCTCCCCAAAGATAAGTGTCTCCTAGTCTATGCTAGAAGCCCATAGGAATGGCTCTACAGAAGAGCTGCTGCCTAAGTAAGCAAGACTGCTAATGACATGCAGGAGATAGCCTTCTCCATCCTGAGTAAAAGAGTCACCAGTTCTGTCCATCCGATCCTCCTGAAGAAAAAGGGTCTCAAAGGAAAGAGGAGCCTGCATAACCGAGTGGAGGCAGGGAAGGTGGGATAGAAGACTTTCAAAAGGCCACTTAGAGGGGAAAAAAGGCCATTTGGGAAGGAAACAACAGAAGAACTCTGAAAGTCTGACCTAGCCCTATGGATACATCGCAGGGACCAGGAAAAAAAGATTACAGCTGGAGCAACTGGAGATTTCTAAAACTTTTATACCTTTTCTATGCTTATTAATTTTGTTGTTCTTTGCCATTTCTTCCATAACTATATGCAATAACAATAAAGAGAATGTCCTAGAACACCATTCTCACAATGAGATAACCTGGATTTTATCGCCAACTCTTCTACTAATTCATTACATGTCCTCTGCCAAAATTACTTCCTCTCTTTGGGTCTTGATGCCGATTCTATAAAAGGAATAACTACAAAATTTCTCTGAC
The DNA here is from genome assembly GCF_024610735.1 of Ursus americanus. Classification (NCBI taxonomy): domain Eukaryota; kingdom Metazoa; phylum Chordata; class Mammalia; order Carnivora; family Ursidae; genus Ursus; species Ursus americanus. Next base: position 35,395,123 of record NC_142144.1, read on the forward strand.
CTTTTGGAAGCTGTCATTCTGAGCCTCAATGAAAAGAACTCCTGTACTTGGCCTTAATGAAAACAAGGAGAAGGGGAAGGTGGTTAGGTAGTTGGGTGGTACACCATAACTGGTCTGAAAAGAGATGTTGCAGAAGAGTAAGTACTGCCAGTTAGCTATATAGGCAAAAAATGGAGCCACAAATTAGATCAAGGCCAAGAGTTGCAACAGGCAACATGATATGTTGATTTCTAATAAACTAGCTTCCTAAACACAGGAAATGAACTTTGCCTTCAATGAGAATACCAGACCAAGAGAAGTTCTAAACCTGTGACGGCTTGAAGGAACAAGCTAAAGAAAAGGAACGACAACAACAGGGAGGCATTTAGAAAATCACTGCATGGACCCATTTAAAAATAGCGTAAAATTTAAAAATAAAAATAGCTTAGATATGTTCCATTTTCATGTATGTATTTTACAACCATTAGAAGAAAAAAGCTAAAGTCCTGAAGAAGGGCTGTAGAAAAAGCAACTGGTACCACAAGTTTGTGGTTAATTCTAAAAACTACAGTATGTACCACTTAAGGTTTTTGCAACATAAATGAGCTTCAGACATCAGAAAAAAGGACAGTTCATTCAAATGACCAACCTTTGATTTAAAAAAGACAAATTACAAGGGAAAGGAGCATGTAAACATACAGTAGATAACTTTATGATCTGAACTTATTTCTTCCCTTGTCATAAGGGAGAGGAGGCATCCACTGGGAACTCTCATGTCAGAAGGCCTTTATGGGACAAGGAGAGAAGGAAGATCCTGAGAAATAATGGGCAGTTTATGTGCCAGGGGGAGGTGAGGGAGGCACTTAAACTCTTTCCTCTCTTAAGAACAGTCAGTTACAGGCAGCAGTTGAGCAACTTAAAATGACTCTCTGCTGCAGTCACATGTGTCTGAGACTCCCAAACAAGAAGCACAGACAGAACACACTGAGCTCATAAGGGATGCTACTTATGTCTTGACTAGAGTGGAATGGAATAAGTAGGTGACTCACAACAGCTGAAGTCAGGACAGAACCCAGAGAGTAATCTAATCAACTATACTATCAACAATGGAATAAAAAAGAACTGTGTCAAATGCAGATATTTTTCTAGCTTCTTCTTTCTTCTACCTAAAGGGTATATCATTACTAAGATGCAATGAATCAGAAATTCTAGAGGCAAGGATAGGGAAGCCCCAAAGCTCCCTTCCCTGCTCCAGGGGAACCACTCTATAAAGCTCTCTCTTCTGTCTCTGAGGAACCAGAATGCAGAGTTCTCTCCTCTCCCCAGAGAACCAATCAATCTGTATAGCAGAGGCTCTTCTTTCCCAGGATCCAACTTATGGAGCTTTCTCTACTGCTTCCCGGGGAAAATCTGGAAGTCACATGAAAGACTATAAAATCCATGGAAACCTTGTAGGGAATCACTTACCCTTCCGGGAGCCACTGGGGCAAGGAGGGGTGACCATCATCTGGAATCTTTAAAAAGAGATAGAAAAAAGTTAGATACTAGAAAAGATGGGAGACAGCCATCTTTCTTTGGTCAGGCAGTGAGCAAGCAGTAAAGTAGGAAGCTCAGAGAAGTGTAGGTTACATACAAAATGTGGTAGACTGATGTCTAAGCCAATGCCCCAATCAGTCAGAGCAACGAGCAGTTGCTGAAATGAGCACTACTTTGTCTCCTTTCTCCCCAGTGAACAGGAAGGATATAAAGTCAAGCTCACTGAGATCTCAAGGCTAAGGTCCACTGCGAGTGTGAGAGGTGCCAGAACTTACACCCTCCTTACACAATCCACTGGTATATGTAACAGTAAGCCAAGGCTTAAAAAAAAAAAAAAAAAAAGTCCATTTGGGGCTTCCAGGCCTCACTCACTTAAGCAAAAGGACAACTTCATATAGAGTTTTCTTCTACTTATATTCCTAAGTTGGCTTTGCTGTCACAGAGCGGGGACTTGGTCTTTCTGGATTCCCATCTCATCTTGCGATTTGACTTGGCTTAGGTTCCTTGAAGCCCTAACTCACAGACACTCTACATTTGATAAGCTCTCTCTATATATAGCAAGAGAATCCAGGGTAGATTAGATACTTAGATTATCTTCTGGTGAACGTTATGAACTCTATAATGAGAAATTGAAAACTAAGCTACCAAATAATTCAAGAAGAAACAGTTTGACAACAGTTTTTAAAGGTCTCTCCATAAACAAACAAACAAACCCACAGAAAAAAACCCTTTAAGCAGTGTACAGAGCAAAGTTCCAAAGCTTCCAGGGCTCTCCAGAGAACCAATGGTAAAAGCTGTTTAGGCTCAATAAACCTAGTGCTAGCAGGTCTGGAGCTTCCTGCCCCTTCCTTGTTCCCTTCCACCCCCTAAAACTTTCCTGCCTCCTGAGACCTGGGCTCCAGCTAACTATCCTGGAACAAACGAGCTCCAAAGAGGGAAGGCAGAAGTAAGGTGTTTAACTTTGCACAGGGGGTGAAATTTTGGGAGAGCCACAGATGGGAGAAGTTATAGATAAACTTAGGCCAGGGTGATGTGAAAGTGGGTAAGAATTACCCAGGGTCAGCAGTAGGCTCAAGATGAGCTTTGGATTTAAGACCTTTCTCAGATTATCTGTATTCTAAGCAAGCCTATCTGCCCATTGCCCACAGCCCTTCATGAACCTTTAATCACCTTACCTGGCTCTTGCCCTGGTTCTGTGGGTGGGATAATACTGGCTAAAGGAGAGCCAAGCCCAAAAGGAAACCAGAAGTGGTTGATACACATCACCTGAGGTTGCTTCTGAGGGGTGGCCCTATCCCTAAATCCCCAAATCCTACCACCCAGAACTTATCTTCCCTTTGAAAATAGTCACTGTACTGAGCAGATTTTTATTTTCTATCTAGAATTAGATGTTTGCCAGAAACCACAAACCTTAAGGAAACAAGTCAGAAAAGGTCTCTGGGAACCAGGGTTCAACAAGCTCAGATCATACACATTTCTTGTGCTTAGAGGAGACAAATGGTCTGCTAAAGCCTGCAGACAAAGCATAGAGCATGCACACAGGGGTACTGAAGGAGGACTGAGGATGAGAGGAGGTCTAGATAAAGTACCTACAGCAGGTACATTCATAGACACAACTTATGCCTGGGGGAAACACAAGGTGATCATAGATCCTGCACACAGGGTGATAAAACATGTGCGCACACCCATTTGAAGAAGGATTCAAATTCACCAGGGCTGGAATCACAGGCAACAGCAAGCCCTCACTGTCTTCAAGAACCAGTGCTTACAGGCACAAAGCATTAGTTATAATGTGCATTCACATGACATGGGGGAACCACATCACACGTCTACAGAAGCTTATGCTCACAGAGAGACCAAGAAACCTGCTCAGAAGCACAACGCACATTCACACTTAGGACCCCAGGCAAGAGGCACAAAATGCCCACAGAAACTCCTGCTCCCAAATACAAAGTGTATGCATGCTGGCTCAGCAAGGGTTTACAGCATATGGCAACCTGCAGCAACAAGCAAAAAATGGACAAACACTGTGCAAAGTAGAAGAGGAGGGCAATTAGTGTTCGGGGTAGTCAAACTGAGTACAAGTAAAAGCACACACATGCTACATTGAATGTGCACCATGCTGGCACACACATTCTCACCCTGTGCTCCAGGGATGTCTGCACACAAGAACGGAGCATGCCCACAAACTGCTTTCAGGAAAAACAGACTATCTGCATGAGCCAAAGCCCAGAGGCACAGATCATACATGTGTGTGCATGCGCACACGCATACACACACGTGCACACACATGCACACCGTGCTCAGGAGAGAAGGGTTGAAAACAGACAACAAAAAGGGCCCAAAGGGCTAGAGGCACAACCTGAACGGCTCCTCGCTTTCCTTCTGCAAGGAGAGAAAGAGCAGAAAAAAAGGGCAGAAAGGTTAGTAGATTCAGTCCCATAGCATGGAACCCAAAGAAAATGCCAGCTAAATCTCAAGGGACATGGAGGAAAGGAAGAGGTCCTCTGAACAGCTGGGCAGTTCACAGAGCCTAGCTTCCAGAATCCTTACCTGCTGCATTGGCTGGCCCCTTCTTTTAGTTCAGACCATTCCCAGTTTGGCTACTCAAACTAAAGGACAAAGTCTACTTGGGGATTTCAGTCACCCTTTTCCCTTTTCCAAACTGGCCTGCAAGCAGCCACAAGACTTGTTACCAAGGGCCACTCCAACAGGCTATCTGAACTGGCTAAGCACAAAGTGAGTTCCTTCCTCAGAAGCTATATGTGCTCACTCTGGATCTGGGATAAGTCCTCAACCCCCGAAGGCCTGGTAACCGAACGCTTTCCATTTTACAATGCAGGCTTGGCCATGCATTTGCCCAGCAAACCCTGGCCTGTTTTCCCAAAGTCTAAGTTAGGACAGGTTAAGGCCTGAAGTTAAGGATAGGACCAGGATGCTCAAAGGCTACAGTTGGGGGCATCAAGCGGCCACTGGCCTAACAGAAGTCACCATGATCTAGATGATAAAACCATGGTAGCAACCCCAGGCCTGATTATCTATTAAATCCAGAAAAATACTCCAAAGGAAATGGATGCTTCCAGAAGGACCTTAGCAAGCCACAGTAGAGGAAGATAAAGTCCAGAGATTATTCCTTCTCCTGTTCATCAGACTACAGTGCCTACTAGGACACATATGGATAGCTCCACAGGTTTCCTTCTCTAAGGCAAGTCCATTCAGCTGGGCTGATCAGCTCCCCTCCACTTTCTTTTCCCTCCCTTTGAAAGACTCACTGATATTACATAACAAGTAAAAGGGGGAATCGAGAAACTAATCCATAAGTTTCCAATTTTTCAGTTATTTCTAATGGCCTAATGGGTCACCTGACTTGACAGAAGAGTGAACTCAGGAATAGGAATCCTCCAAAACAGTGCAGCTATAAGAATGTGGATGAGACGCAAAAGATACTTGCTGGAAAGGGGCCACATCTCTGCTACCACTACTCCCCTACTGTACTCTGTTCTCTTTGAAAAAGAAAATTAGGCAAGGAACACTTTAACTGACCTGTGATTCACATTGGAAAGGTTTCTCTCCAACTTCACTATTTTAAAAATACACTCTATACATCATGTCAAAGTTAATTTGTGTCTTTCTATTCTTCCCAGAGTTCCCCATAATGCCTAAGAATCTGCTGACAAGGCTTTCCATATATATATATATATATATAATTTTACCCTTGTAGCCTGACGGCTTAGCACATGTCCTAGCATTTGTATATAGTGAAATGAACCTGAACTTTCAGGACTTAGAAAACAACAGCTTCTAAGTACATGTGTTTTGCATATCACCAGAGAAAACATAAGTCTCCTAGCCAAGAGTCCGTACCATTTTTCAGACCCCAAGGAACTGCTGTAGTAGCTCTTCAGTTTGTCCTACTCACTGGACAAACACAACAAAACATTTTTCTTGTTAAGAGTCAAACTTTTTGTGCTTCCTGACTTCCTAAAATGCCTTAACATTTTTCCACTCAGATTTAGTTTTTAGTTTAAGTGCAGTGTATCTATAGAACACCCACTCTGCCAAGAAAAAAAAAAATCCCTGATCCCTAAAAATGATTGCACTCTTCCAGACAATACATTTTATAAGGAAGTGACATACTTCCCCATTATTAAAACAATCTTAACCTCATTGTACTTGGGAGTCAAAAGACTTGAGGCCCTCAACTTATTTGAGCCTGCATTTCCTTATGTGTAAAAAGCAGGTAAGAACGCTACCTCCCAGAGTTATAGTGAGGATTCATTTCTTCGACAAGTACCTACAGAGAACCTACTGCATACCAGGCACTGTTCTCAGTGCTGGTGATGAAGCAAAGAGAATGAAACAAATTCCCTGATCTTGAGAAGCTTCTATTCTAGAGGAGGAGCTGACGATTAACAATAACAAAGACGATGATAGTAGCTAACACTAGGTGAACATATCATGTATCTGACATTTTACCTGAATAAGCTCATTTATTTCTCCCAACAACTCTACTGGGTAAATACTATTATTATCCCCATTTTTTTGTTGATTAAACTAAAGATCATCAGAGAGGTTAAGAAAGTTGCCTGAAGTCACAGCAAGGGGCAAAGCCAAAATTCAAAACAGGCATTTGGTTCCAGGATCTGGAACTATATACACACCATATCACTTGTGATAGAGACCCTGCTTCAAAATTCAGGTAAGGGGGGAAGAAAATGCCCCCTGTGGTGACGTTACAGTCACTATTATATTTCTTTAAAGATTTTATTTATTTGAGAGAGAGAGAGAGAAAGAGAGAGCGCACATGCATGAGTGGGAGGAGGGGCAAAGGGAGAGGGAGAAGCAGACTCCCAGGTGAGCAGGGGCCTGACACGGGGCTTGATCCCAGGATCCTGAGATCATGACCTGAGCCAAAGGCAGATGCTTAACCGAGCCACCCAGGTACCCCACTATTAAAGTTTTATAAAAGGTTATCAGGGAGTCCTCATTGATAATGTGACATCTAAGCAGAGACCTGAAGGAACTGAGTAAAGAAGTTATTCAGATTCTAGGAAAAAAGTATTCTAGTCAGAACACAGAGCAGGTGCAAAGCCTGAGGTGAGCGCATAAATGGTGTGGTACTCTCTATCACAAGTTTGCAATAGAGTACCAGTTCAAATCGGGCTCTACAGGCTCATAAGCACTTTGACTTTCGTTCTGAGATGGAAAATCAATGGAAGCTGTTGAGCAGAGAAGTGATATGACCTGACTCATGTTTTTTTTTTTTTTTTTTTAAAGATTTTATTTATTTATTTGACAGAGATAGAGACAGCTAGCGAGAGAGGGAACACAAGCAGGGGGAGTGGGAGAGGAAGAGGCAGGCTCATAGCGGAGGAGCCTGATGCGGGGCTCGATCCCAGAACGCTGGGATCACGCCCTGAGCCGAAGGCAGACGCCCAACCGCTGTGCCACCCAGGCGCCCCCTGACTCATGTTTTGTAAGCATTACTCTGATTGCTGTGGGGAAAATGGACTGTGGAGAACAAGGGTAGAAGCAGAGAGACCAGTTAGACTACTGAAATCATCTGGATAAGAGAAAAATGTGATTTAGACAAGAATGACGGTGGTGGAGGTAGAGATACTGGTAAGGTTTATGTCACTTTTTAAAAAATTCTTTATTAAAATTCAATTTAGTTAACATATACTGTATTATTAGTTTCAAGGGTAGAATTTAGTGATTAATCAGTTGCTTTTAACACCCAGCGCTCATTACATCAAGTGCCCTCTTTAATGTCCATCACCCAGTTACCCCATCTCCCCACCCACCATCCCTCCAGCAACCCTCAATTTGTATTCTAGAGTTAAGAGTCTCTTATGGTTTGCCTCCCTCTCTGTTTCCCTCTTATTTTATTTTTCCCTCCCTTGCCCTCCCGTATGTTCATCTGTTTTGTTTCTTAAATTCCACATATGAGTGAAATCATATGGTATTTATCTTTCTCTGACTTATTTTGCTTAGCATAATACCCTCTAATTCATCCACGTCGTTGCAAATGGCAAGATTTCGTTCTTTTTGATGGCTGAGTAATATTCAGTATATTAGTGTGTGTGTCAGTGTGTGTGTGTGTATTTGTATCACATCTTCATTACCATCTGTTGATAGACATCTGGGCTCTTTCCATATTTTGGCTATTGTAGACATTGCTGCTATAAACACTGGAGTTTAGGTTACTTTTTAAAGGTAGAGCAAGCAGATTTACTAACTGATTGGATGTGAACCATGACAGAAAGGGAAAAGACAAGAAGAACTCTATGGATTTGGGCCTGAGCTGCTGCAAGAATGGAGGTGTCATATACTGGTAAGGAAGACTATAGGAAAAGCAGGTTTGGTAGGGTCTTGGGGAAAAGGACCAGGAGTTTGGTTTCAGATATGTCAAATCTGAGATGCCTATTTACATCCAAATGAGAATGTTAAGATAGAGTCTGGCATCCGTGGAAGATGTCTCGGCCAGAGATATAAATCTGGGATTCCTTATGAAACTCATGATATTGAAATAGGTTACTTAGCCTGTGAGTATGAATAAAAAGAAGAAATCAGGATTGAATTCTGGGATGCTACAAGGTTGGGAAGATGAGGAGGGACTAGCAAAGATGGCTAAGAAAGGGACACCAGGGTGGTTCAGTTGGTTAAGTGTCTGCCTTTGGCTCAGGTCATGATCCCAGGGTTCTGGGATTCAGTCCCACATCAGGCTACTTGCTCAGCAGGGAGTCGGCTTCTCCCTCTGCCTGCCTCTTCCCCTGCTTGTGTGCGCTCTCTTTCTCTCTCACAAATAAATAAAATCTTAAGAAAAAAAAAAAAGGATGACTAAGAAGGAATGGTCAATAGTACTGGGGTAGAACCAATACAGAGAGGTGGTCTAGAAGGCAACTGAAGAAAGTGTTCCAAAAAGCAGGAACTGAGGCATAAGGACAGACTAAAAGATTCTTTTTCAACAAATGGTGGAATATCCATATGCATATGAATGAAGTCAGAGCCCTATCTCACTCCATATATAAAAATTAACTCAATATGGATCATAGACCTAAAAGAGCTAAAACTAAAAAACATTTAGGAAAAAAACACAGGAGTAAATTTTTATGACTTTGGGTTCAACAATAGTTTCTTAACTATGAAACCAAAACCACAATCCACACAAGAAAAATGGATAAATTGAATTTCATCAAAATCTAAAACTTTTACACTCTATTTCATACCCATTATGATGGCTATTACAGTAAAAGGGAGAGAGAGAGAACTAACAACTGTTGGCAAGGATGTAGAGAAATCAGAACCTTTGTGCACTGTTGGTAGGTATGCAAAATGATGCAGCCACTGTAGAAAACAATATGGCAATTATACTTCTGGTTATATATTCAAAGGAAATGAAAGCAAGGATTCAAAAGAGGTATTTAAATACCCATGTTCATACCAGCATTATTCACAATAGCCAAAAGGTGGAAGAAACCCAAGTATCCTCCTACAAATGAATGGATAAACAAAATGGGGTGTATATACCTACAATGGAATCCCATTCAGGCTTAAAAAGGAAACCCTGACACATGCTACAACATGGATGAACCTTGAGAATATTACAAACATTAAACCAAGTAAAATAGGCCAGTCACAAAATGACAAATATTGTGTGATTCCACTTATATGAGGTATCTAGAGCAAACAGATAGAGGCAGAAAGTAGAATGTGGTTGCCAATGGCTGGGGGGAGGGGAGAATGGGAAGTTAGTTTAATGGGTAGAGTTTCAGTTGTGGAAGACAAAAAAGTTCTGGATATTGGATGATGGTGATGATTGTACAACAGTGTGAACAAACTTAAAATGGTTAAAATGATAAATTTTATATTATGTATATTTTACCACAATAAAAAAATTTTTAATAAAACATGTATGCTTCAAAAAAAGAAACACCATCAAGAAAGTAAAATGACAACACAAAACTTGGGGGGAAATATTTACAAATCATATATGTGATAAGAGGCACATGTCCAGAATATACAAAGAACTCTCACAAGTCAACAAAAAAAAGACAACCCAACTTGAACAGACATTTCTCCGAAGAAAATATAAAAATGGCCAATACGCACATGAAAAGATGCTTAACATCATTAGCCACTAGGGAAATGCAAATCAAACCACAATAAGATACCACTCACACCCAGTGGGATGGGTATAATAAAAAAACACAGACATTAATAAGTGTTAGCAAGAATGTGGAGAAATTAGAACTTTTATGCCTTGCTGGTTGGAATGTAAAATGATACAACCACACTGTAAAACAGTCTGGCAATTCCTCAAAAGTGTTAAACTTAGAGTTACCATATGACCCAGCAATTCCGCTTCTAATACATGCCCAAGAGAACTGTAACCATATGTCTGCACAAAAACTTGTACACAAATGTTCATAGCAACATTATTCATTATAGCCAAAAAGTAGTAAACAACAAACCAAATGCCCATCAAATAATGAACAGATAAACAAAATATGGCATAGCCATAAAATGGAATATTATCCCACCACAAAAAGAAATGAAGTATTGAAACATGTTACAACATGGTTGAACCTTAAAAACATGCTAAATGGACGAAGCCAGTCACAAAAGGCCACATATCATATGAATCCATTTATATGCAATGTCCAGAACAGGCAAATCCACAGAAACAGAAAGTAGATTAGTGGTTGCTAGAGGCTGGAAGTAAAGGGGATTAGAGAGTGACCACTAACAGGTAAGGGGTTTCTTTTTGGGGTGATAGAAATGTTCTGGAGTTGATGGTTGCATAATTCCATGAATCTACCAAAAAACACTCAATTGTACACTTTTTAAGGGATTTTAAAGGTGAACTTTGTGGTATGTAAATTATAACTCAATAAAGCTGTCATAATAAAAAGAAGGACGTAATCAATTATGTCGAGTTGCTAAGAGGAGGACTAAAAATGGAACAGAAGTTTGGCAATATGGTGGTAATCCGATGGCCTTGACAAGAGCTACTTTGGTAGAGAAACAGACATAAAAGAATCGAATTTTTATATAATGCATGTGACAGTACTTAAAACAGTGCTATGTACCCCCAAAAGAGAAGGAAAAGGATGAAAAAATAACTCAAATTAATGGTAAGCTACTAGTAAGCTTACCCAAGCAAAGCAGTGAAGAAAGCTGATTTCTTAAATGTTTCATTGTGGTAGCAGCCACTGTTACTAATACTCAATAAGTTTATCAGCTGAGGGTGGTGGCTGTTGTGGGTGAAAGGCTATCCCTATGTGCTTACCTTGCTCTATTCTTCCTACTCTGTGGAATGCTGCAGGAGTCAGGCCTGGATTCCACCACTCCCTCTACAGCCCACAGACCAGACTTGATCTTGGCTAGGACCCAGAACTTTGGCTTGCTTTCTTATTGATGCTTCAGAAAACCTCCTTTGTCTCATTATCACTGCTGCTGCCACCACCTGCTTATCACAGGTACCACAAGTTCCTGCATTGCCCACTGGGATATCAGCTCAGAAGGGGAATTTTGCTAGCTGAAGAGCCAGTCCAAGTGTGCTGGGTACTCATCCCAACATCAACTGCCACCAAGGCTTAAGGAGTTAGTAAGGAAGTACTGCTTTGATATTTGTTGTTTCCATTGTTGCTGTAATGTAATATTTCTAAATGCCCAGGGAGAAGGAAAAAGCGATGCAAAGTTAAGAGGAGAAAGAAATCCCTTACAGCTGAGGAATTACAGAAAGCTTCCTGGAAGAGGGGATGTTTTGGCTGTATATTGAAGAACTGAGTGAATTCTGCTAGGCTGATTTGATGAACACAGCACCTCAGGCTAAGAAAGCAGTATATGTGAATATGCTGAGAACAAACAGTACAAGGCGAATTTGTGACAGCGAAGTTTTCTTTTGGGTGGAGTATAGTGGGATAACTGGAGAGAAGCCTGCAATTGTAAACTAGAGACCAACTGTAGTGGTCCTGAACGACAAGTGAAGGAATTTAGACTTTTCTCATAAGCTATAAGGAGTAGCTCTAGGAATATTTGAAAGGAACATGATGTGATTTTAATTTTTTATTTTTAAACTTAATTTTATAACTTGGTATTACATTTATTATTCAAATTCTAAAAAGTATAAAAAAGGTTTACAGTAAAAAAATCTACTTTTCATCTCCTTAGTTTTTCACCCAATTCCTTTCCCCATGGGCAATCAGGTAACAATCAGTCTCTTATGTATGTTTGTTTGATATTCTATACAAACAGACACAGACATTATCGGTTTGTGTATTCTTCCCCTATCTTTTTTATACAAATGTAGACATCTTATACATACTGTTCTGCACCTTGCTTTTTCATATGGCAATATATCTTGGATATCTCTCCATTTCAGTAAAGCGCTACCTCATTCTTTTTATAGCTATATGGTACTATATTATATTCTTAGGATGTGCCAGTAGATTATTTAACCAGTCTTTTTTTTTTAAGAGTTACTTATTTGAGAGAGAGAGAGAGAGAGAGAGAGAGCGCGCGCGCGCTCACGGTGCCTGAGTTGGGGGAGGGGCAGGGGGAGAGAATCTTTAAGCAGACTCCCCACTGAGGCCGGAGTCAGAGACACAGGGCTCCATCCCACAACCCATTAGATTATGACCTGAGCCAAAACCAAGAGTGAAGCTTAATCGATTGAGCTACCCAGGCACCCCTAACCAGTCTTTCTTAACATTTAGGTTGTTTTCACTCTTTGCTACTAAAAACAATGCTTCAAAAATAGAACATACGTCCTTTCCACATGTGAAAATAAACCTGCAGGATACATTCCTGGAAGTGATTTTAGGGCTCAAAGGGTACATAGAATTCTGATACATTTTGCCAATTGTCTTCCTTAGAGGTTATATCAATTTACACTCCCATCCCACCAGCAATGCAGAAGTGCCTGTTCCCCCACACCTTTGTCAACACAATATGTTTCATAATTTTAATTCTCCCTTAGAAACATTAATCAGGTTATATGCATAGGAGGACAACCCCATTTACATTTAAAAACTGGATGAATACAGCATATGCTCTTTGGATAAATTTAATTTTGATTAGGAGAAGTAATTTTAAAACTACATATCTTCATGCTACCTAGAAAAAAAGTACTCTCATTTCTAGAGTCAAAACCATTCCATTCTCCTGTTTAGGTGAGGAGCCTTTAGCTGGAGATGGAAGAAAAGTAATATGACCTGTGAAAGGCAGAGTCGGGTTCTTGACTAGACAGCTTCGAGTTGAAAATAAGGTTCTGTGTTAAGTCCAGTATTGGGAAGAAGAAAGGTCAGGATAAGGGAAATTCCCATTATGGCCCATTAACTGCTGGGGAAATGGCAAGCCCCTCTAGTGCCTGTGAACAATATGCCCATTCCTGCCTCCTACACCACCACCTACTTTACAGTGGCATATCCTAAAAGTCCTGCAGCTGTAAACTACTTCTGTCCACATGTTCCCCCTTCTTTGGAAAGGTAGTTTCTAAAGTCATCTTTAACCCCCCAATAGACTGGAAGCTTCCTAAAGGCAGGAACTCCTTTTCCTGTTGCTTTAGAACCCTCTTGTAGCACTCCAATTCCCACAGAATTAGCTTAAAATCTGTATTCAAGTAATTTAGACTGATTTAAGCTGTGGACCTCCCCCATCACCTTGTGAAACTCACCACCAGGCTGGGCCTCCCACTAGCCTGATGGGGGCCATATCCAGCCAGCTGTGACCCCATTAAATACAGATTTAGAATACCTGAGTGTATGTCTTCTACCGAGACATGGTTTGCCTTCTGTACTAGCTCATGCAAAAGTTTTTTCTGCCTCAGTCTTTTCTCTCTCAGAACATGTTTAAAATTGTTGATGCACTTGTTGAGGTAGATGGTCTCTGCACACACTTGCTCTAGGCTTAGTCCTCCCTGCTTGGGAGATTCGGGCCCGGAACATGTTTCACCTCCCAGACACGGAGCCAGAGCAAAACCTGGCAATGAATATGCAACAGGCGAGGAGTTAGAAGCAAGAGAGAAGTTGCTGGGATCCTGAAAGGTTTGGTCTCTCTGTGTAGAGATGCCCACTCCACCAGAGACCACGCTGAGCAAGCTCTCACTCTCCTGACTCCCAGGGCTCTCCACAGAGAAATCTTGGGCACCCTCTGAACTCACTGTCCCAAGAAGTCTATCACTGTTCTCTGACTGAGAACCGCTCTCATTGCTTTCCAGGTCCTCGGGACTGATGGGCCCAGTATTCTCCAGCTTCTGAAACACGCCCTGCAGAGCTGAACGAAAGTGGTGAATTGCTCGGCCCAGTTTGCTTTTGTAAAACTTAATTTCTACATCTTCATCCTCCTGCAAGCCAACCAGACCACAAGATGACTTTTCAAAGACATCTTTAAGGACCCGAGTAGCATGTTCCTCCTCTTCATTCAAGTCAATATGAACCATGTCACTGAAAGTCTCAGGCCCTATGATAATTTCCTCCATCATGTGGTCACAGCTCAAAGTTGCAAACCTTTTGGACTTGTCTGTCAAAAGGTCCTCTAGTTGCTTTGAGCTCAGAATATCAAGCCCAGCTTCACAGGCCAGAAGCTTGTCCTCTGTCTTCAGCAAACCAGACAGCGACAGGCAGCTGCCAGCCTCACTTTTACTGCTGCAGTTGTTTTCTCTTTTTGCTACGCTACATGCTTCAAATCCTTGGCTGGACTGTTTGAAAACCTGGGATTTCCCAGAACCCTCCTCTTTTGAAATTAACACTGGGGAAGGCTCCTCAAATTGATGGAAGGTGGACAGAGAGGCTTCTCTCCCTGTCAGCTCACCACAACTGCCACTGATAACTTGGGAGGCTCCTGATGTTCCTTTTACTTCATCTCTTGGTTTAGATACAGCACTTGGCTTTGTGAAATTATTCTTGGGTGGAAAGCAAAGGCCTTGCTGCTCAGGGGTTTGAGGTTCTCTGTGTTGATTTTGAGCCCTCATTTGACATGCTCCTGTTATGGGTCCCGGGTCCCCTGTTTCCATCTGAAGAAGTGGTTCATGCCGGTTTAAAGAATTTGCATTGTGATCCTGGAGTTGCTGCAAAAATGACAGAGACTCCTTTTGGGGATTCTTATAGCACTGTGGCCAGCTGGGTTCTTCTTTGGTGGCAATCCGGACCCCTACACTCTGCAAAAGGATGGATTTCTGCAAGATGAAGTCTCTATGCTCTAGATGGGCAAGTTTCACAACAGTAGGCCTGGGGGCTGGGGCTTTGCCTGCTCTGTAAGCCTCTTTGATGTACCTGTTGCACTGCATGCCATTAACACAAAGGTGCATGGCCAGGAAGCTGTGTACTAGCTCCACGGTATTTTCCCCATCTTGCTCAGGAAGTCCATACAGATACAGAATGGCTTCCTCATTGGGGCTGTCCACATGGGGTTCCTGGGCCATTTCCCCCACACACACCTTGGCCAGGGAGCTGCTGCCCACCTGCAAGCCTTCTATTTCACTCAGAACTGAGTCTACACAGCTAGACACTTCATCCACTGAACCCCGGACTTGGCTCAAGTGCTGCTGCAGCTCAGCAATTTCAGTTTGGAGACGGCTGATGCCTTGTAGCTCTCTGATTATATAGTCTACTACATCCTCCAAAGGCTCTCGCTGTTCACAGCTGCAGCCCTGGTGAAGGCCTCTGGACAAAAGGGACTTGGCTTGATTCCTTTCTGAGGGCTCTTGACAGCTTGTGCTAATGCTGACAGACGAGAGGTCCTGAGAGCCAGATCCCAGAGCACAGGCAGTAGAGCCCAGAGGAAACTGGCTGCCGGCCTGCTGCTCAAAGCTACAATGCTGGGCCAGGCCCCCATCTCTATCCCCACCAATGGCTGAGGCTGTTGACCCACAGTGAGGGAGCAGGGAGCTATCCTCTGGTAAGGATTCAATAGGGCCAGAGGACTTGCTTTTGATGCCACACGTAGTCTCTGACTTAGACTTATCTGGGGAAAGCCTGGAGGAGGGTCCCAAGGTGACCATGATTTCTTCCTCTGACTCTTGCAACAATCGTTTCATTTTCTCCCTCAGGGTCTCACAGATTCTCTGCTTCTTCCTCTTCTTTCTGGTCAGGGTGCTTAACAGAAATTGTCTTGGAAGACAATATACTGCCCTGCTCTTTTCAGTCTTTTTCTAGCAATTATGGCTGGCTGATGCCTTGGGCTTAGCCCACAGTACTGCCTGGAATGATCCCATGTGTAGTCTCCAAACCTGGTACATGCCCCTGGATCCTGGCTTGACTCTTATCCTGCAGCTAGTGAAAAAGGAAAATAGTGCACTCAGGTCAGAAAGCAGCAGGATAACTTTAATCTGAATCCAAGCTGTCAGGCAGGAATAAGAACGTTACCTTCTAAGAAGTAGAAGTCAACCCTGACCTGTCTCCCACTGCTGGCCTTCAAGGCTGTAGGCAGTCACTTCTTTTTCCTTGGCTTCCCATCAGAGCATTGACGTATCAAGTCCTTGTGTTCTGGGCAAGTACCCAAAGGCATCAAGATTACGACAAACTCCTGGGAAGTAGGTGGGTAAGGTCAATGAGTGACTGAACCTTTACAAAATTCAACACTGGGGTCTGATTCAGGAATGAACAGATAGATGCTTAACTACCAAAGCTCAAATTACATACACAGTGAAAGACAGAGACAAAACATGGAATGGTTGTTTTCCCAGTTGGGTGTTCTGCTGAAAACTCAGCAACTCCAAGGTTGGGTCCTGCCTGTCCTTATATTGACAGCAACCCTTCACCTTTTCTCCAGGTCAAGTATTTCAAATTTGGAGGGGAAAAAATGTTTTCTAAATGTTTTCTTAAAGTTCTAGAATAAGGTAGCATGGCACCTGTAAAAATCATTGTCCAGCCTCAGGTGCATTAAGCATGTTTGGATCTAGTGGGGCATGTGGCCAAAGACACACATATGGTGCACTCACAGCTGGGGATGAAGGAAACTCAGGAACAGCCTGGAGTCCTGAACTCCATTTAATAGTCCCCAAGTGCTTGGTGCAGCCTAAAGGTTTGGCTTTCCTCCTCCACGGTGCATCTGCTGGTCTAATACTGCTTTCAGAGCACCAGGGTAAGTGATCTTTCAGCACTCCTGGAGTAACAGAGGATTGCTCTAGCCTTCTGACTCACTTGGAGAGAACAATGCATGGGACAGGTGGGGAGCTGGTTATATCACAGAGGGCTCCAGGGTACTGTTCTCTAAAAAGGTGAAGCTAGCCTGCCACCAGTCTTGCCCCTATATCCTAAACTACCAGTGACTACTACAGAGGTAAAGATGACTATTACTTTATATGGGGTGGGTATCTATTCCCTTTTTACTGGGAACATGCACAATGTAGGGAAGGAGCATAGTAGAAAGTACAAACAGAAAAGCTAAGAGCCAAGGAATGCATGGGACTGCCAATACTTTCTGGCTTTGCTGGGTTACCCTGGGAAGGGTAAAATTGGTTGGTGGGAGACATGCAGTCTTTCACATTCTTCAGGCAGAGATGATTTCCCCATTTTCTAGATTTGATCTAGATTTCTAAATCTTCTAAACTCCTGCCTCCTTTTCTTTTCCTAGTAACTCAAGTTAACCCTAAAAGGGGAAAACTGCCTGTGAAGAGCACAAGCTGACAGCTCCCACAGCAATTCATTTTCAGGAAGGGCCACCATCTATAGTTTGTGACCTTAAACGTTAAAAGCACTGTGCTTTCCCTGACTAGGAAGAATCAAAAGCGTGAGTCACAAGACTTGGGATAAAGATTAAGCTGACCCCTTTTACTGGAAATAACCAGGACAAGAACCAAGAGACTAGAGACCAAGAAATGAGATTAATTCCCAGTTCGTGTCTTCCCTTCTTCTCTGTAGTTCATCGAGAAACTCCACTTCATTTAGGAACTCCTCACCTAAAAAAGCTACCCATTCTGTGAGGCACTGCCAAGGCCCAATTATTGCTTTTTAAGCATTGTTGCTTTACTCCTATGTCTCAAGGGGCCAGGATCAGCCATATCTCTAATCTGGCCAACTCAGTATAATCTGTGTCAGAGAAGGAGAGAGAGAGAGAAGACACTCTATGTGCACAACCAGAACTGCTGGGTTTTGGGCTTAGTGCATAGCTGCCTAGACAACAAAGCCCCCAATCCTAGGACTGACTGGTCAAATTATTCCTTCTCTCCTTCCACAAGTGCACACCTGTATTTCCAAAGCCACCCCTCCCTTCCTCCCCCACCCCCGCCCCAACTGTGCAAAGGTCTAGGTTCACCTAATTTGGTCTTGGTACCTGGTATTAGCTTTGAACAAGGTCCCTGGCCTGATAAGGGCTGGAACTGGTAATCAGCCTTTCAGATTTGTCTCAAAGAGAAAGAATGCTTACTAAACCAAGATGGAAGGTCTGCACATAACCACACAAAGCCATGAGCAAGTGCTACTAGACTGAGAATCAAAAGACTTAAGTTTGGTTCTTGCTTCATCAGTGACCTTGGATTAAATACTTGCCCTCTCTGTTCCTTAGTTTCCTCATCTATAAAGTGGGGAAGATAGTCACAGGAATGTTGCCAAGCATGTAAACACCTATAAAAGGGTATGATTTGAGTAAACCATGACTTCTATCCAACCCCCAAACCCCTATCTTTCCCAGTCTCTTTTAATGGTCTGCAGCACTGCCTGGAACCATACCACTGGAGTGTGCCATTCTTTTTTTTTTTTAATAATATTTTTTATTATGTTAGTCACCATACAGTACATCCCTGGTTTTTGATGTAAAGTTCGATGATTCATTAGTTGCGTATAACACCCAGTGCACCATGCAATACGTGCCCTCCCCACCACCCATCACCAGCCTATCCCATTCCCCCACCCCCCTCCCCTCTGAAGCCCTCAGTTTGTTTCTCAGAGTCCATAGTCTCTCTTCTTCTAGAAGTTTTTTCTTAAGATTAAAAAAAGAAAGAAGCAAAACATTCAGTTCCCAACATTTCATTCAGGTGACAAGAGGCTTGCCATGCTCCCTCAGGCAGTCTAAAAGCATGAAGAAGGGGCAAATAGCTACAGGAGGCAAACTTTTCCTTTCTAATGCTGGTGAGGCCCAGAACTTATTGTCAGGTCCTCCAAGACCACCCCCACTTTGGTCCAGAGAAGGCAGCTTTTCAGGAGCAAAAATGAAGCTGATTCTCCTGCTGCTTCAGTGCAGGCAAGGTTAACTTCAGGCCTATCTCTGCTTTTCAGATCAATACTCCAGATAGGCTTGGCTTAACTGCCTGGACAGTCTTGCCAAGTGTCTCCTCTGAGGGTACAATGCCTTCAACACCGGCTGGCCAGCCATACAGGGGCAAATGGCACAGCCACTGTGTTCAGAATCCTTTCCTACAGCCTCCTGAAGGACTGAAGGCAAAGCTGCCTGGTTTCCCATGTTACTAACAAATAGGAAATTTCCAACTAGAGCTGCCATAGCAACTTCTCCCAGCCCCAAAGAAAGAGCTTGCTTCCATATCAAACAAACAAAAAACTCCCCCCAAAACGTATGAGTTAGTAACCACTACCCCTAGGTGAACTTCAAAATCACCTCCAGGGGATATGGGCTCCGTAAAGGCACCAAACCCATTCAGTCATCCAGATATTTAGGTTTTAAAGCAAGGGACAGAGTTCAATGTAATGCCCAGAGAATCAACCAGTCACTTGGCTCAGAACCCAATAGGATACCAGAAGCCAGGAAGCCCAAGTCAAGTTCACCTCCTTCCCTAGCCTCTCTTTGCTACTACTGAACACAGGAATGAAATAACAAGGGCTAAAAAGTGAGGACAGTTTGATCTCTAAATCAACTCAACTAATCTGTCAGGCACTAAGCTATGTGCCAGGGATATAAAACCCTGTCCCTGCTCTCTAATATATTAAAGTTTGGAGAGGGAAATAGGCATGTAGACAATCACAAAATTAAGTGAAACATGTCATAATAAAAGCTGTAATAAGTCATAAATAATAAGCATTTAATTACAGTGATGAGGAATGAAAAGACAGTGAGAGGCCCAGCAAAACCAGGACAGGGAAAGCCATAGAGAAGTAATATTTGAGCTGGAATGGGATAACGAGGCACTGGAGTCCACCCAGCTCAATGCTGACCCTCTGGATTCCTTCAAGGTATCCAGTGCTCTCATTCTGCCCTGCTCTATTAGCCTCTAGTCAACTCTCCAAATTTCATACATACACTCTCAAAAATGACCACACCTTTCTGCTATCTGTTCCTAAGGAATGCCTAAAGCCGGGAAAAATAAGGCAGTCCATTCAAGGGACATCTCTGTTTGAAAAGAGAACATATCAAAATAAAATGTATCAATCCCACAGTGAGTATCATTCTAAATGGGGAAAAGCTGAGAGCTTTTCCCTTAAGATCAGGAACATGACAAAGATGTCCACTCTTGCCACTACTGTTCAATAAAGTACTAGAAGTCCTAGCATCAGCAATCAGACAACAAAAAGAAATAAAAGGTATTCAAAGTGTCGAAGAAGAAGTCAATCTCTCTCTCTTCACAGATGACATGATACTTTATTGTGGAAAACCCAAAATACTCCACCCCCAAATTACTAGAACTCATACAGCAATTCAGTAATGTGGCAGGATACAAAATCAACGCACAGAAATCAGTTGCTTTCCTATACACTGACAATGTAACTGTACAAAGAGAAATTAGGGAATTGATTCCATTTACAATAGCATCAAAAACCATAAGATACCTTGGAATAAACCTAACCAAAGAGGTAAAGGATCTATACTCTAGAAACTACAGAACACTTATGATAGAAATTGAAGAAGACACAAAAAGATGGAAAAACATTCCATGCTCATGGAGAATAAACATTGTTAACATGTCTATGCTGCCCAGAACAATCTATATTTTCAGTGCCATCCCGATCAAACTACTCATGCCATTTTTCAAAGTGCTGGAACAAACAATCCTAAAATTTATATGGAACCAGAAAAGACCCCAAATCACCAAGGAAATGCTGAAAAAGAGAAACAAAGCTGGGAGCATTACATTGTCTGATTTCAAGCTATATTACAAAGCTGTGATCACCAAGACAGCATGGTACTGGCACAAAAACAGACACACAGATGAATGGAACAGAATAGAGAGCCCAGATATGGACCCTCAACTCTATGGTCAATTAATCTTCGACAAAGCAGGAAAAAATATGCAGTGGAAAAAAGACAGTCTCTTCAATAAATGGTGTTGCAAAAATTGGACAGAGGAATGAAACTCGACCATTCTCTTACACCATACACAAAGATAAACTCTAAATGGATGAAAGACCTCATGTGAGACAGGAATCCATCAAAATCATAGAGGAGAACATAGGCAGTAACCTCTTCGACATCAGCCATAGCAACTTCTTTCAAAGGCAAGGGAAACAAAAGCAAAAATGAGCTTTTATAAAAGGTTCTGCACAACAAAGGAAAGAGTCAACAAAACAAAGAGGCAACCCACAGAATGGGAGAAGATATTTGCAAATGACATTACAGATAAAGGGCCGCTATCCAAGATCTACAAAGAACTTCTCAAACTCAACACCCAAAAAACAAATAATCAAGTCAAAAAATGGGCAGAAGACATAAACAGACACTTCTCCAAAGAAGACGTATGAATGGCTAACAGACACATGAGAAAACGTTCAATATCATTAGCCATCAGGGAAATTCAAATCAAAACCACATTGAGATACCACCTTACACCAGTTAGAATGGCAAAAATTAACAAGGCAGGAAACAACAAATGTTGGAGAGGATGTGGAGAAAGGGGAATCCTCTTACACTGTTGGTGGGAATGCAAGTTGGTACAGCCACTTTGGAAAACAGTGTGGAGGCCCCTCAAAAAGTTAAAAATAGAGCTACCCTATGACCCAGCAATTGTACTACTGGGTGTTTACCCCAAAGATACAGATGTAGTGAAAAGAAGGGGCACATGCACCCCAATGTTCCTAGCAGCAATGTCCACAGTAGCCAAACTGTGGAAGGAGCTGAGATGCCCTTCAATAGATGAATGGATAAAGAAGATGTGGTCCATATATACAATGGAATATTACTCAGCCATCAGAGAGGATGAATACCCATCATTTGCATCAACATGGATGGAACTGGAGGGGATTATGCTAAGTGAAATAAGTCAAGCAGAGAAAGATAATTATATGGTTTCACTTACATGTGGAACATAAGGAATAGCATGGAGGACATTAGGAAAAGGAAGGGAAAAATGAAGGGGGGGAAATCAGAGAGGGAGACGAACCATGGGAGACTATGGACTCTGGGAAACAATCTGAGGATTTCAGATAGGAAGGGGGTGGGGGGATGGGTTAGCCCGGTGATGGGTATTGAGGAGGGCACGTATTGCATGGAGCACTAGGTGTTATATGCAAATAACGAATCATGGAACACTACATCAAAAACTAATGATGTACTGTAGTGACTAACACAACATAATAAAAAATAAATAAAACATAAAAAATAAAATTTAAAAAAAGGAAAGTGATTTATGAAATTCACCATAATAATAAAGGTTTAAAAACCAAATTACAAAAAAATTTAACTATGTTAATTCTTCCAATCCATGAGCATGGAATATTTTTCCATCTTTTTGTGTCTTCTTCAATGTCTTTCAAGAGTGATTTGTAGTTTCTAGAATATAGGTCCTTTACGTCTCTGGTTAATTCCAACATATCGTATGATTTTTGGTGCTATTGTAAATGGAATGGATTCCCTAATTTCTCTTTCTTCAGTCTCATTGTTCGTGTATAGAAATGCAACTGATTTCTGAGCATTGATTTTGTGTCCCGCCACATTACTGAATTGCTCTATAACTTCTAATAGTTTGGGGGTGGAGTCTTTTGGCTTTTCCACATAGAGTATCATGTCATCTGCCAAGAGACACAGTTTGACTTCTTCTTTGCCAATTTGGATACCTTTTATCCCTTTTTGTTGTCTGATTGCTGTTGCAAGGACTTCTAGTACTATGTTGAATAATAATGGCGAGAGTGGGCATCCTTGTCGTGTTCCTGATCCTAAGGGAAAGGCTTCCAGCTTTTCCCCATTGAGAATGATATTTGCTGTAGGCTTTTCATAGATGGTTTTTATGAAATTGAGGAATGTACCCTCTATCCCTATACTCTGAAGTGTTTTAATCAGGAAAGAATGCTGTATTTTGTCAAATGCTTTTTCTGCATCAGTTGAGAGGATCATACCCAGAGCAATCTACACTTTCAATGCCATCCCGATCAAAATACCAATGACATTTTTCAAAGAACTGGAACAAACAGCCCTTAAATTTGTGTGGAACCAGAAAAGTCCCCGAATCGCCAAGGAAGTGTTGAAAAGGAAAAACAAAGCTGGGGGCATCACGTTGCCTGATTTCAAGCTATACTACAAAGCTGTGATCACAAAGACAGCATGGTACTGGCACAAAAACAGACACATTGACTAATGGAACAGAATAGAGAACCCAGAAATGGACCCTCGGCTCTTTGGGCAACTAATCTCTGACAAAGCAGAAAAAAACATCCAGTGGAAAAAAGACAGTCTCTTCAATAAACGGTGCTGGGAAAATTGGACAGCTACATGCAAAAGAATGAAACTTGACCACTCTCTCACACCATACACAAAGATAAACTCCAAATGGATGAAAGACCTCGATGTGAGACAGGAATCCATCAAAATCCTAGAGGAGAACATAGGCAGCAACCTCTTCGACATCGGCCACAGCAACTTTTTTTCATGACACATCTCCAAAGGCAAGAGAAACAAAAGAAAAAATGAACTTGTGGGACCTCATCAAGATAAAAAGCTTCTGGGGCGCCTGGGTGGCTCAGTTGTTAAGCGTCTGCCTTCGGCTCAGGGCGTGATCCCGGCGTTCTGGGATCGAGCCCCACATCAGGCTCTTCTGCTGGGAGCCTGCTTCTTCCTCTCCCACTCCCCCTGATTGTGTTCCCTCTCTCACTGGCTGTCTCTCTCTCTGTCGAATGAATAAATAAAATTAAAAAAAAAAAAAAGATAAAAAGCTTCTGCACAGCCAAGGAAACAGTCAAAAAAACTAACAGGCAGCCCATGGAATGGGAGAAGATATTTGCAAATGACGCTACAGATAAAAGATTAGTATCCAAGATCTACAAAGAACTTCTCAAACTCAATACACAAGAAACAAATAATCAAATCAAAAAATGGGCAGAAGATATGAACAGACACTTTTCCAATGAAGACATACAAATGCCTAACAGACACATGAAAAAATGTTCAAAATCATTAGCCATCAGGGAAATTCAAATCAAAACCACATTGAGATACCACCTTATGCCAGTCAGAATGGCAAAAATAGACAAGGCAGGAAACAACAAATGTTGGAGAGGATGTGGAGAAAGGGGAACCCTCTTACATTATTGGTGGGAATGCAAGTTGGTATAGCCACTTTGGAAAACAGTGTGGAGGTCCCTTAAAAAGTCAAAAACAGAGCTACCCTATGATCCAGCCATTGCACTACTGGGTATTTACCCCAAAGATACAGATGTAGTGAAGAGAAGGGCCATATGCACCCCAATGTTCATAGCAGCATTGTCCACAATAGCTAAATTGTGGAAGGAGCCGAGATGCCCTTCAACAGATGACTGGATTAAGAAGATGTGGTCCATATATACAATGGACTATTACTCAGCCATCGAAAAGAACGATTTCTCAACATTTGCTACAACATGGATGGGACTGGAGGAGATAATGCTAAGCAAAATAAGTCAAGCAGAGAAAGACATTTATCATATGGTTTCACTCATTTATGGAACATAAGAACTAGGAGGATCGGTAGGAGAAGAAAGGGAAGAAGAAGGGGGCAAACAGAAGGGGGAATGAACCATGAGAGACTATGGGCTCTGGGAAACAAACTGAGGGCTTCAGAAGGGAGGGGGGTGGGGGAATGGGATAGGCTGGTGATGGGTATTAAGGAGGGCATGTATTGCATGGTGCACTGGGTGTTACATGCAAGTAATGAATCATGGAACTTTACATCAAAAACTAGGGATGTACTGTATGGTGACTAACATAATATAATAAAAAATATTATTAAAAAAATAAAAAACAAATAAAAATAAATTTTAAAACATGTATCAATCCAAAGGAGTAAACTTCAAGGATGGAAAGCTGAGAACTATAGCAGGGAGTAAGCCCTTAAATTACATCAGCACTAGACTACCAAAAAAAGTCAAGAGGAAAAAAACCCTCAGTTTTCTGAAATGGCTGATTCTTTTTGTCTCTCTGACATCAAGTAAATGTGATTAGGAATGGGAGTACTCCTTGTAAAATTGCTTCTGACCCAAATCTTGGCTGGGGGGAAACAACTGGGGACCTCTGGGAACAGGGCAGGTCTCTTTGTACATATAACAAGCAGCCTCTCACTTTGTGTGAAACAAGCCCAGATGGCAGAAAGCCACAAACTCTGAGCACCCATCCCCACAGCCCTTCTACAGACGTCAGATAATTTCTGGTCAATTTACCAATTATGCTGTATGGCTAATATGGTGGGAGGAATAGATTTTTAGGGCTACAATAGGTAGGAGTACTTTTAGGATGGTAATCTTTGGGAAAGAATCAATGTTTACAAAGATTGTCAGAGAAAGTGGTCAGAGTCACATGGTATGAAAAGTGAGATTAACCAACAGGATAAAGAATGCCCTAGGACTTGCCATCTCTCCTCATCAGCATTAGGAGGAACCCCATTTATAGGCCAGAAGCTAGACAGGGTAAAGGAAAGAAAACCTCAAACATTATATCCAAAAGGGGAGACAGAACTTCTGGTAACATACAGTAGCATGAGGGAGGATGCAGCCTTCAGAGGGTTAGCATATCAAGACCTCGAAATGAAGAAACGATGCCAGTCATGAGGGCTGGGTATTCTTACACTGTCCAGGGCTCCCTTTCAGCAGTACCAAGCTTTACTATACCAAGGAATATAACCAACCATAAAATAAATACATATGCATACAGACTCCGGTTGCTCTAAGTCCTCTTTCTGACTACGCCCCTGACCTTGAGCTCTGTTTAGTTCACTTTTACCAAGAATCCTGCTGGATCAGTTTATGAAAACTCTCAAATTCCTTATCCACCAACCTGGCCTGCCTCCAGCAAAACTCATGTCAAGTCAGTTTAGCCAGACTTTGCCCTACCCTTGATATTTCCTCTTAGTAATTTGCCATCCACTGACCCTCGACCTGCTCCTTGGCCATAAATTCACACTTTTCCTTATATTCAGAGTTGGGTTCAATCTCTCTCCCCACTACAATAGCCCAATGTAATAATCACCTTGAATAAAGTCTGCCTTACTGTCTTTAACAAATGTCACAGTATTTTTTCTTAAGCACTCATCATAACCTTTTTTCCTTACTACTTAATGGTTCTCCTGAGTAGACTGAAGAAGGCATGTGAGTAGGAATCTAGCTAGCCCCTGAATACCAGCCCTTCCCAACAAAAAAACCCCCACATTCTCTACCTCCTTACTCTGCTATAGTTTCTTCAGAGAACTTATTACCACCTACCTGATAGGTAATAAACGAGCAAATATATGGTCTATCTCTCTAACCATGTCTCTATTCTGGAATGTAAGCAGGGACTCTGTTTTACTCATTACTATACTCCCTGCCCCTAGAACAGTGCCTGGCACATATGGTGCTCAAAACAAACAAACAAACAAACAAACAAACAAACAAACAAACAAACAAACAAAATCTTGCTGCTGAATAAAAGGAATCAGAACACCAAATCAGAAAGGTTGGAGTTGAAAGAGTCTTTTATAGAATACTAGACCTGGAATCTCATACTACATCGTGATCTAGCTTATGGTGGAGTTTTATTTAGATATCACAGTGTTTTTCTAAATTTTAAATGTGTAAGTCTTTAGGCAGGGCAGCTACTCTAGATTCTCAGAAGCCCTATTACCAAAATTTAAACCCTTGACCTAAAATGACGCCCTTGTTGTTAATCTGTTTTACTTTGGCAGACCCCTAAATGGGAGGTTCTTGCTTGAGGACCCACAGTGGATAGGAATTCCATTACACTGGAAGCTGTGCTTTGTTTTTTAATTCCCAATGCCTAGCACAAGGCTCTACTACGCCAAGCATATGACCTGGCACACAGGGAGAACTCAGTGCCATGGAAAGAATAAATGAGAGATGGCAGAGCTGCATTAGAATCCAAGTCTCCTAATATCGAATTCACTTTTGTTTCCATAACAATACACGCCTTCGAATTCTAGGTTTATTTCTAGATTAATGGCTTACAACCCCTTTTTATTGTAAAAACTAAGTTGGAAACTTCTCTCCAAATACACTTAAATTTTCCTGGGGACTCACGCAGGACAAATAAAGAAGGGAGTGGCAGTGGCTGTGCCATGGTTCCTGTCATCCCCAGAGCTCCTGTTGTGGGGCTTCCATTTGCCCTTCCAGCTAGAAGAGCTACCCTAATCCTGGTGCTAGATGACAGGTCTAGAGCAGCACTGTCAATTAGAAACATAATGTAAAAAAAATAGTAAAACTTATTTTAATATATTTTATATAATTCCTTATCTAAAATATTATCATTTCAACATGCAATCAATATAAAAAATATTCATCATGTATTTGCATTCTTTTTTCATATGGAATCCTTGAATTCTGGTATATATCTTACATCTACAGCACATCTCAATTGAGACTAGCCTGCCTGCCAAATACTCAACTACCACACGTGGCCAGTGGCTACCATATTGGACACACAGGTCTAGAAGGCTGAGACAGGGGATACTCTAGAGAGCCTTCAAAACCTGGCACAGATGCTCATTGCAGGCTGCCATCTCAGGGACAGCAGAATGTTCTGTTCTTTTACTCATCCTTTCACCTGCTCACTTTGATCCTAGCTGAAGGTAGCATATTTCCATTTTGTGAAAGGTTCAATCCTCCAGTCTACAAAGAACAAAGTATTAAGGCCCAAAACTACAGAGGGTGAGACCTTTCCTCTCTCTCAATCTAACCCTTTCTAGATACTCTGTAGCAATAGGTAGCTTCTTTCCAATACTCTGACCAAAACTACAGGTTAAACCTAATTACTTCAATAGAAGCTACCCCTTTGCAGGGAAGACTTAGAGACCTCTCAGACAAGAGCACAATCTCAATGCAGCTGAGTCAAAGAGTATCCTACACAACTTACACTACAGGAACATGTAACGATAGTAAAATTATATTTGTTTAGAATTTTACAGTTTACATGACTTCTATTATATCATGACATATTTTATCATCATAACCCTATGAGGCAGGAAGGAAGATTATTCTTATTTCATAAATGAGAAAAATAAGCTCAGAGAGGTTAAACGACTTGACCAAGGTCACTGAGTAGAGCCAGTTTTTAAAAGGGGGTATTTGATCTATAAAGTTAGTGCTATTTTTATCATACATGCATGGTGCAAATGGACAGATTATTATGCCTGTGTGTACACACTCAAGACTGAGAAAATTCAAGATGACTTTTCTGCCTATATGGCATATGCACACGAGAGGGAAGAATTAATGCATCAGACAGAACGACAGTATACACACACACTCACACACTAGAAAAATAGAAGAGTTTGTTAATATACACAGGCATATACCAGAAGAGGAAAGTTACCCAAGTATATACACACATGCATGAGATAGAGATTATATCTACATATGTATGCACATGGAGAAAGATATGGCTTGTGTATATTCATTTAAAATGAATGAATGAGTTGAATGAGTTTCTATTATGTATGTACACACAGGAAAGGAATGGTCAGTTTATAAACATATGGACATATCAAGAGGGAGAAACAGATTATTTATATATAAGTATCCACACATTCAGAGGGGTGGCTAAGTTATTTATATACATACAGGAGAGTACCAAGGAAGAACCGATGGTCAAATTATCAGCATATAAACACATGCACGTGAAGATTGTACCCTCAGTGCTGAGTATGCTATTTTTCACTCATTCTAATGACCCCCACCAGCAAGTTGGCTCAAGCAGTTATGTAATTAATGTAGCTACTCTGTATTCCACCCACAAATGCTTTGCTTTTGTCCCTGCTTGTCGTTCAGAGTCAGTCATACACTCGATGCCACTTACCTTGCTGCTGCAAGCAAAATAAGAGTTAAGGAAATGAAAAGGAAAAAAAAGACATTAAAACCACACATTCTCAAGTTTTAGAATGCAAGTGCTGTCTTTAAGAGGAAATCCGTTCAGGAGCACTCCTTGGTTTGACAGAAAAGCCACAGGATGAACTTTCTAAGCCACAGCATGGCCGCTTGCCCAACGGACAAACAGAGCCAAGGAGCTATTATTCTCAGTTGCACCAGCTGGCTGGCTCCACGGTGCAAAGTTGATGATAGGAACAATGCCCAGCAGAGAAATCCCCTCAGTGAAAGGCTGGGCAGGAGTCTCGCTCGCTACAAATCTAGGAATCCAATCTGGTCCACACGTCTGCTGAGGGGGACTCTGATGACCGGCCTGCTGAAGGCAATAGCAGCCAAACTTCAACTGGATGTGGAATTCTAACCCAATCGATTCCAGGATTTGAGACTGAGACAGAAAGCAGGGCAGCTACTGCTCCTGCTGCTGCTCCTCCTCCTCTCCAGCTGCTTCCTGCCTGCAACCTCCCATAGGGCACCAGCCCTCCTCACACGTTCCTGGCGCACACACCCCCTTTCCCAGAACACTCACGCACACACAAACCTCGCCAGCAAGCTCACTCACACACCCTTGGTGAGTGTCTCTCCTTCTCACTAAATATAGATCTTACTCTCTCCCCTCCCCCATTTCTTCCTCTCATTCTTCTCCCCCCTCCTTTCTTTTCCCCTGCCTATCTATCTCTCTCATGTCTGGGCTATAGGATATAAAGAGACATAAGACCAAAGACCCATACTTTGAGGAGCTCCCAGTTTCAGAGAGAAGACAGAGCAGAGCAAGAAACTGCCAGAGCACAATACAAAGGGAGTCTTGCCTTCTACTGAAACAAACTGTACATTTTTTTGCTTAGTTGGTTGTTTTGGGGTTTTTGTTTTTGTTATATATAATCTGTTTTCTGCATTTGGCAAAGCTGGAAAACAGGTGAAGCACCCAAGTTCAGTTAACATCAAATAGCGCTATGTTCTCACAGTAGATACCTAGTCCAGTTCTTCCTGAACAGCCACAGCAAAAGAACCAAACAGAAAACAAGAACTCCCTTAGGCTATGCCAAGGCAATGATTAGGAAGAAGTAGAGGAAGCTTGGTGGGCTAAGGTAGACCTTTTACTGCAGAAGTCTGGACCACAGATTGTTTTGGGATCCAGAATTAGAAACTAAATAGACTAAAGTGAAATCACATTGACCAAGAGATCTGGTTTAAGATTCAAGGCCCTGGTTTCATGATCCCAAATGTTGCAGTCCCTCTTTGCCAATGGCAGCCCCATCTCTATGGAGAGTTGCTAGTCAGGTGGCTCTCACATGGCCCTAAATCCTAATAACTCAACAATTCTACTTAGGACTCATCAGGAAATTGAATGTCCTTCTCTTCAAAGGGCACGCAAGTTGTTCACTGCAACATAATGCCAAACATAAGCCAGGAACCCTTGAAGCCATGGAGCATAAAATGCCAAATACATCAACTATACAATACCCCTTTCCACTCTGCACTCACAGGACAGGAAAAACACTGTTTGAGTCCAAAGAACCTCAGAACTCTTCTCGGTATAGGGCTCCAATTAACCAGTAACAATCCAGTGAAGCCATTCCTATTCTACCTCCTCTGAGCCTGATTAAATGAGAAAAGGTCCTTCTCTTCTTTAGGCCAAAGGAAGCTGGACAAGTTTGGTTCAGCCAGCATGTCCAAGCCAGGCTCTCAAACCTTGCTACTTCTGCTGCCCTGCAACATTCATCATGACAATCCACAATAAAACATGGCCTTGTTAGCCAGAAATCAGGAAGTTAATCTATGGGGGCCACCCTAGAAACTGTCACTGAAGAATAGGCAGCCCTCTATGGAAGATAAAATAAGCTTTTAAATAAAGAATGATTTCCTTGGCTTCTCCAAGATCCTGAGGAGAAAGTGTTGATTCCAGAGCCAACATTTGCCTCCCTACTGCCTTTTTCCAATAACATTGCTTCCCCCTCAACCCAGGAAGAAAATTTAGATTCCAAGAGACATTAAACAACCCATTTCTTAACCATCCACCTTATTATGCAGCCAACACTAACAGCAGAGCAAATACCTCCTCACCCAGTTGGGAGCTGGCTGGATGACAGAAGAGATAAGGACTGACAGCGCAACTATAACCACATCTAAATACAGAAAAAAAAAATCACTTGAAAAGTGTCAAATTTCAGTGGAAGTCAGAGCCAATTTACTGAGGAGCTTCCCGAATTTCAGCCAGAAGAAAGAGGTAAAGGGTTTAAAACAAGAAATACAGGGAAGACTGATTAAATCAGAATTCCCTCCCACTCATAAAGAGCCCAGAGAAGTGGCTGTCATTATCAGGTTTGGGGCTGGGCTTCCTATTCTGAGAAGCTCAAACTCTCAAGAGTAGGAATGATCTTCAGAGCTAGGACACTGACTAAAAAACCTACTTCTTCCTGCCTCATCCACCAGTGGCTCCAGGACCTGGCTGAGGCTTTAGAGGTTATACCTGAGGTTAATGTGACCCTGTCTTATTCATTTGCCTACTCAAACACATTCAGCCCATCTTCTAATCAACTTGGGTTTTCCAGAAAAATCAAGGCTCAGACAGGAGAAGATATGTTTACAACATGAGGCACAACAAATCTGCAATCTCTAGTTATGGTCTTTAAACTTCACAAGTGAGTTCAGATGGCTCTGACCATAAATTACCTTTGTATCTTTCCACCTTTCCCATGTTTCAGCAAAAGCACGGAGAATAAGTGGGAAAGTGGTAAACAGCTGTCAGTACAAGCTCTCGTTAAAGAAAAAAAAAAAAAAAAAAAAAAAGCAGGCTCCTTCTACTATTCAACAGGGCCCATGGTCTGCCAGATATCATATGACCAAAGGACAGTTAGACCCCTTCTGTGGACCAGCCTTTTGGGATAGACACACAATTTCTGTTTCCTGAGCCGTATGAGTAACAATGCAGCCTTCTTGTCACAGTGGATTCAGCTCTTGGGAATCCTAGGCAGGCTAAAAGGATGGGGGTGCTTTTTAGAGGTAGGAAATAGCATAAGCACCCACCTCAGTTGGGAAGCTTCCTCAAAGCAGGGCTTTTCAAGAGCTAGCTGGGCAGAATTGGAAAAACAGATTGGGTTAAGAAGGAAAGGCATTTATCCAGAAGCTGTGAAATGCTCTGAACAGACATTCTCAAGGTCTGGTTCCCAATTTAAATCTTTGCAAGGATCTTCGCCTAGAGATAGATGAGTCAAGATGGAAATTCAACATGAGACACTGACACTCACGCAGAGTTGTGGGAAGGTTCAGAACTGCAGGAGCTCTAAAGAGGAACCGAATGGGTGGGTTAGTCAGAAGACCACCTGGCACAAAAAAATTCATCCTCGGTTAAAGCATCTGAGTGGAGTCACAGGGATACTGGAGGAGGGGCTCACCAACCACAATTCTCCCCTTTTATACAAACCATCTAAGTCTCCCTCGGGCCATATATGACTGGTCGAAAAGCAAAGAATAGGCGTGATCCAAACCTGGCCTGCCTTTTCAGGTGTCATTGCCAGAAAATGGCGGGGTCAGGACCAGCAGGTGCCTACCTCATCTCCCAGTGTTGACAATCACATACAAGGACACAAAGGATAGGTGGAGCCTAAGTCTGACATACATCAGAATAAGTCTGTGACTCTTTTTCTTCTCTACCAGTAAATGAAGCCAGAAGCAACATGAGAGGCTGACATGGGTCACACAAGTAGGATCTGTTCCGTGAGGAAAATAGTTTGTTCTGATGGCTGAGAAAATTCTTTTTTTCTCCTAGAATTATGCCCTCCATAAACTGCTCAGAAATTGCATGCAGCAGAGAATGATGGGCAATGGGAGGTGATTCTCCTTCTTCCCTCAGGAACATGCCACCCTAGGGACGTGATGAGCCTGCCAGAGATGTGCTGATTTTACTGATATACAGAGACATAGCTGCTACACAGACTAAATCAGACCTGACAAAGTGCAAGGCAGGCTTAAGGAGTCACGAGTTGCTGACAAATTTCAGTCCTACAATCAGGTCAAGCACCATCCTTGATTAGCAAAAACGTAAAGAGGGAAAAACTCCTCAGGACTACCAGGCTAAACAGTTAGGTTTTCAGCCTGTACCTCCAAAGGCTATGGCCCCATTTCCATTCCAGGACCAAATGATTAAAAATTCATAATCAAAGTAGTCTGCATGTCTACTGTCCTCTCACATACACCTGTTCAAAAGTTACAGCTCCCAGATTTAGAATTAAGGCTGGTCCTGAACTAGTATCTACTTATATACATCCCAGTCTAACCTACAAAGTACATTGGCCCTGCCTCAATCTCTATACCCCAAGGAAGCCAAAGGGCCATATGCGGACGATTCTCTAACAGGAATCCAAAATTTGAAATTTCATGGGGAAATGAACCCTTTGTACTATAAGGAGACTATATTCTAACTGGCTAAATATTGATCAAATATCTCCTTCAGTTCTTTGTGCTTGTTCTGAGATATACCTTAGGGTAAAACCAAATCTGGAGAATTCTCTGTGTATAGGACCCTGCTTCCATAAGCTTTTCAAAATATGTTCTTAGGAGGGCACGTACTGCAATGAGCACTGGGTGTTATATGCAAATAATGAATCATGGAACACTATATCAAAAACTAATGAAGTACTGTATGGTGACTAATATAATAAAAAATATCTGATATAAAAAAAATACATCCTTAGCTAGCATACGAATCCCAAGTGTCTTGGGAATCAATGAAGGGACCTCAAAGACGAGGGGTTTTCCTATAGGATTCTCCATATATTAAAAAATATCTGGTATGAAGCACTGAATTATAAAAAGCTAGTTAACGTTCAAAGGGAAGAGAAGACTTGAGACAAATCTCTTAACGATCTCTGACAAATAACAGGGAAGCATTGTGGGGAGGAAGGGAAGAACTCAACTAAATGAGTCAAGAGACAGAGCTAGACTTACCCTGCAAAGCAAGGAATACCAAGGGAAAGCCTGTTGGTGGCAGTGGCACTGGAGTCCTACATTGCCGGCTCACCCATACCAATCACACCAGGGAGATGACCTCTGTTCAGACACAAGACCTTTAAAATCTCTATATTCTAATTCTCCATCCAGTGACAGAATCCCCTGCAAAACCCTTTGTCCACCTATCACATGTCACCAAGTCTAATATATTGTACTTTCCTATCTATAAAATCTGTCCCCTTCTCTACAACCCTTACTCTAGGCTTCATTATTTCCCACTTGAGTTACAGCAAATATTCATCCTCCCTAGTGTATCCTCCTCCCAATTCATTTTTGACAATTTGTTAGAGGAATTTTATAGCCCTTAGAAGGAATTAACCCTGCTGACACCTTGATCTTGGACTTCTAGCATCTAGAATTACAAGACAATATACTTCTGCTGTTTAAGCCACCCAGTCTGTTGTACTTTGTTATGGCAGACGAATACAGTACCTTTGAGAATTACTAGTACAATTCTTCCAAAAAAATTTTTAAGTAAGTAATAAATGAATACTTATTAAGTACCTAGGTGTTGTACCAGGCATGATGAAAAGATATGATCCTTGTCATTAGGTAGGTCATAACCTAACAGGGAAATATTATGGCATGGGCATTATTATATCCATACTATATATTTCGAGGGAGAGGAGTATTAGATTTTGTGCTTGGGTGACTGGTAGTGCCATTTACTGAAAGGATGTACAGGAGATGAGGTGGAGGAGAAAGAAAAGACAATGAGTACAGTTTGAACATGCTGCATGTGGTGCTGATGAAAATTCTGGAAACAAGATCCACAGGCAGCTGGATATATAAGTATGGAACTCATGAAAGAAGACTGTGGTAGAGATAGCAATTTGGGACTCATCAGTTTATGAGTAAAGCCATAGGTGAGATTACCTAGGGTATAGAAAAAGAGGTGGAAAACAGAGCCCTAGGAACCACCAAGTTTTAAAGGGCAAGCAGATAAGGAAAAATGCTGTATAGGAAACAAAGATGGAGCTGTCAGATATAAGAAAAGGACTTGGAGGGAAAGACATCACAAAAGCCAAGAAGTGTTTTAAGGAGAAGAAACCAGTCAACAGTTTTGATCTCACCTGTCACAAGAAATGCTCCAGGATGCTCCAAGGGCATCTAGAACGTCCTCCCTAATTTGTCATCATTGTCTATTTATGTTCGAAAGTCCTCAGGTATGGACCAAATAAACACATTTCCCTAGCATGCTTGAAGATGCCAACCAGCAAAGGGAAGCAGAAGCATAAGGAATAAGGGAAAATTATTTGTTACAGTTTACCTCTTCCCTTTAGTGCTTCAAGAAGTCTTATTTTATACATTATGACTGTACTTCAGGATGTGCCTCTTTTGGAATGCTGGTAAACCTCACTGCATTGTTTACAGAAAGAATGTTACTTATAAGGAGCCATGGATCTCCTTATAACCCATATGTTTATAAACACAGAAAACAAGTTACCCCTTGATTTTTATCTTTCTAAGCTCACATTATTTTATTTCTTGGACATTTCCTGATACCTAATAACAACTGCTGACTTAGTACCCTCTGGGAATTCCTCTGGCTTTTTTTTTTTTTTTTTTTTTTAGATTTTATTTATTTATTTATTTATTTGAGAGAGAGAGAGAGCAAGAGAGGGAGCACGAATGGAGGGGGCAGAGGGAGAGGAAGGAAAAGGTTCCCAGCTGGACAGGAAGCTCGACTCCGGGCTTGATCCCAGGACCCTGGGATCATGATCTGAGCCGAAGGCAGACACTTAACCAACTGAGCCACCCAGGCGCCCCTCCTCTGACTTTTCTGACCACCTTAACTCAAAGGCTTTGCTCCCCCAATTTTCTGTTACAAGTGTTAATCACTTCTTTTGCAACCAATTACTTACATTGCCTTGTAACATTTCATAGTTTTAAGCAAAACTTTACTGTCTATTAAGTATTAGAGCTATACTAGGAACTGTAATGAGTTCCTGACCTCAAGTGCAATCTAGGAAAGGAGTTTAAGCATATATATGGATATGGATATGGAAAATGCAAGTAGAAAGCAGAAGTAACAACAAAATAAGTGGCCAGGAATAGGATCTCTAAATCTTTGAACTCTGTTTTCTGCCTATGTGTACTAGGCTCCCAAGGCATATTAAGCAGAGAAGATATTACAGGTGAATATCCACTCTTAATTCCTAAGACTTCAGACTAAACTCCCACATACCGCTTACCTTGATAAGCCAGGCTGGGCTATAAAGACATCTTTAAAGAACAATTCAAAATACAGGTCGAGCAGTTTGCAACTTGACCCCTTGCTCCTGGGTCACATTCTTTTTTTTTTTTTTTTTTAAAGATTTTATTTATTTATTCGACAGAGATAGAGACAGCCAGCGGAGAGGGAACACAAGCAGGGGGAGTGGGAGAGGAAGAAGCAGGCTCATAGCAGAAGAGTCTGATGTGGGGCTCGATCCCAGATCGCCAGGATCACGCCCTGAGCCGAAGGCAGACGCTTAACCGCTGTGCCACCCAGGCGCCCCCCTGGGTCACATTCTTGACTAGACATCTGATTTTCTCCCAGTGCAAGAGGGGATTAGACATATAATATTAAAGGCCCAAAGCGGTTTTCTCAACCTGCCTTTTCAGGCCCCTGAGTTTATTCCAACTGGTAGAGTTCCTGCCTCCAGCATTACAGCCCAAATTAAAGCACCTATTCTTTGGGCCTGGACTGAGAGGGCAGCCTTCAGCAACTCTTTAAAGGTTAGAGTGAGTCACTAATATTTATCTTAAGAGACACAGATAAAATGTAGGAGAATTTGAGAGAGGAAAATATTTTCAGCTTTCAAGGTTCTGGTTTGGATGAGAATCAGGAAGGCTCTGTGAAAGAGGTGATATCTGAGCTCAATCCTAAAGGATGAATAATATTTGGATACGTGGAAACTGAACAGAAGAAAAGGCATTAGGGCAGAGGAAACAAGATAAGCAAAGATATGAAAAGGACAAAAAGGAAGATATGTTGTTGAAAAAGAAAGGAAATGAGTGTTTAGTGAATACCAACAACATGCAAGGCCCTGCTCTACATGTATTACCTTATTTTCTCCATATCCATCTGCTGAGGCAAACCATATCCAATTAAGAGATGAAATAACTAAGTTTCTAAGAGGCAAGGTAACTTGTCTAAGCCTAAGGGTACACAGGTAATAAGTAGATGAGCCATATTTCAAACTCTGGCTCTGGCTCATTCCAAGGCCCAACATCTTCCAACTATACAATATGGCCCTCTGGGTTCACAAAAGTTGGAAAAATAGGTTGGGCTAAGTCATGAGTGGTTATGAATGTCAAGCTAAAAAGCTGAGATTATAATTTAACTACTAATGGAAAGAAAAATTAACTTTCCTTCCTTCCTTCCTCTCTCTCTCGCTCTCACTCTTTCTTTCAAGGAGAAACCTTCACTCATTCATTCATTCACTCTCAGATATATGTTAAGAGCTTGCTGGGTGCCACGCTTTAGAGATATAAAGTTAAACAGTCCCTATTCTGTATCTCCATGCTATTTTTATTTAGCTTTTATATAAACTTCTTACTGAATTATAACACATAGAAAAGTGCACATCAAAAGTATGTCAATATAAACAGAATCCCAATCAAGAACAAAACATCATCTGAATTCCAGAAGCCCCCTTGTGCTCATATCTAGTCACTACCAACGCCCCCCCCCCCGCAAAGGTAATCACTACTCTACAATCTGACACCACAGATTACTTCAATCTGTTTCTGAATTTAACATAAAAAGAATCATACAGCATATATTCTTTCAAGAAATACATAATATTGGGGTCAAATGCTCACACATTTCCAGGATAATATGATAAACATCAAAATTGACTGTATATGAAATACTATAGGAAAATAGAAAAATTAGTATCTAATTACCCGGGGACTCTGAGGAAGGCTTCAAAGGACGTGACATCTAATTTGAGCCCTGAGCATAAGTGGTAGTCATGACTAGTGCTCTGTTTCAGGAAGACAATGCTGGCAGTGGTATAAACAATGTAGTCCAAGACAAATAAATAAAAGCAAGGAAACCTTTGGAAGGCTAACACTATAGACAAAGCAGCAGAGAGGACCTGATCACAAAAGGGAACAGAGAAGAGACTCATAAAAGAAATCATGGAGAGAAAAAGAGCAAGGTCTGGCAAATGATCCAATGTGGGAGGCAAGAGAGAAGGAAGAATGACACCATGATTTTGAGTGGGTGAGTAGCAGAATGATGGTGATTTTAATACAAACAGAGAACAAAGAATAGGAATAGGCCCAGGAGAGAAATGTCAAACATTGAGAAAGTGTGGTGAAAATAACTACTAGATAACTAGACTGTAAGGATAGAACCTAAGGGAAAAAGGAGGGTTAGAAGTATAGATTTGGGAATTATTTGCTTAGAAAGGCTAGCTGGAAGTCAACTGGCTGCCTAGCACAAAAGCCAGGATCAAGCACAGTACTAGACATATAGTAGTTGCTCAATTAAGGATTCTGGATTAGAGGCTGAGTAGAGGCAGATCTGAGGCGAAAAAAAAAAAAAATGCCCAAGGGGAAAACTGTAGAAAGAGACAGGCAGGAAAGGAGATAGGAAAGGTAAGAAAGGAAGAAAGAGAATGGGAAAATCTAGAATAATGGAAGTCACAAAAATAGGAAGTTACAAACAGGCAGTTCCAAAACACACACTGGAATGCTGCAGAGAAAAATGACAATAAAGACTGAGGAAAGTATCTGGGGAAAAATGAAAATATTTAACTTAATTATCTATCTCCCCTCTGGCCTATAAACTCCTAAATGATAAGACAATGTCTTAAAATAGCCCCAACACACCCAGTGGTACCCACTTATTGGCTGTCTAGATTTAAAATGGAATAATCAGTTGCTTCCTTTTATTTTATCAGCTGCTTCCATTCGCATAACTTTGGCAACAGGATTTTCTCTCTCAGAGGAAGAGTTCCTTCCCAGAGAGTATCATCAAATGTTCCCATTGGTTGGATGATCAAACAAGCATCAAGAGTCAGAGAAAGTAACAGAAAGCAAGATGAGCTGCTTTGTTATCTGGAAACAAGTAATTTATAATTTTATACAGAGGTATTGATCAGACTAGTTACATAAGAGTTTACTACGTACCCCTCTTTACTGATTTTATGCCCAGAAAATACTGTCAGCTGAAGCTAAGCCTGCTACCAGTACCTGATACCCTCCTCTGACTCTAGGCAAGTTAATGGTATCATGGCATTCCTCAGAGATGTTTTGATATGCACCTCAGAAACCAGAGCCAAACTTCACCCCTTCAAAAAAGCTGCCCCAAATTCCAGGCACAGATGTGACATCTTACAATTCACAAGGTTCAGACATAGCCTAGACCCAGATCTAAGGTTTACAGAAGACCAACCACTGATAAACATCCAGATCCAGGCCATAAACACATCCAGAACATTTCAGGGGGAAAAAAGCCCTGAGAAATGTTAAGCATTTCTCCTGGCAAGCACACAAAAACAGCTCTTGGAAAATGTTACCACCAGTGCCCACGGCAGCCTTTGTCTACGTCCCCTAGATTCCTCAGGGTAAGGCATTCCACTGACTTCTTCCTCCCGGGTCCCAGTATACTATCTAGTATACTAGATAGATAGTCTCCTTTGAGTGATCCTTATAGTTACCCCAGGAACCCCGTGCTACCAAGGAGTCTAGATCCCTATAAAAACCTGAAATCCTATGGCACTGGCTCTTTGCTGCTTTAGCCATCAGAAGCAGTTTCTCTGTGTTCCCACTTGGTAGCAAAGGCTCCAGCTGTGGGCAGCAACACCTCTGGCAGGTCACTTAGTCCTAGGCTAGGAAGGTCATGTGTGAGCCCTGAAAACCAACAATTTTGGTAATAGGAGGCCTGTTGGTAACTCTAAAGCAATTATTTCTAGAGCTCTACACTTAAACAATGCCAGAACTCTGTAAGAGAGGACAGCTATCCTTAACTTTACAGTTGAGGGGACTGAGAAATAGACTGAGAAATAGAAAACAGTTCTCTCAGATTTTAAGATTGAGCTACTGCAAGGACCCAATTCTATTTCCAGTTTAGCCCCACATTTTAGTATTAAGAGGGATAATAGTAAACAGATACAAAAGGCATTGTATATCTTGAATGGGGTCTCCATATACCAGCCTGGCGACCACATTTCCCACCAACTAGACCTCAGGAAACAGAGACTCACAGGTGACACACATAGAAGCCTCTTCTATCATCTTCTTTCCCCTTCTGCCTTGAAGGTGTATTAGTTTGCTAGGGTTGCCATAACATAATATTATAGACTCAGTGGTTTAAGCAACAGAAATTTATTTCCTTACAATACTGAAGGCTCGAAGTCCCAAGATCAAGGTGTCAACAAGGTTGGTTTCTTCTGAGGCCTCTCTCTTTTGCCTCAGAAGGCCATGTACTTTCTGTCTTCACAGGCTCTTCCATCTGTGTCCTAATCTCTTTTTTCCCCCCAGCACTTTTTATTTTCAATTCCAATCTTACAATGAATACATGTTAACTTAGAAAAAACACAGAATATTTTTATCTAAATAAAAATAAAGAAAACTATTTTTTAAAATAATTTTTATTTTGTTATATTAGTCACCATACAGTACATCCCCGGTTTTTGATGCAATGTTCCATGATTCATTATTTGCATATAACACCCAGTGCACCATGCAATATGTGCCCTCCTTAATACCCATCACCGGCCTATTTTAATCACACAAGCATAAGAAAACTACCTCTAATATTTTGTAAGATTTCATCCCATTTTCCACATACTCATAAAAATGCAAATAATAGGAGCCTACTATATTTACTGTATTTTAACCTTAAAAAATTTAATATCACTTTTAACATTCTATGTACGTTACAATTTGAAATGACTGTAGAATATTTCCTTACATGAATTTACTATAACCAATTTAACCAGACCCCTATTACTGAGCACTTACATTTTTAAAAAATTTGGGACCTTTGGGGCACCTGGGTGGCTCAGTCGTTAAGCATCTGCCTTCGGCTCAGGGCATGATCCCAGGGTCCTGGGATCAAGCCCTGCATTGGGCTCCCTGCTCCGTTGGGAGCCTGCTTCTTCCTCTCCCACTCCCCCTGCTTGTGTTCCCTCTCTCGCAGGCTGTCAAATAAATAAATAAAATCTTAAAAAAAAAAAAGGGGTATTATAAGTAGACCATAATTCTTTTCTATATAGAGGGGGTAGGAAATAAGGTTTAAAAATAAATGTCTACTGTCCCCACCTCAAAAAAAATATTAAGAGCCTTCCACATCCTTCCCCATTTTCAGTAATTACATAGGATTTGCATCCTTTTGTCCTTTATTATATTGTTTCAACAACTGAATCTATTCCTTGTCACTAACGTCTCTCATTTGTTTTAGTCTCCTATTTTCCAAATGCTCCTAGATTTGGATTCCTACTTTCTTTTTTTCTCACCTAGAGATTGAATGTGTTTGGTTAGTTATTTTTTATTTAATAATATTTTTTTATTATATTATGTTAGTCACCATATGGTACATCCCTAGTTTTTAATGTAAAGTTCCATGATTCATTACTTGCATATAACACCCAGTGCACCATCATCTCTTTTTACAAGAACACCGTTCAGATTGGACATGAGACCATCCACATGACTTCAATTTACCATAATTACCTCTTTAAAGGCCCTCTGTCCACATACAATCACATCCTGAGATACTGGGTACTAAGATTTCAGCATATGGGGGGGCAGTGCACAGCTCAGCCCATAACAGTAAGAAAAGGTGAAATCAGGGTTTTAGGGGTATTATGGATTTAAAAGGCAGAAGAAAAAAGGAGACAAGACAGAGTCAGAAGCCAGGTACCCTGGTGTTTTCCTTTCCTCTGGGGAGACTTTGGAATGGAATAGAAGAAACATACTGGCTGGTCGCTTTAGAGGAAGAGAACTAGGCTAGTCTCAGCTTCCTTCTCTGTTCTGGCCTGCTTCCTAACAGAACATGGGCAGGAGAACCATGTGTGTCCTTTCTGGGTACTCCTGTTCTGTTCAGTGTAGATGGGGGTGGGAAAGGTAGAGGGCCTGTGTTCATGTGTAAAAGAATAAATTTTAACTTCTTAAGGATACCATTATTATCACCCACTCAGCTTCATCTTTGGAATTTCATTCTACCTAAGATTTTAGTTTTTACCAAAGCAGATGAATTCTAAGGAC
Source organism: Ursus americanus (assembly GCF_024610735.1). Lineage (NCBI taxonomy): Eukaryota > Metazoa > Chordata > Mammalia > Carnivora > Ursidae > Ursus > Ursus americanus. The sequence goes on from NC_142144.1 coordinate 35,437,059, forward strand.
TGAATGAGATTTGTGTATTAGAAGAATAGAAAAGGAGGATTGTCATAGTCAGGCTGTAGGGAAAATTGGCAGCTCAAGAGCATGCTTTTGTTACTGACCAACTGGGCAAGCTACTTCAAAACTCTGTAAAAAAAAAACCAGCTTCTTATTATTTCAGGGGCTCAGTTGATGTTGCCAATTTCTCCATAGACAGGCAAGACAAAGAGGAGAAAGAAAAGTTGCAGGTTAGGGAACAATTAAGGCAGAATGTGACAAATTCAAGAAAGGTCCATAGAAGTTTAAAAGGAACAGGGCTGGGAGATAATATTTGCAAATCATAATATTTGATAAGGGACTTCAATTCAGAAAGCTGAGAAATCTCACAACTCAACAATAAAAAGACAAATAACCCAATGTAAAAATGGGCAGAGGATTGGAATAGACATTTCTTCAAAGAAGATACACAAATGGACAATAAGCATGTGAAAAGATGCTTAAGATTATTAGTCACTAGGGAGATGCGAATCAGAATCACCATGAGATACCACTTCACATGCACTAGGATGGCTATAACAAAAAGATTAACAAGTATTGGTAAGGATGTGAAGAAACCGGAACTCTCATACATTGTTTACGGGAATGTAAAATGGTACAACCTATTTGGAAAACAGCCTGACAGTTTCTCAAAAGGTTAAATGCAGTTACCACATGACCTAGCAATTCCATCCCTATGTATATACTCAAGAGAACTGAAAACCTACATCCACACAAAAAAATGTACATGAATGTTCACAGCAGCGTTAATCATAATAGCCAAAAGATGAAAGCAATCCAAACGTCCAACCACAGATGAATGGATAAACAAAATGTGGTATATCCAGGGAATGGAATATTACTCAGCCACATAAAGGAATGAAGTACTGATAGACGCTGCAACACAGATTAACCTTAAAAACATTATGTTAAGTGAAAGAAGCCAGATACAACAGGCCACATATTGTATGATTTCATTTATATGACATGTCCAGAACAGACAAATCCATAGAGACAGAAAGTAAATTAATGGCTGCCAGAGGCTAGAGCAAAGCAGGGAATGAGGAGTGACTTATTAATGGGAATGGCGTTTCCTCTGGAGTGATGGAAATGTTCTGGAATTAGATGATGGTGATGGCTGTACAACCTAAGTGAATATACTAAAACACACTGAATAATATACTTTAAAATGGTGAATTTTAGGTTATATGAAATATATCTCAATAAAAAGATATGTTACTAAAACACACTGAATAATATACTTTAAAATGGTAAATTTTAGGTTTTATGAAATATATCTCAATAAAAAATTATGTTACTTAAAAAAAAATAGAAACAGGATTCCTTTTCCTTTTTCAGTCCACTAAGGGGAAATGGTATGGACGAAGGGCTAGATGAGAGGACTGGAAGAGTACACAGAGCACAGTATATTTGTCTCTGTTTCACCTTAGAAACAGTGAAAGGAGATGGAAGCCAGCTTTGTAGTAAGATAGGAAGAAGCCATAGTCATAGGTGACTGGAAAGATGAAATTCGACAATTATAAAATTCCTCAACCCAAAGTGAATTTTTAAGCACTTTTTAGACAGGAGAACCTTCCTCATTCCTCTCCACAAAACAATTCCCCAGAATGAAAAAGGACTAGCTTCCCTACTCTACATCCTTTGCATTCATCCTGTCAACAGATATTTATGGAGTATCTACTGTGTACGACAAGACAGCTACCTACCCTTCCTTCCCTTTAAAGGTAAGTGAAACTCCTGCTCCTAATTCTCCCACATTACAAAAGGCATGGCTTACCTTTTTCTACTTTTTAAGAGCCCAATCACATTTAGTGGGTTCAGGGTTGGTTTGGGGATTGTGGAAACAAAATACAGGACACAAAACAGGTTTTGAGAGATGATGTCTTCGGTTAAATGTGTTGGATTTTAGATGCTGATGGGACTAGTGAATATACAAGAAGTAGTTAGAAATATGAGCCCAGAGTTCAGGGGACAGATCTGGGCTAGATACAGAGATAGAAAAGCAATCCACATACAAGTAGTAACTGATGTAATGAATGAGATTTCACAGAAATAATGTAGGGGAGTTGTATAAAAAGAAGATTGAGCAAAGAACCCCCAAAAGACCAACATTTAAGAAGTAAGAAAAGAGAAACAGAAAAAGGAGCCTAAAGAGAGATCAGAGAAGAGTGACAGTGGGGATGGTTTCTTAAATGTCAAAACAGGAGTGTTCAGAGTGTCAAATACTGCAGAGAGGTCCATTAAGATTTGAAAGCAACCACTAAACTAGGTAGCTGTGAGCTCACTGATGATGCCCACAAATGCAGTTTTAATAAATGATAATGAAATCAACTGAGACAGACTTTCTTCAAATGTATTCCTTGGAAAACGAGTCCTACAGAATGCTTCTCCAAAACAGAGTTTCATGGTCAAATAAGTTTGCCATAACACTGTGTACATTATGTCCTCCTCTTAAAGAATCATAACAAGCCTACAATAGAGTAATCTGTTGGTGTTACACTCTACTGGAACCCATTGTTTCCCAAATTTCGTTGACCATGGAACTCTCTATCACATAATAGAGAACCTACTGACAGTTGTAGAAACTGGAGTCTTGTGGAACAGAGTTTTCCACACGCTGAAAAACAGAGTTCTAAGACTGTGGTAATATGGTGGAAAACAGTGTTAAAAATATAGGCTCTAGAGTTAAATAGATCTAGACTTGAATGCAGTTCTCTTACCAGCTAAATGACCCTGATCAAGTTTCTATCTAAACCTCAGTTTCTTAATGTATAAAATGGGCCAAATAACAAAGCCTGATTTGTAAAATTACTGTGAGGGATTCATTTGGATAATGCATGTAAAGTACTTATAGTAATAGTAATATCCAGGGATGCCTGGGTGACTCAATCAGTTAAGCGTCTGCCTTCAGCTCAGGTCATGATCTCAGGGTCCTGGGATTGAGTCCCGCATTGGGCTCCTTGCTCCATGGGGAGCCTGCTTCTTCCTCTGCCTGCTGCTCCCTCTTACTGTGCTCTCTCATTCTCTCTCTCTGATAAATAAATAAATAAATAAAATCTTTTTAAAAAATAGGAATATCTAATAAATATGGTTATGATGATGATGGCGGCAGTAGGTGAGATCAAAAGGAAAACTGCGATGTAGGTAATAAAGTTTTCATTGAATGAGGAGTTATAGAACAGTTGGGACCTAACTGCAATAAAAAAAGTGAGTATGAGAATAGGTTATGCAAATATCTAGTAATGGCCTGGAAGTGGTAGAGAGAGACTGAGAAAACTAAGCCTCACTCCTGACCCAGTAATGGGACATAAAAAAGCATAACCCCCCTTTAGAAAGGGCTTTAGCGGGCGCCTGGCTGACTCAGTCCGTAGAGCATGCGACTCTTGATCTCAGGGACCTGAGTTCAAGCCCCACGTTGAGGGTAGAATTTACTTTTAAAAAAGGGCTTTAGCAAACAGCCAGGTTTTAGTCAGTAGAGACTGTATTGATTCCGGTCTCAGATATCAGTAAGAACTCCAGTTTGCAAAGGGCAGAAGGGGCCTGTTGGAGCAACAGCTAGAGCCCTCATCTAAGAGAGCTTTCTCTAGTTTATGAAGCAGTAGTAGGGCCTGGTCTTGGGTAGGGATTACCACGAAGTTTGAATAAAGATGCTAAAAGCTGTGGTTGAAAGAGGTCTGCACGTATTCAGGCTTACTACAGGACTTGCATTTCAACAGTGTTAAGTAGTAGCACGAGTTAGAAACAACTTAAAAATCCATCAAGAGAGGACAGAGTATATAGATTATAATACATCCACCAAGAGAAATATTAGGTAGCTATTAAAAGAAATGCAGTAGCTCTATTTAGACTAATAAGGAAAAATCTCCAAGATATAACATTCAATTTAAAAAGGTGAAGGACAAGGTATGTAATATACACACGCATGCATGTGCACACACATGCTTGTAAATGCACAGATTACCTGTGGACTGATTCACAAAACACAGGTAACTAAGAGATAGGGGAGACAGGGACTAGAGGGCTGGAAGTTTGAAGTAGGAGGAAAATATTGCATTATACATGTATAAGTTTACGTTTTTGTGTAATTTTCTATTTTTACACTTATTACCTATTTAAAACATTATTTTTTTAATTGTTAGAGTAGTGATGGTTAGGGAGAGTGCTGACAGATTGTGAGGAAAAGGAGGGATAACTGGGGGCCTCAGTGAGGGCAAAGAGTGTTGAAGCAGTGAAAGTTAAGACAGGCAGCCGTGATCACAGCAAAATCCTGGAGTTTAAGATTATACAAAGAACGCTTTCCTGGTGCAACTAAGTCTAAGAGATGGGGTCCTTAAAGGTGCTCTACTTGAACATCATCTTTCCCCAAGGAGATTACCTTTTTCAGGGCTTCAATAATAGCATGAGAAGGAAGTCTCTGCTAGGGAAAAAGTCACAAGAACAGAACAGTACTTTGTGGGAGAGTCTAATCATTCTGTCTTTATGATCTTCCTGGAGAAAATGCTGATCCATCTCACAGGCTGACCAGCTACAACCTTGGATCTCATGGGATTGCTCCATTTAAACACAGGCCTTCTAGTCTATTTGCTCAGTTCCATCTCTGCTTACTAAATAAGTCTTTCTTCAGCTTTCTTTAGCAACCCAAGAGCTTCTGTCAAGACTTCCTCACGGCCTACCTCCATGTCTTCTCCTTCACTGTCCCTTCCACCTGGAACACCCACCCACCTGCTGCCACCGCAGTCTCTGTTTCTAGAGCTAAAAGTCTCACCTCCTCCCCCAGATTTTTCTGCAGCTAAGCCAAATAAGGTACAGAATCATATCCATTCCACCCACACTACTAACATTACTGCAATGTCATCAAACACTTATTAAGTACATATGGCCAGGTACTCTTAGCCAGCCCAGATACAGAGATGACCTATATGATCTCTCCCCTCAAGCTGCTTATAGGAACGGCATAAGGATGGCTAGGTTCCTATGTTAGCTCCTCAAAGTTTATAGAATGCAGTTATCAGCTGAAGAAGTATGAATATCCCATAAATTTATGGGAAATATTCAAATCACAATCAAAGAAATGCAAATTAAAACAAGGAGATACCGTTCTTCTGCCAAATTGGCAAACATTTTCTAAGATGATAATACTCAGTGCTGGTGTGGCACATTCAAATACTGAAAGTACAAATTGGAATAACCTTTCTGAAAACACATGAAGAAGTTTATCAGAAGCCTTTAAAAGGTATATACTCTTTAACTCAGTAATTTATTTGACTCTACTTTGAGAAAGCTAAGTTAAATAATCAAAATCAAAAACAGATTCATGCACAATGATGCTCATCATAGCATTATTTATAAATTATAAAGAAATATAAGTTCTTATGGAACATCAACATAATGGAATATTATTAATCTAATAGTAATCATGAAATCATGTTTTCAAAAAATACTTAATAACCCAGAATAAAGCTCACGAAAATAATCTAAGTGAGAAAAATTTTAAATGCACACATAGTATGGTCTAAATTGAGTAACTTTACATTTAATATACATAAAAATTATATAAGAAAACATAGCTAATGCTAATAGCTAACATTTTATAGTTACTAGACCCTGGAAAAAATTTAAAATAGAATTAATTAAGAGATAAAGAGGCATATGGAGACTTCTGTTAAAATGCTGACAGATTTTTTTGGCTAGGTAAGCATCCATAAAAGCTTAGCTAAACACTCTGCCAGGTTCTATACCGGGCTTTAGAACACCAGCAATAAAAAGCATAGCCCCAGCAATTAAGGATCTTACAAGTACACAGGAAAGTTAGATCAAAGAGTAAACAAGTAACTCCATTACATCACAGTAAATGTCAGTCTAGAAAAAGTATTCCACAAAGTCTGGAAACTTAACCCCCAAAACTGACACCTGATTGGATTTTAAATGTGAATAAAAGTTTAGCTAAGTGGAGAAAGAGAAAGAGTATTCCATTCATGGCAAACAGCAAGAGCAAAGTCTCTGAGATTTTGAAAAACACATAGTTTTGTATGCTGGAAGTGCTGACTAAACAGAATAGCACAAAGAGGTAAGACCAGAAAGGCATATAAGATCTGTATCAGTGCTTTTCCAATTCTTTTTGTAGAGGATCTGGTTTTTTTATTCCAACATGTCATGGACTGATATTTTTTTTGTCTAAACCCTGTTCAGCAAGACAAGGATATTATCGTGTGCATGGTATTACAGCAATCCAAAATGCCTCTAAATGCTCATTGGAGTACTTATTTCAATTTTAGTACTTATTTCATCAAAGAGTAGAAACAAACACTTCCTGGGCTGGGCTGGTCCATGGACCACACTGGGAGTCACACTGAGCTAGACAGCTTATGAAGGTTTTATTTTATCATGAAGGCAATGTAGAGTCACTGAAGTATTTTTTTTCTGATTTCCTCTTTTTTAAATCATAATTTTACTAGATAATTTAAAATACTAAAAAAGAAAAAAAGGTACTATTATTCTCCCCATCTTGTGGATTAGGAAAATGTGGCTCATTAAGGTTAAAAAACTTTCTCACAATGATACACTGAGAAAAAAATATGGGAACTCATATCACAGGCAAGGGTTAATTTCCCTAAAACAATAAAAGCTCCTGGGAACAAAAAATTCAATAGAAAAAAAAAAAACAGGCAAAGAATATGAATAGACTGTTCACAAAATAGTAAATACTAATAGCCTTTACTTGTATGAAAACATCCTTAACTGTACTAAGACACACAAACTTAAATTCTACTGAGACAACATTGCCTAGCAGACTATCAAAAATCCAAAAATTTGAACAAATCACTCTATTGGTGGATTTGGGAAGAAAAAAAATACCTTCATGACATTACTAGTAGGAGTATAAATTGGTACAGTATCTGTGGAAGGCAGATACCCTTTGGGGTAGTCATCAAAGCTGCTCCCAAATATCCTTCTCTTTCCCTTTCAAGGTATACTGTACTGTTCACTTGAGGTTAAATACGGTTATATGATTTGCTTTAGACAGGGAAATGTGAGCAAAAGGGACATATCGTATCTTCTGGGTGGGAGTTTTAAGAACCAGAGTGCAATTTGCTATGTTCTCTTTCATTTATCTTTTCTTTCCCTCTACCACTCATACTGACAATGTCCTAGATGCAGGCTGTTCCACCAGCCTGGACTGCAGAGACAAGACAACTTAAAGCAGAACTCCTTGACATGCAGGATGACAAGCAGCATGAGCAAAATAAACCTTTACTGTTTTAAGCTCCTGACAAATGGAGGGCAATGTAGCAATATTTATCGAATTTACAAATACATATCCCCTCAAATATACTTGCAAAATGACATATGTAAAAGGTGCTCAATTACAACATGGTTTGTTATAGTAAATGACTGGAAATAACCAAATGAATCAAATTAATATCAACAGAACACTAGTTAAATACTTACAGGACCTTCATACAGCAAAATATCTGTAGTTATTGAGAAAAAATTCTCTTAGAGCTAATATGGAAGGATCTCCAAATGAAAAAACAAGATGTTCTCAGTATGTATACCAATTTCATTTTTTTTAAAAAGTGAGGGGGTTACAATATATATTCATATTTTCTTGCACTTGCACAAAGCAATTCTAGAATAATAAGAAACTAACAAATGATACTACAGATAAAAGACTGGTATCCAAGATCTACAAAGAACTTCTCAAACTCAATACACGAGAAACAAATAAACAAATCATAAAATGGGCAGAAGATACGAACAGACACTTTTTCAATGAAGACATACAAATGGCTAACAGACACATGAAAAAATGTTCAAAATCATTAGCCATCAGGGAAATTCAAATCAAAACCACACTAAGATACCACCTTACGCCAGTTAGAATGGCAAAAACTGACAAGGCAAGAAACATTGTTGGAGAGGATGTGGAGAAAGGGGATCCCTCCTACATTGTTGGTGGGAATGCAAGTTGGTACAGCCACTTTGGAAAACAGTGTGGATGTCCCTTAAAAAGTTAAAAATTGAGCTACCCTATGATCCAGCAATTGCACTACTGGGTATTTACCCCAAAGATACAGATGTAGTGAAGAGAAGGGCCATATGCACCCCAATGTTCATAGCAGCTCTGTCCACAATAGCTAAATCGTGGAAGGAGCCGAGATGCCCTTCAACAGATGACTGGATTAAGAAGTTGTGGTCCATATATACAATGAAATATTATTCAGCTATCAAAAAAGAATGATTTCTCAACATTTGCTGCAACATGGATGGCACTGGAGGAGATAATGCTAAGTGAAATAAGTCAAGCAGAGAAAGACAATTATCATATGGTTTCTCTCATCTATGGAACATAAGAACTAGGAAGATCGATAGGAGAAGAAAGGGATAAAGAAAGGGGGGGTAACAAGAAGGGGGAATGAAGCATGAGAGACTATGGACTCTGAGAAACAAACTGAGGGCTTCAGAGGGGAGGGCGGTGGGGGAATGGGATAGGCTGGTGATGGGTGGTAGGGAGGGCACATATCGCATGGTGCACTGGGTGTTATACGCAACTAATGAATCATCGAACTTTACATCAAAAACCGAGGATGTACTGTATGGTGACTAACATAATAAAAAAATTATTTAAATAAATAAATAAATAACTAGATAAATAAATAAATAAATAAATAAAACTAACAATTATTACCTTGGACAGAGCATTAAAGGGTGACTAGGTGGAATCTCCAATTACTCAGGAAAAAAAAATTGGGGTGCTGTACTTAACTTCCTACTGTCACAACCTCAATAAGTCAAGCAAATCTCATGTTAAGTATAAATAGTATACTTCTACCTCTATCTGAAACTGTTCTGACACTCTTCATTAAACTCTGGCTTATCTTTATCCTCTTGGCCACATCTACTCAGCTTCCAGTTACATTACCTGTGTTAAGAATCTATTTACTATTGTTCTCTTATTCAATTAAGTAGCAATGGTTCTTAGTTACTCTTAAATAAACCACGCTTTTCCCTAAATGATTCCAAGCTTCAGCAACTGTTTTTAGCTATTCTTTTTGAGAGATTCTGAATTGCCTCTTAAAAAGAAAAAAATCATAACAAACTGTGCCTGCTCCAATACATTCTTGTTTTTCTCATTCAGAACTTTTATGTGGATGTTATTTGTTTTACTTTCCTTTATAAGAATTATAAGACCCTTACTTATGGAAAATTAGAAATAAAAAGTTAGTATTATAACACTGACTCCATAAATGTTCACTTTAAATGTTTACCTCATGTCAATCTAGATCAACAGACTCCAAATCTAAAACCTATATACATGTATAACTGTATTAATACATTCATTACATTATAAAAATGTAAAAAGCATAAAGAAACAATCATTTAAGATAATGATAAAAATATTTTTTGCTGTCACTAAAAGTACAAGCAGTAATAATATTTTTAGTGAAAGCAATGTGATACAATATGCCTCATTATTTTTTAAATCTTGGTTTAACATTTTGATATAGAATTATTTGAAGGTCTGGTTCCACTATCAATTATTTCAATATTTGGTTTTCAAAGCTGTCAAAAAGATACAGATATATCAGTCAAATGAAAGATGTGCAATTGGTTCCTATATAGCAATTATTCACAGATTTTATTGAAATTTGGCTAATTAAGTTCTCATTTTCTCTGATATCTTACCAGATAGAAATATTTTTAACAAATAAGTTCAAACCTCACTGAAAATTTTCATTAGAAATATTTTTAAATATGTTAATAGCTTCTTTCCAAGATTTCAGAACATGCAGTTATGGGTTTTTATAGGTAACAGTCATTGTTTCTGATAAAAAAAAAAAGAACACACACACACGAAAGAAAGCATTTTCAAACATCTGTATTCAAAGCAGCTACCTTTCAATCATTATTAAAGCATTATCTTCTCTCTGAAGGGTCAAATTAGCAGTGCTTGTAAGAAGCTAGAACAATATGAGCAACAAAATAAATGATAATAATGATTATAACTGTAAAATGTAATACATTATATTATAAATTAAGTATCCATGAGTCCACAGTGATATAAATAAATTGATGGGAGAAAAGGGAAATCTCTTCCTTATAGTAGAATGCCAACTAATGAATGTAGAAAGTATAATGGAAATAGAAAGTTACCATTTGGCAGCCACCATTCGTGATGGTAGATTTATTTGTTTATTTAATTATTTTATTATATTATGTTAGTCACCATACAGTACATCCCCGGTTTTTGATGTAAAGTTCGATGATTCATTAGTTGCATATAACACCCAGTGCACCATGCAATACGTGCCCTCCTTACTACCCATCACCAGCCTATCCCATTCCCCCACCGCCCTCCCCTCTGAAGCCCTCAGTTTGTTTCTCAGAGTCCATAGTCTCTCATGCTTCATTCCCCCTTCTTATTACCCCCCCTTTCTTTATTTCTTTCTTCTCCTATCGATCTTCCTAGTTCTTATGTTCCATAGATGAGAGAAACCATATGATAATTGTCTTTCTCTGCTTGACTTATTTCACTTAGCATTATCTCCTCCAGTGCCATCCATGTTGCAGCAAATGTTGAGAAATCATTCTTTTTTGATAGCTGAATAATATTTCATTGTATATATGGACCACAACTTCTTAATCCAGTCATCTGTTGAAGGGCATCTCGGCTCCTTCCACGATTTAGCTATTGTGGACAGAGCTGCTATGAACATTGGGGTGCATATGGCCTTAGTGATGGTAGATTTAAACAGGAGTCATCAATGAATGTTTAGCTCATAGGCAGAGATGCAATGAGGAATAAGATATTGGCATAGTCTCAAGAGTACACAAAACACTTAGCAGTTACATCAATTACAAAAGGAAAAAAAAGGTGCCTTGACAGGTTGGAAACCTGGCCAATAAACATTTAACTAGGTGATTGAGATTAATATTAAGAAGGGTTAGCACCCGTTGACACATGTACTTTCTGATACAATTTCACTAAGAAGAGCCCAGCATCATTTTTGTGTAATTCTTGCCAAGAAAGCATGGCCTGAGTCTGAACATGAGGAAACATTGGATGGACCCCAAATGAAGAACATGCTATGAAATAAAAGGTCTGTACCATCTGTCCAAGATAAAACTGAAGAACTGTTCCTGATAAAAGGAGACTAAAGAGAGATGACTACTAAATGCTACATGTCAGCCTGGATTGTATCCTGGACCAGGAAAGAAAAGAGACATTGTTGGGACAGCTGGCAAAATTTATATGGCATTTTGATGATGGTGCTGCCATTGTTGATTTCCTCCTATGGATAGGTACACTGTAGTTATATAGGAGGGTAGCCTTGGTTTTTTGGGAAATATAAATAGGACTATTTAGTAGTGACACAAATCATCTCTTCAACTTTTTCAGAAAGTTGAAATGGTTCAGAAAAAGATTAATCATAATGGATGGAGGGTGAAGGAGCAACTATGGTAATGTCAACAATCGGGGTATCTTGGCAAGAAAGATTTAAGAGTTCTTTATATTGCTATTTTGGCAACTTTTCCCTACATCTGAACTTGTTTCAAAATAATTTTTTTTTTAAGATTTTACTTATTTGACCCAGAGAGAGAGCACAAGTAGGGGGCGCAGCAGGCAGAGGGAGAGGGAGAAGCAGGCTCAGCAGGGAGCCAGATGCGGGGCTTGATCCCAGGACCCCCGGATCATGACCTGAGCCGAAGGCAGTCGCCTAACCGACTGAGCCACCCAGGCACCCCCAAAACAGATTATTTTTCAAGTGTGTTTACACATGTGAGCATGCTTGCATTTTTAATATCTGCCAGGTATTATACTACTGACAGCCACTCGTCATTTAAAGACATCCTTTCTGTATACATCACAAAGGCCCTCTCTAATAGGCCAGCTAGTGGCCTTGAAAACTGGGTAGCCAAGGGAGACAACAACTGACTGTATGAGGCCTTGTGTGGTTCCCTGTCCTAAGCTCAAAATAAAATGGCCTCAAAGTGACAATGGTACTGAAAATAGCATTTAACTTAACCTTGGGGCTCTCAGCCCACTAGATCTATTTGATTTCCATTAATCAGCATAGAAGGAAGCCAACAGCCACCTCCCATCCCTTAAAGCTCTAGCTTACTTGTCATGCATTCCCAGAAGCACACTATAAGAAGATGACTAATCACTGACTGCTTCTTCAGCACCATATGTCTCCAAATTTCAAAGGAAAAACTGTCCCAACTAGTACTAGAAAAACAGATTTCCTACCTCCTGCAGCCGGAGTCGAACCTTGGTAACTGCTCGGATCCAGTGTGCTCTGGCTTGGGTAAATGGCGAAGAAGCATTCTCCTCAGGAAAACTTGTAACAAAGAAAAGAATGTTTCTTAAAAATAGCCCAGGCCACAGGGTGACCACTCAAGGCAAACTGCCAAATATCTAAAGTAAAATGGTTTGTAGTCATGCCTAGACTTATTTCATGAGTCAGGCCACTAAACAGCATAGTCTTAAATAGCCAAGTGGGAAAAAAATCCTCTCTAAAATGACAGCTCCTTTTAGCTTTTTATCCATTCCCTCTCTTCTTTCCCCATTTTTCACTCACCCAATGAGCCAACTCACTGGGACAGTTAGGTTTCAGTATTCCAGTAAAAGCAATGGCAAGGGCCCTGAGTCAATGTTAGCACAAAAACTACACAGACATGTGGACTAATCCTTGCACCCTACCTCTCAAGACCACCAGTCTTCCCTGGGTGTTCTACATATCATCCAACCTTACGGCAGAATTTTGTTCCTGCAAACTCTTCCTGCTCCACTAAGAATTTTGGAAGGCTTACCAATTCCTAGACTACAACACAAATGCTAAGGAAAAAAGCACAGTCCTTTTCCTACCATGGTCTTGTTCCTTGAGCAGCCTGAGGGACACCCCTCAATGAAACAACAATAAATGTAACTAACAAAGGAGTTTCGGGACAGAAACACCATGCTGTATTAGAACAAATTCATCATCTAGATTCTTAACTATGGAATACTTGGTGACAATGCTTCTCCTCTCTCCCACTGAGGTCTAATGCCAAGGCAGCAAACAACCATCCACCATCTAGATATCTGAAATATAGGCCAAGCTCTGATGCCATCTAAGTGGATCAACTGTTTTAAGACATTGTGGGCACCGCTGACCAAGGCAGAACCGGACTTCACTTGCAGAACTAGGATCTGAAAGGACACAGCCAGTACAGAAGGACAAATACTCGTGCTGGGCACTTCTGCTGCTCTACCAAGAACTTTACCCAGACAATAGCAACTGCCATTCTAAGGTCTACAAAGAGCCATTTTTCAGTCAGTCATCAACCACACCTCTTGGATGTCTTATCTTTTAGATGAGCTACCAGAGATGACTAAAAATCAGGAAAAAGTAAGGAGAAAAGAAAATAAGTTTATATCTTCAGTGTTGGAGTAGATACACCAACAATTCTTCAAACTTTTACCACTTATAACTGCACTCACGGCTCTGACCTTGTGGTGAGCGGCTTTATCTTTAGACCTTGAAATTCGAGAATCCAAGTCATACCTAGCCCTTATCACTCTAACCCAGTGGTTTTCAACTGGGGGCAGTTTTGCCCCCCATGGGAAATCTGACAACATCTGGAGACATTTCTGGCTGTCACAACTGATGGTTGCTATTGGCATGTAGTACAGAGGCCAGGGATGCCACCATACATTCCCCAATGCCCACAACAGCTCCTCATAACAGTTATCTGGTCCCAAATGTCAGTAGTGCCAAGACTGAAAAATCACACTCTGACCCAACCTATCAGCAAATCTACTGACCAATTCAGCTCAATAACAATAACACTCAAATATTGTACTAAGCTTTATAATGAGACTGTTAAAAAGACAAGTTTAAAATTTTTCTTCTTATGGGTACCAATTAATTCCAGACACACAGCTAGACCCTGGGAAAGCAGAAGGGTGAGTGAGATCTGGCTTTCAGACTAATTCTTTCTTAACTCTGTCCTGGTTTTCTCAACCAGGAAAAAAAACAAAACAAAACAAAACAACGTTCACATAAGAAGTTTAAACTTTAATAGGCTGGGAAGCCTATTTCATCCAAAGCAGCTCCTTTTAATGAAGTAAGCTGTAGGACTTGGATCAGTTCCAGACTTAGAGGCTACCATATATATGTCAATTAGTAGGCCAATAACTACAGATTCAAGAAGGCCTGGTACAATGCAGCTAACTACAAAGAACCCAAGTGTTCTTCAGAGATCCTCAAAATATTTAGGGAATTATACCAAAAATCAAAGGAAGCAGCAAAGAGCTAAACCTCAGTATCCTGGATCATTACCATACCAACCTGCAGGGAAACAAATGAAAAGCACTTGCACCCAGAAATACCACAGGCAGGTACTGAGGAAACCACATGAACTCCTCAAGGCATCCATCACCTACCTCTCCTGGGGGCCTAGGATGTGGTCTTTGTGTAGCACCAGATCTGGGGGAGGATGGATTGTGTCATCTTCTTTCCTCTCCCTGGGTTCACATGCTCTCCCCTTCTCTTCTTCACTTGTCACCTCCATGGCTTTCTCTTGTTCTCCAAAACCCACTTGGCCGTCTCTGGAGAAGCTGCCAGAGCTGTGGCATGAATGAATCGAGTCCCTCTCCCGATGGTCATCATCTTGTTCGTGACACTGGTCTAGTTCACTCAACTGAGAGCTTCCTTGACTCACATTACAGGAGGAGCCATACCTACTACTGCTGGTGGGGCTGTGAGAATGAGAGGAAGACAGATGAGTACATACATGCAAACTAGGGACCAGGACAAAAGTAATGGATAAATTCAGAAATAATGATTTTTTCAGTGGCAAGAATCACAAATAGGAGGCTCCTGGGAAGATAGGACCAAACTTCACAATCTAGAAGAACTAGTTTCTAATCAGCAGAAGCACAAAGGAAAAACCATACAATATGCTGGGTTCTCTAATAGCATTTAACCTCAACCTGTGACAGACTTTGAAGCATACTTTACCTTAAAGTGATTTTTATAAGTAGGGGCTTAACCTTAATTATTAAGAATTATTAAATATAAAAGTAGCCTCTGTTTACACCTAATATTCTTTACTCAGACTTCTAAAGAAACTTGTCCAGTGGCTGTGATTAAAGTTTTCTAATTTTCATAAAGTAAAATGGAGGAACTCTACTCCCCTTTTCTATTATTTACTAAATTGATGTCCCCTTTTCTTCCTCTACAATTTTAAACTTGAATGTCTGTTCCTTAGGATGAGCAAAGGAGGTTAGAGATGTTCCTTCAATTACCTCTCAGCTATCTGCATGATGAGGTAATGGAAACCATTAGGATATGAAATCTATGACCAAAAAAATTCCTCTGGGGAATGGTCTCATCAACATGAACGTTACAGTGATACCCCTGGCAGCATAGGGAATGTCCCAAAGATGAACTTGCGTACCTGTAACTGAGCTGCTCTCAGGACATGGCTTGTTTGGGATAAAGTGGACAAAATCCAACTGCAGGATCTGGGTCAGGGCCATACTAATGCATTTCTATAATTGAAGAGCGGCCAGCCCAACCCTTTCTCAATACCTGAATTTCCATACCCAGAAAGGAAATTTGTTCCCCTGCTACGATAGACAGCACCTATAGCAGAGAAAGTGGCAGTGAATCATGATTAGAAAGAAGAGCAGCAGCCACAAGTTACTCCCTTGAGCCGTATACTGAATTTAAGGCAGTAAGTTCTACTTCAGATAGAGGTTTCAGGTGATGATCTATAAGATCTATCCCAGCTCATATGGATAGTTCCATCCTAAGTCAGGGGCCCCCCTTTCACTTCCAGTAACCTGCTAGAAAGCCTCCATGCAAAAGGACAAAGAATTTCCTTGCCACAGAGTCAAGCCTTTAACTAAAGGGCTTATGTTTACCCTTGGCTAAATGAAGATAAATCGTTATTTTGTTTCCCAGGGATATATTCCCTACAGTTCCTCCTGATTACCTGGTCTTTTCAGGCTAATTTCTGATCCTTTGTCCCATGGCAGCAGGACAGGTACCAGGTCACTGTGGTGGACAGTTCCTAACACACATGTACACACACACACACCATCTCTAAAACCAGCCCCTTTGGACAGGTTTGGGGAGCATTCTTAAGCTGTACTATATATGGTGCTTCTTCTTAGGGAAAATAACAGGATCTTTTTTCCACATGGACCCTGTACAACGCTCCAGAATAAAGAACTACAGCAAATGACAGCCTTAAGCTCCTATGACACTTTACTCAAAGCACTTACCAGACACCAGTCTTAAGGGTATGAAAAGGCAAAGACTGGAAGAAGCTATGCAAATCCATGTGGAATAGGATATAGAATATAAATTATCTCAACCTTTGCATCTTGCATTTTACTTAATAACCTCATTGCCACTGGAGAAAGCATCTTAGAAGACTTGGACAAGCAAAGCACAGTAGATCTCTTCCCAGCTAGTACAGATATAAGTGCTGAAGGCCCAAGGAAGCATCCTAGCCTAGCATGTGGTTGTAATTAATACATGCCACACTACTACTTTCTGCCTCTTCCTGCCCTCCATTCTCCATTCTGCTTTACACAAGGCACAGCAAACCAGAGTGAGTAAATCCCAGGGCTCAGCCTTTCTTTTAGCAGTAAGTTCTTACCCCAATAAATGAATTACATTTGGCACTAGAGAGAGGGGAGAGGATGAAAAGACCCACACATTATTTCTTGTAACTTAACCCCTAGTTAACATGAAGCTCAGATGTTAGGAAAGACATAGGAAAAATTAAAAGCAGGCTACCATTAAACTACAACTAAGTCACTGCATCATAAATGGTCAATTCCTTAAAATCATTTATGATGCTTAGGTTGAGAACAACCTTTTGTTGGTCTTTGGTTCCTTGATGCCATGGAGAGTAACTGGCTGCTGTACATTTGAAAGAGAGTCAGTGCTAGCAGGCATCACCTCCTCCTTTTGTGTTTCCGGCTGGTGAAGTACCTCGGTGACAGTGCTGTGTTCTTCCTTATGACTTCCTGAAGGATAGGTGGAGCTAGAAAGCTTGCCTTTGGAACCCCACTGTTCTCCTGATGCTGAAACTTCCTGCTGGTCTTCCATTTCTCCAGGCCCCGAAAGCTCATGAGCACATGTACTTGGCCTGGTCTCCTGCTGCTCAGAGGTCCCAGAGGGTTGAGCAGCTGGCTCAGCACTAGCCTCAGACATTTGAGAAGACTCTAAAGCTTTGTCAGCCTCCCTAGCATTAAAGTCCTGAGCACTGTTGATAACCAAAGCTGGAGAAGAGGATTCTGCAGGTGTTTGTTCAGGGCCCCCTTTGTTCTCTTTTGGCCATGTGAATGAAAGATCCAGCTTCTTTCCAAACCTTAGTTTTAGATCACTTGCCATTATACTCCCTTTCCCCTCACTACCTCCCTCAAATAGAGTTGACAACTTTTTAAAACTGACCATTAAAACAGGCTCTGCTGCTCTATCGCCAGAGGAAGGAGATGGGGAAAAGAAAGAGCTCAGTGGTTTCCCAGAGTCAGTGACAGAGGATGGGAAATGGAGTTTTGGCCAATTGGTCATGTTTGGGATCTCAAAATGAGATCTTGGCTGCTCTGTTTCCTGGGCGACTGCAGATAGATCTTTCTGGGTATCAAGTTTCCCATAACTTTCTTTGGCACAAAGCGCAGGTTCCTCCAGCACAGGGTGAGAAAGGTATCCTTGGGTTTCTGGTGTGGCACTCTGGCCAACACTTGCCTCACTGAACAGTGGAGTACTGGTTTCCAGTGAACTGGTTGCCTGTAGTTCCAAGTCTTGGTTTGCAGAGGCAGACTGCATAGCTGGCTTTGCTTCAAGAGGAATAGGTGGCTGAACCGGAGGAGGAAACTCTTTGGCAATACAGGTAGGATCTGAATCCAAATGTGATGGCAATGGAATATGCTCTGCTTCCAATGATGCCTCTGTGTCTGTGCCCTGCAACAATCCCATGTCTCCTTCATCACTCAGAGACAATACTCCTTGCCCAGTATCGTCCCCTGAAACAGAAGGTACAGCCCCAATTGTTTCAGAATCTTGGGGTTCTAGAATATGGTCAGGAATATTATTGTTTTCCATTTCAGTTGTTAGTTTAGTATCATCTGTCAGGGTCTCTGAGTCTGACTTTGCACTAACTACAGTCACTGTACAGTCACTGAGAGTAGATTCTGAATTGAGTGCTGGAGAGGAAGCTTCTCTCCACAAATTTTCTGGAGGTACTGATTCCACAGTATCTCTACAACTACCATTTTGAGGCCATGCAGTAGCTGGGATAGGTGATTCTTGTTTGTATGTCTCTGGTTTGGGACTTTTAAAAATTCCAAGTAACTCACCTTTGAGGGACTGAGATGATGTACCAGAAGAAAGAGAGAAAAAGGAGTTTTTCTTTGGTGGTTTAGGAGGGGAGAAAAGTCCAGAGAAAGTTTTGGGAGGTTCAATTAAGCACCCAGAGAAAGATTTCACTTTTGTCACAAATCCTGAAAGCACCTCTACTGAAGAGCCCAACATTGATTTGTCTTCCTCTTTATCTGCCTCTTGGCTCTGGAGGTGCCTTGTACACCCTGGCTCCACAGAGGGAGAGGTTGGCTCCGGGATCTGTGTTAAGACATCATCAGGGGCCTTTTCTAATGGCAAGTTTAAGGGGTCACCAGTAAATCCTGAAAGCACCTCTACTGAAGAGCCCAACATTGATTTGTCTTCCTCTTTATCTGCCTCTTGGCTCTGGCGGTGCCTTGTACACCCTGGCTCCACAGAGGGAGAGGTTGGCTCCAGGATCTGTGTTAAGACATCATCAGGGGCCTTTTCTAATGGCAAGTTTAAGGGGTCACTAGTAAATCTTTCATTTTGGTGGTGGTTAGTACAAGTGTCTGAATTGTTGAGCCTTTCAGTCAAATGACTATCATGTGAAAAAGACTTGGCCAATGAGCCACTAGGGAAGGCTTCCTGTACGAAAGGCTCTTCTTCATAAGGAGCTACCCCAAGGGTCTCTGGACCAATGAGCAGTGTTTCAGTCTGTGCCTGAAATTCTGGTGAATGAGGAACTACGTCATTTTGCAACTGATTCATCTGGAAATCTGCTAAAGATGTCCCTAGTCCATTACTAGAATCTAGTTTTCCCTGATAGTCCTTCTCTACATTGAGCTCACCTGTAAGGGAAGTAACCTCAATGGTGTTGCTAATGGAAACACCAGGAGCCATTTGCTCTTCATGAACTACCTGCTGGACCATGCTATCTCTATTGCCACTGGAACCTTCTCCAGTCATTGTGCCACCTATGTCTACAAAAACACTTGGTTTCTTACAGGGCTGGGAAGTCACTGGAGCAACAGTTGAAAGGCTGTGTTTTTCCTCAGGAGTCTGCTGCTTTCCATCCAAAAAGGATAAGTTGAAGAAACTAAAAGAGCTATTATGAGAGACATTCTTCTTGCTGCTTGAGTTAGTAGTAGAAAAAAAGGAAGGAAGTGTAAATAGCCCTTCTGCTTGAGATTTGGTTCTTGGTAGAGTAGCAGAGGCTCTGTTCTCAGATTTTTCAGATCCAGTCAGGAAAGAAAATATACTCTTTTTGGTGGGCAACTCTGGTTGAGATGGAGAGGTTGTGGGAGTTGAAAAACTCCAGTGTGGGTTGGAAAAATGATCTTGTTCCTTTGAATTTCTCAGGCTTGGAATATCAAAAGATAATTTATTACTTCTTGAAACTTCTGTCACTGTAGACACACCACTAGTTTCTATTGAAGAATCTCTGGAATACTCTTCAAGACAATTTGCTGAGAAAGACTGATTTGGTGATTGCTGGATTAGGTGGTCTCTGAAAGGTACCTCTTTTTCAGTCAAATTATTACTCTGTATATCCCTAGTCAATGGTTCTTTTAGCCCACTGTCATCAATAGTAATCTGCTTGTTCAGACTCCTAATTCGAACCTTCCTTTTAGAGGCAACTGGTGTAGCAGAAAAGTTCCCAACATCCTGGCTAATTAGCTGTGCAGGATCAGGACTTGGTTTGACTTCATCCTTATCAACCAATGAAGAAACAGACATATTTTCAGTTGTCTGTATAGAAGATGCATTGGTTTTAAATAAATCCCCAATGGTACCAAAAAAACTTGAGACACCAGGAGATTCATTCTTTTGCTGAGAAGGTATCTTTCTATTTTTATCACCATTCTTTTCTAAATTTGGTGGTCCTTCTTTATTCACCTGGGTTTTAAAGAGGTTCAAAAATCCAGATGCCTGTTTTCCATTTGATACGGTACTTACTGAAGAGTCTTCTCCCCGACCAAAGAGTTTCAATGCACTTTTAAATAATGTTCTCTCAGACTCTTTGGAAGACTGGTCCGGAGGAAGCTCACAGTTCTTAGGTTCATCCCTACTAAACTGTGATGCAAGAGGAACTGAAACAGAGTCAACCGTAATGATTTCATTATCTTCTACACCTGATTTAGCCTGAGCAGTTGTTTGGCTTACCTGGATAACAGATTTTAACAAACTTTGTTTTTTCGCACGAAAACTTTTATTTAAAGGGAATTCCTGCTTCATTCTTTCAGTAAATTCTGGTTGCTGAACATTGGATACTATTTGTCTTTCTAAACCCTTCTTGAGAAGACTTTCTTCTTTATCTTGGGAGTTGCTCTCTAATTGTTTATTCAAGATTAATGACTGAAGACCATCATTTGTGAGCTCTGCTAAGTCTGAATGCTGATCCATTTTCTTCATGACCAAAGACTCTAAGGATTCATTCTCAACAAAATACAAAGTATTTCCAACTAAAGCAGAAAATAATGAAGTCACGTTGTTCAATGACATTTCTCCTGTTTGCTGTGGACTGTTAGTCATATTTTCAGGATGAACCAAAGAGGTAGCTTCTTCAGAAGACTGAACCCAATGTAAACCAGAAGAGTAAACTGATGAATCCTTTGCTAGAGACAGGTTCTTATCTCCTTCTATAAAATGATTTTTATTTAAGTTGCGATTTCCAATAGTTTGGGACTTATTTCTGAGATCCAATATATACTCAAAGTCTTCAGAACCACACACCCTTTCTTCATAAGATCCAAAATTTCCTTTAAATTTCTGAAGATTATAGCCTGAAAAATCTAAAGGTTGATCCTTTTGGTCACAACTTGACTCTTCAAGTACTTGTGAAAAAGTTTCTAAATTTAGATACACTGGTCCCTCACTTCTTGGCAAAACTACAGATAAATCAAGAGGGTCATCAATTGGTTCCTCTTCAACACACCAGAATAATTCATCTTCCTTAAAACTATAGGCAGAAATAATGCTGTCATCCAACATAATACTTGACAGATCATTTGTCTGTAAACAATTCAAATCCTCTTGATAAGAACAATCAGGTATGAATAAATATGCATACTGCCCAGTTGAATCAGTGAGGAGATAATACATATACTGACCATCATGGAACACATAATATCCATAATCTCCATCTTCTGATGGCCACCACACTCCGCTTTCAAGACATGACAACCATTCCTGGTATTCATAACCAACACTTGAAAAAACAAAGTTTTCATCCATTCTTAATAATTCTTGATCAAGTATGGAATATGTAGTCTTCTCATAACCTGATGAACAACTTAAGTCAATGGGCAATTCTTCTAGTGAACTCTTAGTCTCATTAATTGGAAAATAAGAATTTCCGTATAATGAGTGAGCTGCCCACGTATCACTTCTTAATAAGTTATCTACATTAAATGCTAATTGGTCCAATGATTCATATGGTAAATCATGCCAAATGACACTGTTCGGATTTGTTTTCCGCTCCAAGACATTTGCATTTTGATCCTTTTGGCAAAAATTTATTGCTGAATTTTCTGAGTCAGGCCACAAGAAAATATCACCTGATGGGAATGTACTTTGATTCAACATAAAATAAACTGGCTGAAGTTTTCTGGAATTTTTGGAGAAATCTTTTATATCAGAGTTCCATTCATAACAGAAAGGATTATTCATCTCTTCTAAAGCCTGATAGTGGTTTGATATATTAAGAATGTTAGTATTTAACATAGGCGGATTTAACTTGTTTGAATTTTCATGTATTTTCGCCTTAAGAACATGGTGTGGTGTCAGCCTCTCAGTCAAGGATTTCTCTAAGAGGCCCTGCTGAGCACCTGGAGCACAATGAAATACCCTGTTCTCAGAAGAGGGGCAATTCTTTTCTTTTTGCTGGTTTTTCCATGTAGGAGGGCAATGACGATTATCAACCCAAGCATCAGATAATGGTATATCTTCTTTAGGTAAAGATAAAAAGCTTTTTATGAAGCCAGATGTTTCTTCCTTTTCAACATGGTTCTTCTGGTTTTCAGAAGTCATACATGAAGTAACAGGGATCTCATCCAAGGATAAATGTTTATTTCCATTCAAACTTTTTATGTTGCCTAAAGACATGGACTTTGCTTCATCTGGTTTACAATCAGTCACACTGTTATTGGATATCAGGTTAAATATTCCAGAGAGTAAGCCTGGGGTATTATTCTTATGAGAATTATCACTCTTCAAATTTAATTCTTGTTGACTAGACAAATTTTCAAGAGAAGAAAACCTGTTAAACAGACCAGAAAGGATGCCTCCTTGGGTTCTTTTCTTGGAATATTTATCTACAAGTCTGTCTTCATTAATTTCATTAACCAAGGTGGATTTTGAAATGGTAGAAGTAAATGCTAATGAACAGTCTGATACTGTTAAAGATGCCATTTGTGTAAGAGTCTTACTTTCTTCTGAAGTATCTGAAGGAATATATTCTTTGGACACAACTCCAAGGATGGCTGAGGTATCTCTCTGACAGTTATCTACTGCTTTATTGTCACTTGAATTTAATTTCTCTATATTCCCAAATTCCCCAAGATCATTATTAATAACTGGAGCTGAATTAGACTTTATTTTAAGTGTGTCATCTTCAGGACAATTTATTTGGTCATTTTTATTAAATGTTTCTGTATCATCAAATTTCCCTAAATTATTATGAATATTTGGAACTGAACTAGATTTTACTAAACTAAGTTTGGCATTTTCATGGCAGTTTCTTTGGATCTCTTCATCAATGGTTACTGCTGAGTCAGGAAAACTCTGGTCACTGACAGTGACACAGCTGTCACTGAAAGGAAGTTTAAACAAAGGAAAAATGCTTCCTTTCTCTCTTAAATCCTGCTGCTTTTCAGAATGACTAAGAACTCTGAAAAATGGAATATGTAGTTTTCCTCTAAAGGAAAAGGAATGTCCATCTTTCTTAGGGTCCCCCTCCCACCCATCCTCCTCCAACTGGTGAATTTTCATAGATTCTGATAAAGTTTCCTTTGAACAGGTCTCAGGTGAAGTGAGCAAAAACTGGCTAAATGATTTTCTGAGTGGCTCAAGAAAATCATCATCACTAGTAACTTTGTCCCCCTCTAATGGCTTTGAAGAAGACTCTTCATTTGCAGTTCTCCTGCCAGTTATACAAGGTTGTCCTGGAGTGTCTTTAGCACATATTTTTGATTGATCTGGTAACAGAGACAGATCTGTACAGGGTTTTCTTTCCAAGAGACTCTCAATATCATCTTTTTTATTTGCAGAATCGCCTAAGTTTGAAGATTCATTGGCCACTTGGGAAGACAACAACAAATCCTCATTTGTGGGCATTTGGGCTGAGCTTGTAGTTTCTCCATCATTCCTATCTAAAGTGATGATACTACTGTTATTGCCAAGAGTGTCTTCCCTTTGATTTGACTCTGATCTACACGCAATAAAGTTTTCCTTTCTTGTTGGCTTGTTCCGGACATCATCCTTTTTGGTTTCATCCTTTTCTGAAAAGATCTTTAATGGATTTAGCATGCTAAAAACAGACTTTATAACTGAACTCTGACTCTGTGGAGTGGAGTCCCTTCCAATAGTCTCTGTTACATCCTGTGAGCTTAAATTTCCAGTTTTACTACCTGTGTGCTCATTTTCAGAGGTTTTGTCATTTCTGCCAAAATCCTTATTATCAACTACTTGAGAGGATAATGGAGACTGCATGGAAAGATCCTTCCCCAGTACTGACTTGGCGCTGGGTTTAGATCCTGAATTAATTGTCTCTATTTGATTAAGAGTTTCTGTTTTCTCTGGAACTAAAGAAACCAGCTTTTCCACAGAGGTTGTTAGATGCTTTGTGCCTGAACCCACTTTTTCTGTGAGTGAACTGAACAAAGAACCAACAGCACATTTCACTCCATTCAGCTCAGGGAAAGAGACGGCCTTGTCCTTGTCATTCTTGATAATGGCTGAAGGTGGTAATTGATCCCCAAGCATTCTCTGTTCTGCATTATCAACAGTACTGTTGTGTTTAAGTGATGTTTTAGTTTTTGAAAGGGAACCAAATCTATTAATCTCTTCTTCCTTCTCTGCCAAATATTCTGACACTGTTTCTACCAAACACTGAAGCTCATCCATTGTATCAACATAGTCCTTCTTGGGTTCCTCAAAAGAGGAAAGGGACATCTCTTCCATGGGGCACCTAGATAGATCTCCAAGTGTGTTTGCATCACAATTCACCCTTGGTAATGAGAATGCTGGACTTGTTACATGATATTCTTCAGGTAAGCCTTCAATATGATGGACATTGGATGGATGACTTGTTGGTGACAGTAAACCTTCCTGTTTATCAGTAAGAGGAGAACTCAGAAGTTCATCAGAAGTACTGCTAGTAGAATCTTCAAGAATATCTAATGGAGTGGAATTAGTGACATGCTGGTTTAAGCCAGATGACTTTTCACAGTTCTTAAAACAACCAGAAAGATCATAATCATGATTTTGCAACTTAGTGGTCCACATGCCACTCTTAACCACAAAACCATTTCTGTAAGGGCGCAAAATTGGATAATTTTGTTTCTCCTTTTCAATGTCGCAAATATTACAATTTTCAGTGTTAGGATATGTACTTTTGAAGTTAGTCTTAGTTCCTGATCTATCACCATACTGTCTTGTTTCACTGTCTCCAAAATGATGGTGTAAGGGTTTGTTTTTCCTTCTCCTATCTATTGTATCGTATTTTTGAGGATATCTGGAGAACACAGATGTTTCAAACTTAAGGTCAAGATTAAAGGCAGTAGAATATTCAGATTCTTGACCCTGAGATGGTATCTTTTTCCAATTCTTATACTTCGGTTGTTCTTGTTGGCTGTAATATTTATCAGTTTTTGAAAGAGTTCTAATTTCTTTTACTTCTGCTTCCTTTAAGTTTATGTTACTGCTTTCTAGAAACTCTTGTGATACTTTCCCCTCTATCTCCTCATACATACTTTCTTGCTCTTCATAGTCAACATCAGAGAAAGCTGAAATAATCCTAATTTTGTCATTTTTGGCCTGCAAACCTTGTCTGATGTAAAGGGATAAAATTGGAGGAATAGTAAGGCAAAGAAAAGAGAAGAAACAGGGAAAAGGAAGAAACATAAAATTTAGTGCACGTTCTAAATTAAAATAAATTTGTCAATTAAATGAGAAAATTAAAATAAAATTGTCAATATGATAAAAACCATTCAGACTGAAAAAATATGATAAAGAAATCTGTATGTTCTTAAATCAGTATTAAAGCAACTTAGTCAAATAGTTTTTCCACATCAGAAAAAGAATAGCTATAGTAATAACCGTAGGTACTTGCTACCAGGAGCTTTTTAGGATCCTTTTATTTTCTAAGAAAGAAACAATCAAAATGAACATGTTTCCTCAATATTTAGAATGTATTTGCAATGCCCAAGCTTAGAACTATTAAATATTCAAGGGATTTCAAGAAACCTAAATTTGTTGATTAACTAGGTTTAATTGGGTCCGAAAAGTCAAGCTGTTAACTTGCTGAAAGTTATTATTTGACGCAGTATAGCCAAGAATATGGTCAAACATATTTCTTCAAAAAAAAGAAAAAAATACAGGGGTAGATGGGTGGCTTAGTTGGTTAAGCATCCAACTCTTGATTTTGGCTCAGGTCATGATCTCAGAGTCATGAGATTGAGCCCCAAGTTGGGCTCTGAGCTCAGCACAGATCTGCTTGAGATTCTCTTCCCCTCTCTCTCTCTCATCAATAGATAAATCTTTAAAAAGAAAAATATATATACATAATAAAAATAATCTTTGACTATCAGAAGTCAAACCTTGTTACAGTACCGACAAGAACAATTATTTAAAGCATTATAATTTGTCAAACCTAAAAGCTATATATGCATTGAGGATCACAGTGAAATGAATATCTTTCCCTATACTGATTTTAACACTAGAAGCTACATTCCAACTTAAGTCAATAAATACCATAAGATACCTGACCTTTCTTTCAGTAAGATTAGAAACTGTTTGCTTCCTATGTACTCAAGTAGGGGTATACAGAGGACCTGCAGACTAGGAGCTTATCAGCTCAGTATGTTCTTGTACAGATTTAACAGCCAATTGTATTTATTTAGGAAACAGAAACAAGATCATACTGGTCACTTAGTCACTAAAAGTCTTCCAGAGAGACTTGAAGAGATATTGATAATAAACTTCAAGAGATATTCTTTTGACCCCTCTCAACACTACAGACACTTTGACAATATATCTAACAAAGTCCAACTCTACTGTCAAACCTCAAATTATGTATTTTTACATAATTTATGTAAGTTTCCAGTTATTCTGGATTCATTAGGCAAAAGCCCATTTGGTTGGGCAAAGAAATCCAATCTATTTTTTTACATGCAATTTCATTATTGTCCAGTATCTTCAAAAACTCAAACTAAACTAACTCTAGCCTAGAACTCTTTATACTTCAACTTAAATGAATAGATAGCCATTGTTGTAGTGAATGAAGCTATTTATATTCACACTTCTAATTTACCAGCAGATACTAAGAACATGTTTGTTCCCTTAGGATTTTAAATGTTCTTCCTAAAACACTGTGTAACTTAAGGACTTAGACCATCTCCAACAACTTGGTACCTACAGTAAAGAGAGAAGTTTAAAAATCAATGCTAGTGATAAAATATCTTCAAAACTTTTTGAAGGATAAATCATTTCAAAATTTAAGTTAAGAATGTCAATGATAAAAGGTTACTTAAAAATCATGTAATTTTTGGGGTGCCTGTGTGGGTCTGTAGGTTAAGTGTCTGCCTTTGGCTCAAGTCATGATCCCAGGATCTTGGGATGGAGCCCCGCTTCAGGCTCCCTGCTCAGTGGGGAGTCTACTTCTTCCTCTCCATCTACCCCTCCCCACCTCGTGCTCTCTCTTGTTCACACGCTCTCTTTCAAATAAATAAATAATTGTAATTTTTTCCTCTGCTGGAGATGAAAAAATACTCACTCTTTAACCTCATTTCATATACTGATACAGTAAAATCAAATTTATATGGGATCAATTAAAAATTTTTTAGCAAAAAATTTACACTTTAAAGTGTATCACTGGGGCACCTGGGTGGTGCAGTCGTTAAGCATCTGCCTTCGGCTCAGGGCGTGATCCCAGCGTTCTGGGATTGAGCCCCACATCAGGCTCCTCCGCTATGAGCCTGCTTCTTCCTCTCCCACTCCCCCTACTTGTGTTCCCTCTCTCGCTGGCTGTCTCTCTCTGTCAAATAAATAAATAAAAATCTTAAAAAAAAAAAAAAGTGTATCACTAATGCCCTTCTAAGTATTATTATAGCAGTAGCCCAGAAAATCACCAAAATAGTAATAGGGTAATAATTGGGTAAAATGCAGTGCTCTAGAAGAGTATGTAGTCATTTAGGTTGATGTGCCACTCTTACTGCTGGCCTATACATCTAATGCTTATAAATACAGAGGGAAAAGAGAGCCAAAAGTAGTGGGTTTTTTGCTATTTTTTTTTCCCTTAAAGCAGGACAATATAAACAACTAAAATCAAATAAATAAAAAATACAAATATTCAGCTAATAAACCAGCAAGGAGTAGAGACCAACTACAGTAGGATTCCTGGCATGTTTCTTCTTTAGAATCAGATTATGAACAGTAAAAATTCTATGTGATGGTTGATATGTGGAAAAATTCATTGAAAATATTTTCAGAGATGATAGTAAACTGAGACAGGATGTTGTCTAACAGGTAGGCAACCATCTGAGGGTCAGGATAGATATTCACCAGTTTGGTAAAATGAGCAAAAAGAAATGATATCATGTTATGGTATGGTGAATTTTAGCAACCAAAAGTATGAGCTAAACTGGAATGGTTTTTCAAGTATTAACCTCCAACCAATAATTGATTCAAGCAAGGATCATCAATGGTTGCTAAAATCAATGGATAAAATGTTGGGGAAACAGAATAATGACACAATCTAAGAGAGAATGAAATAAAAAGTAAATGTGCCAGAATGTTAACACAACTGATGAATCTAGGCAACATGAATATGGGTGTTAATGTAATATTTTTCCAAGTTTTGTTTGAATTATTTTTTAAAGTGGGGCAAGAAAGAGGAGCATATATGTATATATTTGTTTTTATTCTCATAAATTATATGACAGTAGTCTATGGAAGGGCACATAAGAAACAAACAAGGGTGGTGTGAGAACTAGGAGATAGGAAGGGGAGAGAGTGGAGGAGGACAGGTGCGGGTGGGACATTCTTCGCTGTAATGCTATATTGTACCTTAACACTTTTTTAACCATGTCAATGTTTTATATATTTAAAATTTTTCTAAAATTACAGCAAAAGTACTGAATCTGCTATGAAGAGATCATCTGAAGTTCCCAGGGAAATATTTAGGTAGGAAGGATGACCCAAACATTTAACATCTGTGATTTTCTTTTTTTTAATTGTGGTGAACAGTGTATCAGCATCACTGGTCTGGGCAGAGGCATGAGCTGGTTTTTTTCAGTCAACCACCCCAAGTTTGCCTGCTCTCACCAGTTGAGAATCACTGATCATAAAGAGAAATATTAATGACAGAAATGTACAGAAGAGAAAAAAGAAGACTGGGAATCTATACAAAATGGCTGTAGCCTGGTCTATCATACTGTTAAAATTCCAGTACCACCTCAACTTAAAGCATCCAAATACTGTCAGTTGCATCTTGGAAACTACATACCAGGAAGAGAAAGTGCTTTGTTTCTAATACCCACCTGAGGGCCCGCCGCTCTGGATAATCAAGATCATAACTTTGCATAGAGTCATTGCAGGAATCTCGGGAATTGCCCTGAAGTAGCAGCTGCTGTGGCAGTCGCACTGGCACAGGGAACTGGTGCACAGAAGCGTTGGGCTGGGAAGTCGTATGGTAAGGAGGTGGGATGCTATTGCTGGTCTCACTGCGATAGTCACTATCTCGGTCATCAACGGCACTATCAGGATCTTCAAAAGCTGTGGAATAAACACAGTCAATCAAAGCATCCCAGCTTTATTTAGTTCTTTAGAGTTTTTTCTGCTTCTAACTTAAGTAGCCACAAACCTAGACCTTGAGAACAGGAGGAAGCTGAGCTGCATGTGAGCCAAGTGACCTCAAACCCTTGAGCAAAACTGTATCAGTTAATACTCACAAGTTTCTTTCCTTATTAAATGAAACAAGACCCTTGCTTTCATTTTAGTGTTGATTCTTAGAGGAGTTCCAAATTGTATTTTCCCAGTGCAGAATTCTCTGGAATTCTGATTCTCTAGCTATCATAACTCTGGTGAAAATCTGCTTTTAAATGTCATAGATTCTATTCCTCTACTGTTTTCAGATGGGCAGAAGAGAACTTTTCATTTCTTGCTGTTTTTAGACTTTAAAAATACATGGCTGAACCAATTAAGCAGGTCCAACATCAGAAAGTGGTCAAATAATCAGGAAGGGAAAAGCCAAGGCTCTGAAGAACCAAAAGTTCTAGATACTACTAAGAATAGTAGCAGTCTTTTTTAAAGTACTATGTCAAATTTTATTTGGAATATTTTTTAAGTAAGCTCTACACCCATTGTGGGGCTGGAACTCATGACCTCAAGATCAAGAGTCACATGCTCCACTGACTGAGCCAGGAAGGTGTCCCAGAACAGTAGCAGTCTCATTGTCTCACTGCAACAACAGGTTTTCCTAACAATCCTATCAAGCACCTCCACCCTGGGGCTCAGAATTTCCATCCAAAGTCTGCGCTGAAGGAGAAGAGGAAAACATAAGCACTACCAATAGGATCTTGCTGACAATGCCGCCAAGTTTATCTAACAAGAGTGACTATAATTTCATAGAATTATTTCTGCTTTTCAGGCCAGCACCTGACTGGCTAGTTTTATTCTTGATGTTAACTAAAATGGCCATGGTTATAAATCCTGCTCCAAACAAAAATAAAAATATTTAACATTGTACTTCGAAAGGGAGCTCAACCTAATAGCACTTTGTGGTTTATTTTATAGAGAAGCCATTTCTGATACCAACCCCATATGTGTATAATTAACAAGGTCCCGATGTCCTATCTTGCCAATTTCCTATTTGGCTTAGTGAGGAAAAGGAACATCCATTATCCCAAAATTGAGATACTTTTAGCAGATGATGAACTCCTCATATTAGTAATTTTTTTTAAAAAAATCTTGGTAGTTATGGGGCGCCTGGGTAGTGCAGTCGTTAAGGGTCTGCCTTCGGCTCAGGGCGTGATCCCAGCGTTCCGGGATTGAGCCCCACATTAGGCTTCTCCGCTAGGAGCCTGCTTCTTCCTCTCCCACTCCCCCTGCTTGTGTTCCCTCTCTCACTGGCTGTCTCTCTCTGTCAAATAAATAAGTAAAATCTTAAAAAAAAAAAAATCTTGGTAGTTATGTAGGCAGTGAGAGCCTTCTGAAGACCATAAGATTAGGCTTTCGCAATCACTCAAGCAGGAGATTAAGAACCTGCATCCACACAGTGAAAATGGAAAAGAATGGATGAACTAGAAAAAGAAATCCAGATAAATGATAAAACATGGGGACAAATGGAAGGTAAAGGGAAAATGACACCTTGGCTTGCACATCAGACTACCTGGTAGATAATAATTCCACTAAAAGACAAGGGGGCACAAACATGTGGCTTTTACAAGCAACGAAGAATATTTGAACACTAGGTTCTAGACAACACTGTGGGTATAGCGGGGAGTGTGGGTAGACGATCTCATGAGTTTTTCCCTTTTGAGTTTAAGGCAATATGTGAACATAAGACAAGGAGAGTGATCAGAGCCTCAGGAGAGGAAGAATAAGAGGCTAGGGGCACCTGGGTGTCTCAGTAGGTTAAGAGTCTGCCCTTTGGCTCAGATCATGATCCCAGGGTCCTGGGATCAAACCCCACATCATCGGGCTCCCTGCTCAGGAGTCTGCTTCTCCCACCTCCTGCTCGTGCTCTCTTTCTCTCTCTCTCTCTCTGAAATAAACAAAATCTTAAAAAAAAAATACATAAGAGTATTAAAAAGAGAGAGAGACTAACCTTCAAGTGGTCAGGAAGGGTACTAGTCAAACAATAGGGGATGCAAAGCATTCTGCTCAGAAAGCATTCTGCTCACATATTAGGGGGAAAAAAAGACTTCAGGGGCATTGGTTTCAGATCTTGATGCATTTGTTATTCTGAACACTAGAAAGAAAGGATCAAGGGACAAAAACCAGTATGTCTTTCAGACTTAATTCTTTCTGAACCCACAAAAGGAGACAGTGTGAAGAAGTCAGATGGATTTTTCATGCATACAGATGAGAGGGCAGGGGCAACAAAGGAGACAAAGCCAAAAGTCTACTTAAACTCCAGCAGAAGTATTAACATATAACACAGAGAACTAAAGAGGGAGCAGCAATAGACAATTCCACTGATTATGAGCCCAGGAGAGAGTAGCTCAGCCAGAGTTAGGCGACCCCAATGCAGAGCCAGAAACTATGTTGGACAGACCCTTACTTTTCCACTGCATCTGACCTATTACTCCTAAATAATGCTCTCCTTTTTTATTTTGCTAGGCTAAGGGGACGAATACTCCAAAACTTTCCTAAAAGCTGACAATTCTATAATAAAGTAATAAAAGGCAAATATTAAGAAACAGAGTGCTTATGGAAAGAAGAGGTTAGAAGTAGAAGAGAATATGATAAGTAGGAGGGGACAGGAAAAAGGAAATACAAAAAAGTGAGGTGAGACAAAGAACAGAAAAAAGGCAGATGAGGGCAAAGACCAGAGTTTCAACCCTGACATCATCCCTGATCTCCCGAGAAAGAACCTCCTGGCACCACCAAGGCTGATTAGAAACTAACAAGGGAAATTAAGAAAAGCCTTGAATGAAAGAATTGTGCTTTCAGTGTGGCAGCGACAATTCCTTGCTGGCGCTACTGTACTCCACACCACTGCAGCTGAAACAGAAAACTCCTGGCTTCACTGAGAAAAAGAACCTAAGTGTAGGTTTGGTTACTTAGCCTAAGGAGGACTTGTGGGCTAGGTTGAGGGCAAAAATTGAAAAGCCCCTGGAAAACTAAAAGGCTGGGAAAATTAACTCATTCAAGTATTTACTGAGTGCCTTTAAGTACAAGGCTAAACAACACAGAAGATTCAGAGTATATAATCAGTCTAATAGGAGAGAGAAAATATGGATACAAATACAAGGAAGTAAATATCATGAGAACAGTACAACCCAAATGCTATACGAGTTGAAGGTAAGGTCACTTCCTGTTAGGGTGAGCAGGGAAAGCTTTATGAAGGAGACAACTTTGAAAGACTGGTAGGTTTTCAACAGGTGAAGTTCAGAGGGGGAGGGGAAATACCTCCTAAAATCTGGATAAAAACAATGGCATGAAAAAAGCCCAAAAGTGAGAAAGCCTATATATATTTTTGAGAAACACTTTGTAGCTCATTTGGCAGGTACATAAAAGGACATGGAAGGGAATGATAGAAAATAAACCTGGGGAGAGTAATCTAATCCAGGGCAGAAATGGGCCCAGGTACAGAGCAGGCACTCAAACAATACTGAATGAAATACTGAACAATGAGGCTTTCTGGTTATGTGGTGCTCCTGGATTGAATCCCTGTCTTTAAATCCAGAATACAGGTAGAAATTTATCAGCCTGAGAAAAAAGGAAAGAGAATTCAAACCATATTTTTTTCATAGCTTAGTTACTTTTTTCTTTGAAAACCTTAAATTATCTCACTTCTCTTAGGCTGCCTTTGAGCAATTCCCTAGTGGAAACACTAAGGATTCAAATCACAGAAAGTACATATTTATAAGAAATTCCAGTGACGGAACAAAAAAATTTGGTCCTTCTTAGCACCTGGTGGATACCTAAGCACTGGGACTCAACCAAACACCCTGTAAGATGTGTAACACAGCCAATAATATCAGCCTAAGGCTGTGGATCTTGCTGGAAAGAACTAACTGCCCACTCTCAAAGTTCTAGAATGAAGATGCCCTCTAGCCTACCTGGGCTGCTTCAAGCAAAGTCAAACCATGTCCTCAGTCTCTCGTTCACAAAAGTAAATTTCCAGAAGGAAACTTCTTCTAGTCACTGCACTCCTTAGCCAAGAGAACAAGGGAGAGGGTTTCCTACACTAGGTGTTGATGATATTACTTATCTCTGGGAAGGAAAAAATCTAGAGATAGTGTCAAGATTATAACTGGGACTTTGGTTTGAAATTTCCCTCTCTCAATCTCTCTCTCTCTCTCTCTCTCTCTCTCACACACACACACACACACACACACACACACACACACACACAGAGTCTTCAAAAAACCCAGCAAGAAAGGGGATAACATTCCACTGCATGTAATGGTCTTTGAGATTTAAGTAGGGGAGGAGACGGGAGTGGAATTATATACACTTGTATGCATGAACATCCAGCTTCATAGTTCAGAGGGAGTGTGTTAAAGGGTAAAATCAAGAAAAGTATAAGGAATTCAATTTCTTACGTACTCTGCTGCTCTCCCCAGCCCAAATAGGTCCAGTGACCTAAGAAAACCGCAAATGGTAGCAAAAAAGAAGAGTGACAGAGACAATTTTAGGAATAATTCAAAGACCATTTCCCCATCCCACCAATGATTATACACCTTACCTTGCTTGAACCTGCCCTACTTGTATCACATTAATTTTACATAACACGTAAAGAGCCTTCTGCCTTCTGTCAAGCATGAGACAAATCTACAAAATACCCTTGCTCTAATTCACTGTATAGAGAATAACAAAAAACCGCTTCTACACTCTTTTTTTAAGTTTTATTTAGGGGCACCTGGGTGGCTCAGTCGGTTGAGCAACTGCCTTCAGCTCAGGTCATGATCCCAGGGTCCTGGAATTGAGCCCCCTGTCAGACTCCCTGCTCAGCGGGGAGTCTGCTTCTCCCTCTCCCTCTGCCCCTCCTCCAGCTTGTGCTCTCTTTCGCTCACTCTCGGATAAATAAAATCTTTAAAAAAATAAAACAAAAATAAAAATAAACAAAAAGTTTTATTTATTTAAGTAATTTCTACACCCAACGTGGGGCCCGAACTCATGACCCTGAGATCAAGAGTCACACACTCCTCTGATAGCCAGCCAGGTGCCCCTGCTTTTATACTCTTTTAAAACTCCTTCTGGCCTAGGTCCCAGAACATCATCATTTAAGAGCTAATATACTCTTCCTTATTCAAAATGACAAAAATTCAACCTCTCTCTAAGAAATCCTTCCTGTCTCTTTGTTCACCAAACCTGAGCCTACCATAGTATTTCCATGAGAATCTCAGACCATACAGTGGAAAAGAGAGTGATTCCCTTGTCTGGGAGTGATGATGTCTAACTTTGATGCTCTCTACTGAAAATTAAAAGGCCAAAGAATGGCATTAACATCTAATCTTCCAATAGGTAATAAAACACTGTAGCCTTCTGCTCAGAGAGAATCATTTTTTCAACTGCCTACAAAATTTAATAAAATCCATTAAAATACAGAAGCTTTGAAAGATGAGAGAAAACTGAACAAAAAATTTCTACTCATTTTTCAAAATAAAAAATTCAATGTTAATTATATTTAAATTCTATTCCATACCCAAAACTGAATTTGAAGCAATGTCACACACACACACACACACACACACACACACACACACACACACACAATCACTAAAAATAGGTCTTTATCCCAAGAAACAAGGAATAATTTAGGTTCGTAATTAAGAATATGAATACTCAAGCCAAAGCTAAGTTCTTCTAGCTCTGCCACTACTAGCCATATGGTCTTAAAAAAGTTATTATAGATATTTCTTCAACTGTAATATAAGAATATTATGAATCTCATTGGTTACCGAAGGATTGTAAGAGAAAATGCATGTAAAGTACCTAGTACAGGTCCCTGGAACAGGGCAAACAATTGGTATTTCTTGTTGTTTTGTCATGTTGCCAAGGTTTTGCTTGCCTTATCGGTTCCTAATAAATAGGTAACAGGAAGATCCACACATTGACAGCCCTAGTATCTGCTGAGGGATTGTCTATGTTTGGGTTAGAAAGTCCTCAGAGTTCTGAGGGTGCAGTTCCCTTGAAAATTTGCGGTTAAGACTCAAAATTCTGGAAGCACTAAATGATGCCAACAGAAGCTGGTTTCATTACCTGAGCTAACTCCCAATCCTGGAGATATAGGACTACTAATCAGTCACAGTCCACTTAATGTAACTATATACTGAGAGTCAGTTTTCTTCCTATACTTACCTTTTTCCTACTACCTCCATCTCTTCTCCTCATCCCTCAGAAAGAATATGTTAGCTTACTGTGCCATTTTTTAAATTTTAATAATTTATCTAACTTTCTAACCATAGGGAGAGAAAGTGTTTAAAAGAAAATTCTCCTAGATTACATCATGGTTGCCATAACAACTCTGAGACGGTAATTACCTTGCTTCTTTAAAAAAGAGAGAGAGAGAGAGAGAGAATCCCCGAGAACTTCAGAACATGCCTATTAACCTAGCAAGTGACAATTCTCACTGAAACTCTCGACCCAAAGGAGCCTCTCATTGCTGGACACTGCCTCCCCTTGAATGCACCACAGCACTGCACAGCAGTTTCTTGTACATAGTAGGTGCTCAATACATATCTATTATATGATTAAATCAAATGATTTGATGCCATCTACTAGGTCCAATCCTAAGCCATGAAAATAATAGTTATGTTCTCTGACCAACCAGTTCCCTATTTTCACTTCAATGTGGTACCATTATAAGAGAAACAACACCAGTTTAATTAAGCAAGTTTCCTTCCCCACTTCAAAAACACACGAAAACATCTCACTAGCCAGTAGGACAATTACTGAGGATAGTTAGGTTTTGCTAGGCATAAGTACCAATAAAGGGGTTGAGAGATGTTCCAGGAAATGTAAATTATACATGCAGAAGCACATTCAGCGAACTTAAAATAGTTCTACCACATCTGTATAGGACACTGCAGGATTATTAAAGAAACTAATCAAAGGAGGTGCCAAGCAACGTTTAGAAATTTAGTAATGTTAGGAATTTGGAATTATCTGGAGGTTAATGCAGAGCCATCCGGTTTTTCTTTTTGTTTTTTAATTCCAGTACAGTAAACATACAATGTTGTATTGGCTTCAGGTATAGAATATAGTGATTCAATAATTCTATACATTACTCAGTGCTCATCACAGTAAGTGTACTTTTAATACCCTTCACTTATTTCACCCATCCCCCCCCATCTTCCCTCTGGTAATCACCTCTTTGTTCTCTATAGTTAAGAGTCTGTTTTTTAGTAGTGCCTAGGTGGCTCAGTCAGTTACGAGTCTGACTTTGGCTCAGGTCATGATCCCGGGGTCCTGGGATCGAGGCCCACATAGGGCTCCCTGCTCAGTGGGGAGTCTGCTTCTCCCTCTGCCCCCCCTCCACTTGTGCTCTCTTACTTGCTCTCAAATAAAATCTTTTAAGTTTGTTTTTTAGGCTATCTCTTTATTTTTCCTTTGTTCATTTGTTTTGTTTCTTAAATTCCACATATGAGTGAAATCATATGGTATTAAGCATGGGAGAGAAGAATCAGATTTGTCATTTTAGAAAGAGAATGGTGGTACAGTGTGGCCAAAAGTTTGTAGGGTAGATGGACTGCAGACTGGTGTCAGGGAGGCTGGTAAGGAAGTTACTGCACTCACCTAATGATGGTCTGAACTAGGAAAGTGGCAGAGGGAGTTGAGAGATACATTCGTGAGGTAAAATCAATAGGGTTTAATAAGTAATTAAATGCGGGAGGTGAGGAGAATAAAGCCTAAATAATATTGCCTAGGTTTTTAGCTTGAGCTCCTAAGTGGATATGACATCATTCATTAAGAAGAGAAATACGAGAGGGGCAGATTGCAGGAAATGATGAATTCAGTGTTAGATTACTGGCTTTGCGGTATCTATGAGGTATTTCAAATGATATGTCTGAGAAGACAGCTGGATATATGTTTGTGGAGCTGAGGAAAGATAAGTGGAGTTGTAAGTTTTCAGAATAAAAGCTGCCATGAAGACAGAGATTTTTCTGCTTTGTTCCTTGCTGTATCCTTAGTGCCTAAACAGTACTTGGCACAAAATAGCAACTCGACAAATATTTGTAAATTAATGGATAAAAATTACAATGCAAGTAAGAAAAAACAATGAGGCAGGTGTGCCTGGGTGGCTCAGTCGGTTAAGCGGCCAACGCTTGATTTCAGCTCAGGTCATGTTCTAAGGGTCCTGAGCTCGCGCCCTGCATCAGCCTCCACCATCAGCAGGGAGTCTGTTTCGGATTCTCTCTCTCCTTCTACCTCTGCCCCTCCGCCCCCACTCTGTCTCTCTCTCCTTTTTGTGAGAATGCAAAGTGGTAGGGCACTTTGGAAAATAAACTGGGCATTTCTTATTAAGTTATATATAAAACCATAAAACTCAGCAATCCCTCTCATATGTATTTACCCAAGAAAAATAAAAACATGTTCACATAAAATCCTAAACATGAATGCTCACAGTTGCTTAATTCATACTAATAACTGTAAACATAAACGTCCATCTGCTGAATAAACAAACCATATATCCATATAGTAGACTGCCATTCAGGAATAAAAAGGAATGAACAGACACACAGAGATGAATCTCGAATGCAATATGATTAGTGAAACAAGCCAGATTCAAAAAGCTACATACAATATGATTCTACTTCCATGACTTTCTGGAAAAGACAACACCATAGGGACAGAAAACAAATTAGGGTTTTCATGGGCCGGGAGTGGGAGAGGTTGACTACAAAAGGGTCTAGAAAACTTTTAGGGTTGATGGAACTGCTCTATATCTTAACTATGGTCGTGGTTAAAAAACTCATGTGTTTGTCAAAACTCATAGGACTGTACACTAAAAGGGAGAATTTTACTGTATATAAGTTGTACCTTAATAAATCTGACTTAAAAAAAAAAAAAAAAGGAAGAGTCCATGAAGAAGCCTGGGAAGAAACCAAGAAAACCATGGTAGTGTGGTCTCTGAATCAGAAAAAAAACCAACGTTTCAAGGAGGCAGCGGTTAGTAAGTGTTAAGTGCTGCAGCGTAGTCAAACAAAATAAAACTGAAAAAGGCCTACTGGATTTAGAAATAAAAAGGTTACTAAAAACTTCAATAGAAATTTTAATGAATCAAAGTTGGAGTATAGACTGTTAAGAAGCAAATGGAATCAGGCAACATGATGCTCCCAGCTTTATTTTTCTTTTTCAACATTTCCTTGGTGATTCAGGGTCTTTTCTGGTTCCACACAAATTTTAGGATTGTTTGTTCCAGCACTTTGAAAAATGGCATGGGTAGTTTGATCGGGATGGCACTGAAAGTATAGATTGCTCTGGGTAGCATAGACATTTTAACTATGTTTTTTCTTCCGATCCATGAGCATGGAATGTTTTCCCATCTTTTTGTGTCTTCTTCAATGTCTTTCATCAGAGTTCTGTAGTTTCTAGAGTATAGATCATTTAACCCTTTGGTTAGGTTTATTCCAAGGTATCTTGTGGTTTTTGGTGTTATTGTAAATGGAATTGATTCCCTAATTTCTCTTTTTTCAGTCTCATTGTTAGTGTATAGAAATGCAACTGACTGCTGTGCATTGATTTTATATCCTGCCACATTACTGAATTGCTGTATGAGTTCTAGTATTTTGGGGGTGGAGTCTTTCAGGTTTTCTACATATCATGTCATCTGTGAAGAGAGACAGTTTGACTTCTTCTTTGTCAATCTGAATACCTTTATTCTTTTTTACTGTTGCTAGGACTTCTAGTGCTATGTTGAACAATAATGACCAGAGTGGGCATCTTGTCGTGTTCCTGATCTTAAGGGAAAGGCTCTCAGCTTTTCCCCATTGAGAATGATATTCGCTGTGGGCTTTTCATAGATGGTTTTTATGAAATTGAGGAATGTACCCTCTATCCCTACACTCTGAAGGGTTTCAAACTATACTACAAAGCTGTGATCACCAAGACAGCATGGTACTCGCACAAAAACAGGCACATAGAACAGAATAGAGAGCCCAGATATGGACCCTCAACTCTATGGTCAACTAATCTTCGACAAAGCAGGAAAAAATATCCAATGGAAAAAAGACAGTTTCTTCAATAAATGGTGTTGCGAAAATTGGACAGCTATATACAGAGGAATGAAACTTGACCATTCTCTTACACCATACACAAAGATAAATTCTAAATGGATGAAAGACCTCGATGTGAGACAGGAATCCATCAAAATCATAGAGGAGAACATAGGCAGTAACCTCTTTGACATCGGCCACAGCAACTTCTTTCAAAGGCAAGGGAAACAAAAGCAAAAATGAACTTTTGGGACTTCATCAAGATAAAAAGCTTCTGCACAGCAAAGGAAACAGTCAACAAAACAAAGAGGCAACACACGGAATGGGAGAAGATATTTGCAAATGACATTACAGATAAAGGGCCGCTATCCAAGATCTACAAAGAACTTCTCAAACTCAACACCCAAAAAACAAATAATCAAGTCAAAAAATGGGCAGAAGACATAAACAGACACTTCTCCAAAGAAGACGTATGAATGGCTAACAGACACATGAGAAAATGTTCAATATCATTAGCCATCGGGGAAATTCAAATCAAAACCACATTGAGATACAACCTTACACCAGTTAGAATGGCAAAAATTAACAAGGCAGGAAACAACAAATGTTGGAGAGGATGTGGAGAAAGGGGAACCCTCTTACACTGTTGGTGGGAATGCAAGTTGGTACAGCCACTTTGGAAAACAGTGTGGAGGTCCCTTAAAAAGTTAAAAATAGAGCTACCCTATGACCCAGCAATTGCACTACTGGGTGTTTACCCCAGAGATAACAGACGTAGTGAAAAGAAGGAACATATGCACCCCAATGTTCCTAGCAGCAATGTCGACAGTAGCCAAACTGTGGAGGGAGCCGAGATGCCCTTCAACAGACGAATGGATAAAGAAGATGTGGTCCATATATACAATGGAATATTACTCAGCCATCAGAAAGGATGAATACCCACCATTTGCATCAATGTGGATGGAACTGGAGGGGATTATGCTAAGTGAAATAAGTCAAGCAGAGAAAGACAATTATCATATAGTTTCACTTATTTGTGGAACATAGGACTAGCAGGGAGATCATTAGGAGAAGGAAGGGAAAAATGAAGGGAGGGAAAACAGAGGGGGAGATGAACCATGAGAGACTATGGACTCCGAGAAACAAACTGAGGGTTTTGGGGGGGGGGCTAGCCCAGTGAAGGGTATTAAGGAGGGCACATATTGCAGGGAGCACTGGGTATTATATGCAAACAATGAATCATGGAACACTACATCAAAAGCTAATGATATACTGTATGGTGACTAACATATCATAACAAGAAAAAATAAAATTTTTAAAAATAACAAATATGCACCCCCCCCCAAAAAAGCAGCAAATGGAAGCACATACAATGCAATAAGGAGACATCAAAAGATTCCACAATTCATACAGTAAAACACTGAATGTGAGCAAGGTGGTAGACATTGCTTATCACAGATGCCCCAAAAAAAGCAAGCAAGGAACAATGGCCAAATGTGTTACAGAAAAAACTGAGTACACAAGAGCTTCTTACAGAACCAGCAACAAATTGGGCATTCACACATACAAAATGTGTGTCAAACTGACAATTATAATGAGCATGCTAATGTTTCCCACTTCCCTAGAGCCTCAAATCTCTTCAGTTCACATATTTAACAAGTGAATAACCAATTACCCTGTAGCTCAGTGGCACCTGATGCTGAGAGTCAGGCAGTCTAGAAAACTAGAGCCTCCACTGGCAAGGACATTGTATTTACAATGTTATGAGCTCCATGCAGATTAGCTTTACCAAGTGTACCTTAAGCCCAAAACCACTGAACTCCCAACACTTCAAAACCAGAAACCATAAGACCATTTCAAAATTCCTCTCTACTTTATCTCCCATATCCAATTTGTCAACAAGCTTAATAGTTAATTCCACTCAAGTCTCCTTCCTACTGTCCCTCTTCCTAGGTTTCACAGTCCTTATCGAGGAACTCATTACCTCATGCCTGAATTATTACAGATTTTGGCTGAACTTATGGCCTTCTAATCTCTGTCCCATTCAATCTACTGAGCAGACGGCAACTAATTTTCCTAAATCCAGCTTCTAATCACATCATTGACCTTTTAATAATTTATAACCTCTCACTATGTATAAAAGAGTATATCTATCTTCCTGGCTTTCAAGTCCTCTATAATCTGATACCAAATAAATATCAAATCATACTGTCAACCACTCACCCAAAACAAAGTCATTATTGGCAAACAATACCTATACAGGCATTGTCACAGTTCCAATGCTTGCCACACTTGAGAGATAGAGGAATGAGCCTGATTTCCCCTATTTGTCCTTCAACTTCTGAAGCTGGAATGTCCTTCATTTCCACAGCTTGTTGGTGTAATGGAAGTGGTTTTGAGTTTTGGAACCAGATAAACCTAGGTTCAAAGCCATCACTTAGTAGCTGTATGACCTTAGGTGGGTTAACTTTTCTGCCCTTGCATTCACCATCTATAAAAAATGAAGAGTAATACCACTTACTTCTCAAATTTGCATATTGAAAATCATGTATGTAGCATTTAACTCCATGTGCTAGACAAATGATAATTACTCAGTAAATGTTCCCTATTCTCCCTTATTTGGTTGGTACTCATTCTTAAGTGCCTTTTAAACATTTTTCCTTAAACAATGCTCAATGGCTCTAGTACAATCTTATCAAAACAAAAACCATCTCCCCATTTCTTAAAGTGTTAAACACACATCTACCCATGTGATCCAGCCATTCCACTTCCAGGTATTTAACTAAGAGAAATGAAAGCATACAATCATGCCAATGTTCTTATTATTCATAATAACGAGAAACAACCCAAGTGCCTATCAACAGGTGAGTTGATAAACAAAATGTGGTATATCCATAATAGAATACTACTCAGTAATAAAAAGAAATGATTTACTGATAAACACAACGAAATGGATGAATTTCAAAATCCTTAAGCTGAGTAAAGGAAGCTAGATACAAAAGAGTATATAGGATATGGTCCCATTTATACAAAACTCTAGGAAACCAAATTTAATCCACAGTGACAGAAAACCTATCAGTGGTTGTCTCGAGCCAGGAGTGGGGAGGAGGATGAACTACAAAGGGCATGAGAAAACATTTAGAGGTAACAGAAATGTTCTGCATCTTGATGGTGGTGGTAGTTTCACTGGTATATACATCTATCAAAACTAACCGAACTGGACACTTCAAACGGGTGTTTTTTATAAATATATCTCAATAACGTTGATTTTTAAATTTTTTAAAGATTTTATTTATTTGAGAGAGAGTGAATGAGAGAGTGCGTACACAAGTAGGGGGAGAGGGGTAGAAAGAGAGGGAGAAGCAGACTCCCTGCTGAGCCAGGAGCCCGATGTGGGGCTTAATCCCAGGACCCTGGGATCATGACCTGAGTTGAAGGCAGATGCTTAACTGACTGAGCCACCCAGGCACCCCTCAATAAAGTTGATTTTAAAACAAACAAACAAACAAACAAACTTTTTTCTTCTTAAAAAAAAAATTCAGAAGTTTAAAAAAAATTAAAATAAAAAAATTAAAATAAAAAAACCCTACTTTAGAACTTCTCTTATCGCTTGCCTTTGTCCAATCCATCCATCCCTAGCCTAGGTTGTAAATTCCTAGAGTGTAAGATTTAAGTTTTATACTTCCTTTATATTCCTCCTAATGGTTGGCACAGAAATCCTATACTGAAGGAGAAACAACTGCATAAAAGCAGGTTCCTCTTGGTACCTGGGTGGCTCAGTCAGTTAAGTGTCCGCCTTCAGCTCAGGTCATAATCCCAGAGTCCCAGGATTGAACCCACATCAGGCTCCCCCACTCAGCAGAGCCTGCTTCTCCCTCCCCCATCTCGTGTGTGCACATGCGCTCTCTAATAAATAAATAAAATCATAAAAAAAAAAGTAGGTTCCTCTTAATCAAAGCAGGGTCTTTAAACTTTAATAGTTTTTATGAGTCTTTTTATTGTGTTATGTTAGTCACCATGAAGCACATGATTAGTTTTTGATGTAGTGTTCCATGATTCATTGTTTGCGTATAACACCCAGTGCTCCCTGCAATACGTGTCCTCCTTAATACCCATCACCCCCCTCCCCTCTGAAACCCTCAGATTGTTTCCTGGTGTCCATAATCTCTCATGGTTTGTCCCCCTCTCTGATTCCCTTCTCTTCAGTTTTCCCTTCTTTCCCCTAATGTTCTCCGTGCTATTACTTATGTTCCACAAATAAGTGAAAGCATATGATAATTGTCTTTCTCTGCTTGACTTATTTCACTTAGCATAATCCCCTCCAGTTCCATCCACGTTGATGTAAATGGTGGGTATTCATCCTTTCTGATGGCTGAGTAATATTCCATTATATATATGGACCACATCTTCTTTATCCATTCGTCTGTTGAAGGGCATCTCGGCTCCCTCCACAGTTTGGCTACTGTCGACATTGCTGCTAGGAACATTGGGGTGCATATGTTCCTTCTTTTCACTACATCTGTATCTCTGGGGTAAACACCCAGTAGTGCAATTGCTGGGT
This sequence comes from Ursus americanus, assembly GCF_024610735.1. Lineage (NCBI taxonomy): Eukaryota > Metazoa > Chordata > Mammalia > Carnivora > Ursidae > Ursus > Ursus americanus. Next base: position 35,481,089 of record NC_142144.1, read on the forward strand.
CATAGGGTAGCTCTATTTTTAACTTCTTGAGGGGCCTCCACACTGTTTTCCAAAGTGGCTGTACCAACTTGCATTCCCATCAACAGTGTAAGAGGGTTCCCCTTTCTCCACATCCTCTCCAACATTTGTTGTTGCCATTCTAACTGGTGTAAGGTGGTATCTCAATGTGGTTTTGATTTGAATTTCCCTGATGGCTAATGATATTGAACGTTTTCTCATGTGTCTGTTAGCCATTCATACGTCTTCTTTGGAGAAGTGTCTGTTTATGTCTTCTGCCCATTTTTTGACTTGATTATTTGTTTTTTGGGTGTTGAGTTTGAGAAGTTCTTTGTAGATCTTGGATAGCAGCCCTTTATCTGTAATGTCATTTGCAAATATCTTCTCCCATTCCGTGTGTTGCCTCTTTGTTTTGTTGACTGTTTCCTTTGCTGTGCAGAAGCTTTTTATCTTGATGAAGTCCCAAAAGTTCATTTTTGCTTTTGTTTCCCTTGCCTTTGGAGATGTGTCATGAAAGAAGTTGCTATGGCCGATGTCAAAGAGGTTACTGCCTATGTTCTCCTCTATGATTTTGATGGATTCCTGTCTCACATCGAGGTCTTTCATCCATTTAATCTTTGTGTATGGTGTAAGAGAATGGTCGAGTTTCATTCCTCTGTATATAGCTGTCCAATTTTCGCAACACCATTTATTGAAGAAACTGTCTTTTTTCCATTGGATATTTTTTCCTGCTTTGTCGAAGATTAGTTGACCATAGAGTTGAGGGTCCATATCTGGGCTCTCTATTCTGTTCCATTCATCCATGTGCCTGTTTTTGTGCCAGTACCATGCTGTCTTGGTGATCACAGCTTACAGCATGAAATCAGACAATGTGATGCCCCCCAGCTTTGTTTTTCTTTTTCAACATTTCCTTGGTGATTCAGGGTCTTTTCTGGTTCCATACAAATTTTAGGATTGTTTGTTCCAGCTCTTTGAAAAATGCCAATGGTATTTTGATCGGGATGGCATTGAAAGTATAGATTGCTCTGGGCAGCACAGACACATTAATAAAAGAAAAGACAAGAACCATATGATCCTCTCAATTGATGCAGAAAAAGCATCTGACAAAATACAGCTTCTTTTCCAGATTAAAACCCTCCAGAGTGTAGGGACAGAGGGAACATTCCTCAATTTCATAAGGGTCTTTAAATTTTAATAAAAATTATTCGACAGTACACGTGGATGGCTCAGTCTGTGGAACATGTAACTCTTGATCTTGGGGGTTGTAGCCTGAAGATCCACCTTGAAAATAAAATCTTTAAAAACAAAACATAACAAAATGGGGTGCCTGGGGGGCTCAGTCAGTTGAGTGTTCAACTCTCGATTTTGGCCCAGGTCATGGATCTTGGGGTTGCGAATTGAGCCCTGCCTCAGGGTCCATGCTGGGCGTGGAGTCTGCTTGGGATTCTCTCTCTCCCTCTCCTCCACCCCATTCATGCGCTCACTCTCTCTCTCTCTCAAATAAATAAATAAATAAATACAAACAACACATTTAAAAAATAATTGATACTCATGTTATAAAATGCAGATACCTAGACCCTACTCCCAGAGATTCTAATTCAAAACCCCTGAAATGGCTTAAGAATCTATATTTGTTGTTGTTGTTGGAATCTGCCTTTTCAGTAAGAAGCTGGGGACTCTCATGCCAACTATTTTAAATTGCAATTTGAAAAATGCAACTGTAGAATTTCCTATATGAAAAAAGCCAGTCTCTCAGTCAAAAGCATAGTCCTCCTGCACTGATGGAAGAAGAGGCAGCCAGACGCACTATCCTATTAAGCTCAAAGACCAGTTCAATGCGAGCATACAGGTAAGTGAATAAATTCTAGCAGGTCCAGGACCCAATTAAAAATGAATCCTCTTTCGGGGCGCCTGGGTGGCACAGCGGTTAAGCGTCTGCCTTCGGCTCAGGGCGTGATCCCGGCGTTATGGGATCGAGCCCCATATCAGGCTCCTCCGCTATGGGCCTGCTTCTTCCTCTCCCACTCCCCCTGCTTGTGTTCCCTCTCTCGCTGGCTGTCTCTCTCTCTCTGTCAAATAAATAAAAATAAAATCTTTAAAAAAAAAATGAATCCTCTTTCATAGAAGGCAAAGCTTCTTCACTTATCCCTGTTGACTAGGCTACAGCAACATACTCACAGGCGTCTTGTTCTTGTTTCTAGTGGAAAATGTAAGAAATCAGAAATAGTCACATTAAAAAATAAGGTCTATAATTACCAAGCAAAACACCCCCAGGCAACTGTTACATCACCAATTAATAGTCCAGTGTTGGTCAATTTTTCCAAGATAATGAAATGACAGGATATTTGACTTCAAGTGAACAGCCATCTGTCTCAGCAATGTCAGGACTCAGCTATTATTACTAAATTATAGTACTTACTGGGTACCTCACTAAGGACAATAAAGTCAACCATTAGAAATTATTCCCTTCTCCCTTTCAAGACAGATTAAATAAGTACCATGGAACTTTTCCTTCCATTGAAAATAGTTTTCAAAAAAATCTGTAATAAAATGTACTTCAAACTTAACATAAGAAAAAAAAAACCATTAACCAACCTTCTTTGTGAATATGTATTAAAATACAAGCAAATTTAACATAACATTATAGTAAAATAATAATTTACCATAATCAAATAGGGTATCCTACAGGAAAACAAAGATGATTTATTAATAGAAACTGATTAATGAATTCATCACATTAATAAGTCAAAGGAAAATACCCATGAACAACTGGGTAAGTACTACTGAACAATTTCGAAATGTTCAAAATCCACTCCTTATTTTTAATATAGAAGCTCTATTGAAGTATAAGATCAGAGAAGTACACAAATCATAAGTGTATTGTTTAATGAATACTGTGAACACACTCATGTAACCAGCACACAAACGAAGAAACAGAATAGACCTACATCCAGCAGACCTCTTCCTACCCCTTTTCAGTCATTCAACTAGCCTTTTTTTTTTTTTTTTAAAGTAGGTTCCACAACCAGCGTGAAGCCCAATGCAGGGCTTGAACTCACAACCATACATCAAGACCTGAGCTGAGATCAAGAGTTGGACGCTTAACCTACTGAGCCACCCACGTGCCCCTCAACTAGCTTTTGAACCAGCTATTTCCACTTTCCCCGGAGAGCCACATCACTAATTTCCTCACCTCCAAGTTTTACTCAAAGTCATCTTCTCACTGTGGCTTAAACACTAACTACCTTATTTATAATTACAACCCAATTTCAATTCCAGCATTCTCAACTGCCCTTCACCATCTACTCTTTTATTGATCTACTCTCTAAATTCCTATATAATTTCCTTATTCATTATATTTACTGTCTGCTTCCTCCCACCCAGGATCTTGGTGTGTTTTGCTTCCTGGTATATTCCAAGCACCTAGAACAGAACCAAGAACGTATCAAAAAATGTTTGTAAGGCACTTGGCTGGCTCAGTCAGAAGAGCACCCAACTCTGGATCTTGGGGTCACGAGTTTGAACATAACAGTGGGTACAGAGATGACTAAAAATAAATAAACTTCAAAAAAAATGTTTGTAGAAGGAAAGGATCAAGAGCTAGAGGGAAAAGGGGAGGAGAGGGCAAACGGGGCAGTGTGGCTGGATGTGAGAAAATCAGTATCAGCAGTACAAATACAGATACAATCTTTCTAGAGCGTAATTTGACAATATCTAACAAAACTTAAAATGTGTATATTCCTTAACTCAGTAATTCTGCTTAATATAAATCCATTAATTCAACTAATATTATTGAACAAAGGCACTAGGAATACACAAATAAGCATTTTCCTTACTTACGAAATTTATAGCCTAGAGAAGAAAAATATTAATCAAATAATCATACATACTAAGTACTATGAAGGAAAGGTACATAAAAATACGTAAAAGAATATATAATAAGGAAGGGGAGATTCATTTGCATATTTATAAAAAACATATTTATACAAAGTTGCTCACTATAGCACCATTTTAGTAGCAAAAATTTGGGAAAAATCCAAATATCTACCAATAGGGGAGGAGTGTTAAGTTATACATTTCAACTGGAATACATAGAGTTTGAATTTCATCAATCTTCTGGTGCAACACCAATTTATAAAAAAATAGAAAGGACAGAAAACGTAAATTATGCTATGGGAATATAGAGAGCAAAATTCACAATATGGGAAACTGTGAATCAAACAAAGACATGTAGTTAAATGGCTTCATTGCCTCAATAAAAAATTGCAAGGAAAATTAAGAGATGGAGGAGGAACCTACAGATTAAAAAAGAATTATATCAAAAAGATAAAATAAGGGGCGCCTGGGTGGCACAGCGGTTAAGCGTCTGCCTTCGGCTCAGGGCGTGATCCCGGCGTTCCGGGATCGAGCCCCACATCAGGCTCTTCTGCTATGGGCCTACTTCCTCCTCTCCCACTCCCCCTGCTTGTGTTCCCTCTCTCACTGGCTGTCTCTATCTCTGTCGAATAAATAAATAAAATCTTAAAAAAAAAAAAAAGATAAAATAGGCAAAAATATATTCTAATGTTTAGTGATGCACACTAGAGTGATAAAACATAAAGCAAGGAAGTCATTGTCATAAAGGTTGGTAGTTACTTTTAGAGAGAAGGAGATCAGGATTGGGAAGGGGCATGTGGAGAGCTTTCTAGGGTGCCTGACAAAGGTTATTTTTTCCCTATCTTATATGAATTCATTAAACATTTGTTTTATGAAGTTGTGTATCTGTGTTACATTCTACAATAGATTTTTTTGATGCATCAAACAAACTGGGTATATCATTACAATTACCACGATCTGATTATTTCATTCCCCTGAAGCCTTCCAAAGTTCCTCACTATCTTCAAGATAAAATATAAATAGCTTGCTTTGGCTTTCAAACCCAGCATCATATGAAGACTCTACACCTCATCCCTGACCCTGCCCCACATTTATCCCCTGCCCTCAAGTCATCCAGAATTTTCAACATGCTTATAAATCATGCTTTTTCATGTTAGTGTCCTAGTACCATAAACTCTTTTCTCCTTTACTTGACTGACTCCTACTCATCTTTCAAAACTCAATTTATGCCAGAGGTTTTGGAGAAAGGAAGGATGAATAGGTAGGGCACAGGGAAATTTTAGGGAAGAGAAACTATTCTGTGTCATATTACTAGGGTGAATACATTTGCCAGAACCCAGAGAACATACAATGCAAAGAGTGAACTATAATGTAACCTATGGATTTTTGTTGACTTTTAAATTCTTTTTAATTTAAATATCATTTTCTCTTGGAAGACTTTCCTAACCATCTAAAAATTGGATTAAGTTTTCTTCCTCTACTATTCACTTAATCACATGGTAGTAAACTTCTTTTCCTCTCTGGACCTGAGCTCACTAAGGTCAAGGACTTTCATCTTTATACCCCCAGTGCCTAGCATGGTTCTTGTTATGAGGAAGAGGTGTCTAATAATTACTTGTGCAATGAATAATTCTAATAATTGTTGATCTCTACAGTATTTGTTAATCATGTTTTACTAATCAAATTCATTTCTTACCACCCCAAACCAATTAAACAAATAATAACAAACCAAAGATGACCATGTTTTTATGGGAATAACAGACTGTTCTATATATACAACAAATCCTGTGCCCAAGTTAGGCAGTTAAGTGCCGTCATCAAATGAAACTTTATTTTTTTTTTAAGATTCTATTTTTTAAGTAATCTCTACACCCAACGTGGGGCTCAAACTCACAACCCCAAGACCAATAGTCACTTGTTCCACCAACTGATCCAGGCAGGCACCCCTCAAACTTTATTACATTAATCTGACATTTTTAACATACATAATTGTGTGCCATAGTAATTGAACAGAAATGATAATAAGTTGATGTAATAACTACAATTAGCCACCTCAAATTCTTTTTGAAAAAGACAGGATAGAAATAAATGAGTCAGAAGACTACAATTAACATTATTTTTATCAGGCAAACCATATTGTTACAATTTCTCTCTTTTCTTTGTTAGTTTGCCAACACCCATAATCATCATCACTATCAACTGCTTATACAGATACCACATGTACAGGGTAAAACTCATCACCCACTCTTACTGACAGAAGTCCCAGACTCACTGCACTGCCCTATTACTAAAATAAGACTCCCTGTACACTCTGTGGAGTCTACAACCAGTATATTTTCCTGACTCTGAGAGTCCTAGCCCTGGAATAAATGTTGCAAAACCATGAGCTGACTGATCCTTTACTCCCACTACCCAGGGAAGATGTTCCAGCCAGTTATTGGCCAGGACTAAGGGAGTGGAGTGGTCTGTCTTTTGAATTCTCCCTTCATACTTTTCTTTTATCCTACTATGAATGTCTTTCTCTTAAATCAATACATTCCAATTAGCTTCTTCAAAAGCCATCTCTAAACTCATGTCTTCTGGAAAGCCTTCCTGAAGAAACTACATAACATTCTTAACCATCTGCTTCTTCCTCAGCCACCTCAGGAAGACAGGTGCCCAAATTAACTCTAAAATAAATGTACTTCCCTGGCTCCTGGGTGGCTCCGTCAGTTAAGAGTCTGCCTTTGTCTCAGGTCATGATCCCAGGATCCTGGGATCAAGCCCTGCATTGGGCTCCCTGCTCAGCGGGGAATCTGCTTCTCCCTCTCCCTCTGCCCCTCTCCCTGCTTGTGCTCTCAATCTCTCTAAATAAATAAAATCTTAAAAAATAAAATGGTTAGTTTTATGTAAATTAATTCCATCTCAATTTTTAAAATGCCCATTAATAGGGACTGGTTCCCTACATGTAGTGTATATTAAATATATTAAGTGAAAAAAAAAAGCAAGGCATGTTAACATTGTGCAAAGCATACTACCACTTGTGAGGGGGGCTTTAAGTATATTATTTATGTTTGTGAATGCATAAACTCTTTCTAGAGAAATCCACAATAAATGGCAATAGTGGCTGCCTCAAGGCAGAAACTGAATGGCTAAAGGATAGGGTAGAGAAAAAATATTGTTTTTCATAGCATACACTGTATCTTTTGATATAAAAATGAAATTAATACATGAGGTTCCTTTAAAAAATAATAATAAAAGGGCAACGAGGGGGTCCTAGGTTCAAGGTAACCAAGAATCAGCTATCTAGGGAACGCCAACATGATTAGGATACTTTAATGCAAAAGCCAGAGTACAAATAAAAGTGGTAAATGGTGGAAGAAAGATGGCAAAGAAAGAATATGAGTTCTGAGATTTTAGAAATGAGAAGGGGAAAGTGGCGCCTGGGTGGCTCAGTCGCTAAGCGTCTGCCTTCGGCTCAGGGCGTGATCCTGGCGTTCTGGGATTGAGCCCTGCATCAGGCTCCTCCGCTGGGAGCCTGCTTCTTCCTCTCCCACTCCCCTGCTTGTGTTCCCTCTCTCGCTGGTTGGCTGCCACATAAATAAATAAATAAAATCTTTAAAGAAGAAGCCCACATCCCTAAGATCCCTATAAAACAAGGGGCACGGCCTGGGACCCAGTCAATAATTTGGGCTCTGGAAACCCCGCAACCTCTCTTCATCAGAATGACAAGAAGGAGAAGCCCCCCCCAGCAAAGAAAAGACAGTGATTCTGTGGCCTCTGCCACAGAAATAATGGATATGGATGTAACCAAATTATCAGAAATGGAATTCAGAGTAACGATGGTCAAAATGATGAGTAGAATTGAAAAAACTATTAACGAAAAGGTTACTGAGAATATAGAATCCCTAAGAACAGAAATGAGAGCGAATCTGACAGAAATTAAAAATTCTATGAGCCAAATGCAGGCAAAACTAGAGGCTCTGACGGCCAGGGTCGCAGAAGCAGAGGAACGGGTTAGTGAATTGGAGGATGGGTTAATAGAGGAAAAAATGAAAATAGAAGATGGTCTTAAAAAAATCCACGCCCACGAATGTAGGTTACGGGAGATTACTGACTCAATGAAACGATCCAATGTTAGAATCATCGGCATCCCCGAGGGGGTGGAGTAAAACAGAGGTCTAGAAGAGATATTTGAACAAATTGTAGCTGAAAACTTCCCTAATCTAGCAAGGGAAACAAACATTCGTGTCCAAGAGGCAGAGAGGACCCCTCCCAAGCTCAACCATGACAAACCTACGCCACGTCACGTCATAGTGCAATTCGCAAATATTAGATGCAAGGATACAGTATTGAAAGCGGCCAGGGCAAAGAAATTTCTCACGTACCAAGGCAAAAGCATCAGAATTACGTCAGACCTGTCTACACAGACCTGGAATGAGAGAAAGGGTTGGGGGAGCATATTTAAAGCTCTTTCAGAGAAAAACATGCAGCCAAGGATCCTTTACCCAGCAAGGCTGTCATTCAGAATTGATGGAGAAATAAAGACATTTCAGAATCGCCAGTCACTAACCAATTTTGTAACCACGAAACCAGCCCTACAGGAGATATTACGGGGGGTTCTATAAAAGTAAAAAGGCCCCAAGAGTGATACAGAACAGAAAGTCACAGCCAATACAAACAAAGACTTTACTGGCAACATGGCAACATTAAAATCATATCTCTCAGTAATCAGTCTTAATGTAAATGGTTTGAACCATCCCATAAAACGCCACAGGGTTGCAGATTGGATAAAAAGAAATGACCCATCCATTTGCTGTCTACAAGAGACTCATTTCAAACCCAAAGATGCATTCAGACTGAGAGTAAGGGGATGGAGTACCATCTTTCACGCAAATGGACCTCAAAAGAAAGCTGGGGTAGCAATTCTCATATCAGATAAATTGGATTTTAAACTACAGACTATAGTTAGAGATGCAGAAGGGCACTATATTATTCTTAAGGGAAGTATTCAACAAGTGGATATGACAATTATAAATATATATGCCCCCAACAGGGGAGCAGCAAGATACACAAGCCAACTCTTAACCAGAATAAAGAGACATATAAATAAAAATACATTAATAGTAGGGGACCTCAACACTCCACTATCAGAAATAGACAGAACACCCTGGCAAAAACTAAGCAAAGAATCAAAGGCTTTGAATGCCATACTTGACGAGTTGGACCTCATAGATATATATAGAACACTACACCCCAGAACCAAAGAATACTCATTCTATTCTAATGCCCATGGAACATTTTCAAGAATAGACCATGTTCTGGGACACAAAACAGGTCTCAGCCGATACCAAAAGATTGAAATTATCCCCTGCATATTCTCAGACCACAACGCTCTGAAATTGGAACTCAACCACAAGGAAAAATTTGGAAGAAACTCAAACACTTGGAGACTAAGAACCATCCTGCTCAGGAATGACTCGATAAACCAGGAAATCAAAAATCAAATTAAACAATTTATGGAGACCAATGAGAATGAAAATACAACAGTCCAAAACCTATGGGATACTGCAAAGGCAGTCCTAAGGGGGAAATACATAGCCATCCAAGCCTCACTCAAAAGAATAGAAAAATCTAAAATGCAGTTTTTATATTCTCACCTCAAGAAGCTGGAACAGCAACAGAGGGACAGGCCTAATCCACGCACGAGGAAGCAGTTGACCAAAATTAGAGCTGAAATCAATCAAGCAGAAACCAGAAGTACAGTAGAGCAGATCAACAGGACTAGAAGCTGGTTCTTTGAGAGAATCAATAAAATTGACAGACCACTGGCAAGACTTATCCAAAAGAAAAGAGAAAGGGCCCAGATTATTAAAATTATGAATGAAAAAGGAGAGGTCACGACGAGCACCATTGAAATTGGAAGGATTATTAGAAATTTTTATCAACAGCTATATGCCAATAAACTAAGCAATCTGGAAGAGATGGAATCCTTCCTGGAAACCTATAAACTACCAAGATTGAAACAGGAAGAAATTGATTCCTTAAACAGGCCAATTAATTATGAAGAAATTGAGTCAGTGATAAACAACCTTCCAAATAACAAAACTCCAGGCCCGGACGGTTTTCCTGGGGAATTCTACCAAACATTCAAAGAAGAAATAATACCTATTGTCCTAAAGCTATTTGAAAAAATAGAAACAGAAGGAAAGCTACCAAACTCATTCTATGAGGCCAATATTACCTTGATCCCCAAACCAGGCAAAGACCCCCTCAAAAAGGAGAATTACAGACCGATTTCCCTAATGAATATGGACGCCAAAATCCTCAACAAGATACTTGCTAATAGAATCCAACAGTACATTAAAAGGATTATCCATCACGATCAAGTGGGATTCATACCTGGGATGCAAGCGTGGTTCAATATTCGCAAATCAATCAGCGTGATACATCATATCAACAAGAAAAGACTCAGGAACCATATGATCCTCTCAATCGATGCCGAAAAAGCATTTGACAAAATACAGCATCCTTTCCTGATTAAAACCCTTCAGAGTGTAGGAATAGAAGGTACATTTCTCAATCTCATAAAAGCCATCTATGAAAAGCCTACTGCAAATATTATTCTCAATGGGGAAAAGCTGGAAGCCTTTCCCTTAAGATCAGGAACTCGACAAGGATGCCCACTCTCGCCACTATTATTCAACATAGTATTAGAAGTCCTTGCAACAGCAATCAGACGACAAAAAGGGATCAAAGGTATTCAAATTGGCAAAGAAGAAGTCAAAATGTCTCTCTTTGCAGATGACATGATACTCTATATGGAAAACCCAAAAGAAGTCACTCCCAAACTATTAGAAGTTATAGAGCAATTCAGTAACGTGGCGGGATACAAAATAAATGCTCAGAAATCAGTTGCATTTCTATACACGAATAACGAGACCAAAGAAAGAGAAATTAGGGAATCCATCCCATTTACAATAGCACCAAAAACCATACGTTACCTTGGAATTAACTTAACCAGAGACGTAAAGGACCTATATTCTAGAAACTATAAATCACTCTTAAAAGACATTGAGGAAGACATAAAAAGATGGAAAGATATTCCATGCTCATGGATCGGAAGAATTAACATAGTTAAAATGTCCATGCTACCCAGAGCAATCTACACTTTCAATGCTATCCCGATCAAAATACCAAGGACATTTTTCAAAGAACTGGAACAAACAGTCCTTAAATTTGTATGGAAACAGAAAAGGCCCCGAATCTCCAAGGAACTGTTGAAAAGGAAAAACAAAGCTGGGGGCATCACAATGCCGGATTTCGAGCTGTACTACAAAGCTGTGATCACAAAGACAGCATGGTACTGGCACAAAAACAGACACATAGACCAATGGAACAGAATAGAGAGCCCAGAAATGGACCCTCGGCTCTTTGGGCAACTAATATTTGATAAAGCAGGAAAAAACATCCAGTGGGAAAAAGACAGTCTCTTCAATAAATGGTGCTGGGAAAATTGGACAGCTACATGCAAGAGAATGAAACTTGACCACTATCTCACACTATACACAAAAATAAACTCCAAATGGATGAAAGACCTCGATGTGAGACAGGAATCCATCAAAATTCTAGAGGAGAACATAGGCAACAACCTCTACGACATCGGCCAAAGCAAACTTTTTCATGACACATCCCCAAAGGCAAGAGAAACAAAAGATAAAATGAATTTATGGGACTTCATCAAGATTAAAAGTTTCTGCACAGCCAAGGAAACAGTCAGAAAAACTAAGAGGCAGCCCACGGAATGGGAGAATATATTTGCAAATGACACTACAGATAAAGGACTGGTATCCAAGATCTACAAAGAACTTCTCAAACTCAATACACGAGAAACAAATAAACAAATCAAAAAATGGGCAGAAGATATGAACAGACACTTTTCCAATGAAGACATACAAATGGCTAACAGACACATGAAAAAATGTTCAAAATCATTAGCCATCAAGGAAATTCAAATCAAAACCACACTGAGATACCACCTTACGCCAGTTAGAATGGCAAAAATAGACAAGGCAAGAAACAACAATTGTTGGAGAGGATGTGGAGAAAGGGGATCCCTCCTACATTGTTGGTGGGAATGCAAGTTGGTACAGCCACTCTGGAAAACAGTGTGGAGGTCCCTTAAAAAGTTAAAAATTGAGCTACCCTATGACCCAGCCATTGCACTACTGGGTATTTACCCCAAAGATACAGACGTAGTGAAGAGAAGGGCCATATGCACCCCAATGTTCATAGCAGCAATGTCCACAATAGCTAAATTGTGGAAGGAACCGAGATGCCCTTCAACAGATGACTGGATTAAGAAGTTGTGGTCCATATATACAATGGAATATTACTCAGCTATCAGAAAGAACGAGTTCTCAACATTTGCTACAACATGGACAGCACTGGAGGAGATAATGCTAAGTGAAATAAGTCAAGCAGAGAAAGACAACTATCATATGATTTCTCTCATCTATGGAACATAAGAACTAGGATGATCGGTAGGGGAAGAAAGGGATAAAGAAAGGGGGGGTAATCAGAAGGGGGAATGAAACATGAGAGACTATGGACTATGAGAAATAAACTGAGGACTTCAGAGGGGAGGGGGGTGGGGGAATGGGATAGACCGGTGATGGGTAATAAGGAGGGCACGTATTGCATGGTGCACTGGGTGTTATACACAACTAATGAATCATCGAGCCTTACATCGGCAACCGGGGATGTACTGTATGGTGACTAACATAATATAATAAAAAATCATTTAAAAAAAAAAAAAAAAAGGAGTTAGATCTCCTGATAGGTAGGTGGCTACTGTCATCTGGAAATAGTAATACAGAAAAGAAAAAATTACTGGAGAACAGGACACAGGATCTGATGCCAGCCAAGCTTCCTTTTTATCTGGAGCTGTGCAAGGTGGTTTGGTCTGACAGTAATGAAGTGCAAGGTCCTCTCAAGTTGGTGTCCTCTGGTATAGAATGTAGGAGTGACAACAGTCTCATGGTCTACTCCATATGATCATACCCTGATGCAGTACATACTTGCTAAGGGGGTCCACTCCTTCTGGTATGGGGTGGGTCCAGAATGGAAGAAAGAAATCCTGAATCAGAAACAGATAAAATTTCCTGCCTACTAGAATGCACCATCACGTGACTGGAAAAACAAGTCCTGGCCCCAACTGGGAGGCAACCAGAATACCCCACTAGCTTAAAGTTAATTTTTTTATGGTAGGGGGAGAAATGGGATTAAGAGCAGCATTGGCAGTATTAGCCCAGATTTTGTGTTTGGTTGATTTTGGTCAAGGAATTATACTATCATCTGTATAGTACACTGGAATCTAATCTTCCAGATGGGGAATAACTGGTTATATGTATAGAATGGACCATTTCTCTGCCTCCCCAAGAAGGTATATTAGAAATAATATTAGAGGGGCGCCTGGGTGGCACAGCGGTTAGGCGTCTGCCTTCGGCTCGGGGCGTGATCCCGGCGTTGTGGGATCGAGCCCCACATCGGGCTCTTCCTCTATGGGCCTGCTTCTTCCTCTCCCACACCCCCTGCTTGTGTTCCCTCTCTCACTGGCTGTCTCTCTCTGTCGAATAAATAAATTAAAAAATCTTTAAAAAAAAAAAAAGAAATAATATTAGAAATAAGTCATAGCATGACAGTGGACATTTTTAGATGGAAACCAAGAATAATAGCAGAATATTAGAGGACTGTTTGAATGTAGTACAGACGAGGGATACTGCGTGTCAGGCCTGATGGCTTAGTCCCATCGGTGGGAAGCACTGAACATCTCCAGCTTCCTATCAAAGAACCAACAATATCAGCATTATGGATCACCGGGAAATAAAACAAGAAGAGTTGAAAAGGTGGGGTAAGTCATTTTACACGAACATATCTCTTTTGGGTATGTTGGCAAAAAAGATCCTTTTGAAGTTAGTGGTGACCAAATAAGATGTCACAACTTGGTAGCCAACCTGTGTATTACTGACAATACTTCTCAGTGTTTGGTCACTAATATTATTCATGTATGTGACTCACAACCAACTCTTCTGAACTGATTCATACTTTAAGAAAAATGTTAAACAATATGTTGAGTTATGCCCTATTTTACTAATTTAAAAGACTGATTCATACTTAGGGAATTTTGGTTTATGATCTGATGTCACTATTTATAAGCAATATTACAACAAAACCAGTGAAACACACCCTTCACAGACAATAAGAGAAATCTCTGAAACACAAATGATGGGCTGTATCTCAAAAGTTCAAGCTATCTCCAAGGCCATATTACAAATAGAAATAACATAAACCCCAAAACCTTTTTATTTCAGACATAGTAATTGATTAGGAGAGACCTTAGGGACATCACCAATAAAAGAGACACTGAAACTTTAAGAACTACTTAGAACTCTCAATCAAGGAATCACTAGTTATTATTAAACTAAACTGTGTCAACCTCAACAACCAACTATTGTTCAATTAAGTCTCAAATCCAAACTGAAAAAGTAAATCTACATGACCTGCCTCGACACTGTCAGGCCTGGGACCATTTTCTAATATTCATGCTTTTTTAAAAATTGTCATACACAAAATGCATTTGGAGAAAAACTGCAAAGTATAAAAGAGTATAAAGAAAAAAATAAAACTTTCCTACAACCCTACACCTGAGAGCCACTATTAAAACTGTATTTCCAGGGCACCTGGGTGGCTCAGTTGGTTAAGCATCGATAAAGCCCCGCTTCAGGCTCCCTGCTCAACGAGGAGCCTGCTTCTTCCTCTCCCTCTGTCTGCCACTCTGCCTACTTGTGCTCTTTCTCTCTGTCAAATAAATAAATATAATCTTTAAAATAAGGAAGAAAGAAAGAAATCTTACCGGAAAGCCTGGAAGATCACCTAAGTAAGTTAAGTGACCTCTCCCTCATTTGTAAAAAATTCATTATTCTCTACACCATAAAACAATGTGCTATTTTTAATAGATACCACTGAGTGTTTTTATAAGTGTCATGAATTGGGCACTAAACTTTTTAAGGAAATGTATGTTTTATTTCAATATTTAAAACATACAGGGAAAAACAAAAAAGATTATGACCACCCATGTACCTAACAGCCGGACAGCCCAGACCATTATCTTGCCATATTTGATTCAGATCTTTTTTCTCTCCAAGATTTCTCACAGATACAATGAAAATCCCGACTTAATCCCATTACTTCCCTCCCTTTAAGTATCCATTATCCTGACACTAACATGTATCATCCCAGTCCAAATTGTTACTTTTATATTTGTATTCATAAACAATATATGGTACTGTTTTTGAATGATTTTAAGTGTTAAATATATGGTGCGGGGGCGCCTGGGTGGCACAGGGTTTGTGCATGCTCACTTGTTCTCTGTCAAATAAATAATCTTTAGGAAAAAAAAGTATATTCCCTCTCTTTTATGTGACTCTATAAAATCAAATCTACTAAAAAGTCCTGGAACAAAAGTAATGGGCTATTGTGCTGGTAAGGAGAATGATTTCAAACAAAGACGTAAAGATATAAAGGCAATTCAATGAGGGAAAAAATAACAGCTTTCTTAACAAATGATGCTGGTACAATTGGATATCCATAAGCAAAAAGATGATCTTAGGCCCTTAACTCACACCACATACAAATGCAATGAGTGAACCTTAGTTGGATCCTAAATTAGGACAAAAAGGGCAAAAATATTTTTGGGAAAATTAGAGAATTTTGTATAGAGAGTAGATATCAGAAACCACTATGAAATTCTGTTAAAGTTTTAGGTGTGACAGTTTTGTAATCCTACATGAGTTACATCCTAAGGTAAAAAACTTTCAAAAACCTTGAACTTTAATTAGTAGGCTTGTTGTTAGTAATAGCATTGGCACATTAATCCTCAAATTTGCTTGTGCACATTATAGGATAGAACAAATGAGTACATAATTTGGTATTCTTGAGAACAAGGGTTCTCAATGAGAGAAAAAGGAACATATAAATATGGAATGGCAGAAGGTGAGGAAAAACCCTGTGGTGAGAGTGTTAATTGGTAATAACAGTATGAACATATGAGTTAGGTACGTATGTATGTTTTCCTAGCTCTGTCCATTCAAAAAGCCAAAAAGCAATAGTACTCCAGTAGCAATGAGTATGACCAGTTCCAAGATCTTGATTTCTAAATACCATTCCCCACTAAAATGAACCAGGGCTCATTGGAGAAGTGACTTATTCTAAGACTGAGGCAGTGAAAGGACAAGATGAGACTGGAACATCTAGCACCAGGAAAGGAAGGAAGTATTAAAGAATGATGGGGCCATGTGAAAAGGACACAGGATCTGGTTTAAAGGGAGTCCCATAGGCCAAATTTGGGACAATTTGAGCAAAGACAGTAACAGAACTATATTATAAAGCACTGAGTTAAAAAAAGAATTCATGAGGGATGCCTGGGTGGTTCAGTCAGTTAAGCAACAGACTCTTGATTTCAGCTCAGGCCATGATCTCAGGGTTGTGAGATCAAGCCCCACATCAGGCTCTGTCCTAGGTGTGGAGCCTGCTTAATATTCTCTCTCTTCCTCTCCCTCTGCCCCTCCCCACCCCCCCGTGCACTCTCCCTCTCATTCCCTCTCTTTAAAAAAAAAAAAAAAAAAAAAGAGTATATCCAAACAATTGGGGTCAAAGAAATCTTCAAATCAAAGCTAAGAGTAAGGGCTTCTTTAGAGGAGCAGTCCAGTCATTTGTGAAAACATTTTGAAGGCATCTCACAAGTAACTGCAGATGACTAACTCTAAAAAAAAGGGAATGGAGGGACCACCCCTGTGAAGGTATCTCAGGACTAGGAAGTTATAGGGTCATGTGATAATGACAGATTAAAGAAACCCAGAGAACACAGTCTGTAGGGGCAGGCCGGGATTTGGGCAACATCGCCATGCTGGACCTCACCCAAATTGCTGATGTGGACATGGATTCTCACGGCAAAGATGCCATCTATGACAAAGTATCGGGCAAGATGCAGAGGAAGGGCTATAGTTGTGAGTGCCTGGGAAGTGGGCCCATATCCCACCATGGACAGGACAAAAAAGATCCATGTGTGTGACTATTCCATGGGTTATGGTCGTGCCCAACACTCCATCTCCACTAAGAAGATCAAAACCATGTACCCTTGGGACGCCTGGGTGGCTCAGTCGTTAAGCGCCTGCCTTCGGCTCAGGGCATGATCCCAGGGTCCTGGGATCGAGCCCCACATCAGGCTCCCTGCTCCACTGGGAGCCTGCTTCTTCCTCTCCCACTCCCCCTGCTTGTGTTCCCTCTCTCGCTGGCTGTCTCTCTCTGTCAAGTAAATAAATAAAATCTTAAAAAAAATAAAAAATCCTTGTACCCTAACTATGAGGTCACCTGAGCTGATGACAGCTACTGAGGCCTCCCCAAGGGGCCTGCTGTACCCCCTGGCTAGGTGTTGGAGACCAACACTAGCCCGGCCCAAGTCCCCGTGTTTACCTCACCCACAGGAATTAAAAATGTTGTCACCCCTGCTGTTCACCACCTCGCCCCAGCCAAAAAAAAAAAAAAGGAAAAGAAACCTGGAGACCATTTAGACTAACTCTCCCCTTTTATACATCAAGAAACTGAAGTAGACAGTAAGAAGACTTCCAAAGTCACTCAGAGAGATAGCAGCAAACCCAGATCTAGAACAAGGACTCAATTATTCCATTAATCTTCTTAAGCTTTAGCTATTTAAAGTAGTACATTGTTGGGAATGCCTGGCTGGCTCAGTCAGTAGAGCATGTGACCTTTGATCTCAGGATCATGAGCTCGAGCCCCACAGTGGGTGTAGAGATTACTTAAAAAAAAAAGTAGTACATCGTTAAGTATTTAGAAAATGTAAAATGCAAAAAGGGGGTTAAAAAGTCATAATGCCATAGGTGAGTGGATAAAGATGTGGCATACATAATGGGATATTACTCAGCCATAAAGAAGAATGAAATCTTGCCATTTGCAATAACATGGATGGATCTAGAGGATAATTCTAAGTGAAATAAGTCAGAGAAAGACAAATAGCGTATTATTTCACTCATATGTGGAACTTAAGAAACAAAATGAACAAAGAAAAAAAGACAAACAAAACAGACTCTTAAATATAGCGAACAAACTGGTGGTTACCAGAGAGGGGAGGTGGGTGGGGGAATAGGTGAAAGAGCTGAAGAGGATTAAGAGTACAGCTATCACGATGAGCAATGAGTAATGTATAGAATTGTTGAATCACTATACTGTATACCTGAAACTAATATAATACTCTATGTTAATTATACTGAATTAAAACAAGAGGAAAAAATAGGTAATACCATATAAAGGTTACAAGTTTTTAAGTCCTTCAAAATAACCTGCTGGAATTTCATTTGGAACTACTTATTGATTTCTTTTAGATTAAAATTGGAAGAACCAAAAAAATGTCAATCCCACATACCAGAGATAAATTTGATTAATATTTTGGCACTTCTATTTCCAGATATTTTCTCCCTAATTATATAAATACATTTATATACTTGTAATAATCT
Organism: Ursus americanus; assembly: GCF_024610735.1. Lineage (NCBI taxonomy): Eukaryota > Metazoa > Chordata > Mammalia > Carnivora > Ursidae > Ursus > Ursus americanus. The sequence goes on from NC_142144.1 coordinate 35,499,532, forward strand.
GCTTGGGCTGCCATAATAAAATGCCATAGAGTGACTGCTTAAACAGCAGAAATTTATTTTCTCACAGTTACCGGAGGCTGAAAAGTCAAAGATCAAGTTCTGGCAGGGTTCAATTTCTAGTGAGAGCTCTCCTACCTTGCAAATGGCAGCCTTCTTGCTGTGTCCTCACATGGTAGAGATAGCTCTGGTGTCTCTTCCTCTTTTTAAAGGGGTAACAGTCTTATTAGATTAGGGCCCCCCATGACCTCATTTAAACTTTAATACCTCCTCACAGGTTCTCTCTCCAAATCAATCACAGTAGGGGTTAAGGCTTCAACATATGAATTTTTGGGGAACACAATTCAGCCCACAGCATTTCACCTCTGGCCCCCTCAAAATTCTTGTCTTTATCACTTGCAAAATACATTTTTTCCATCCCATCAGTCCCACAAGTCTTAAATCCAGATCAACCCTAAAGTCTAAAGCCCAAAGTCTCACTTAAATAGCAATTAGGCATGAGTGAGACTCCAGGTATGATTCATCCTGAGGCAGAATTCCTCTCCAGCTGGGAACCTGTGAAACCAAACAAGTTATGTGCTCCCAAAATACAATGGTGGGAGGGACATGCATAAGAGAGTAGACTCCCATTCTACAAGAAAAAAAAGGGAAATAAGGAAGAGCTGATGAGTCCCAAGCAAGTCCAAAACCCAGCAAGGCAAATTATATTAGATCTTAAGGCTGTAGAATAATTCTCTTTGGTTGATGTCCCACCTTCCAGACCCAATGGGATGGCAGCATTTCCCCCACAGCTCTCCAGGATGGCCCTGCCCCCATGGCTGTCTTCAGTGGCCTCCCTCTGAAACAGAAGGAAACAGCATTGCCCACTGGGCCTGAGCTGGGGGTGGCAGCCCTGATATTCTCTGAATTACCTTCCAAGTCATTCTTCCCTTTCTTCAAGAAAAGCACACGTTCACAGCCAAATAACACCATGGTCTGATCCTGTAGAATCCAAGAAGTCCAATAGCCTTCATTTCCTCCCTCTTTCTTTGCCCTTTTAGTTGAAACTGGCATATATACACACATATATAGAAAGTTTTATATACTTTTCAAAAGATTTTATTTTTAAATAATCTCTACACCCAACATGGGGCTTGAATTTACAACCCCAAGATCGAGAGTCACACGTTTCTCTGACTAAGCCAGCCAGGCGCCCCAGTTCTATATACTTTTTAACTTAAGTTTCTTTTTTTTTTTTTTTAAGATTTTATTTTATTTTATTTTTAGAGGGAGAAAGACAGAGTGGGTGAGGGGGGAGGAACAGAGGGAGAGAATCCCAAGCAGGCTTGATCTCACTACCCTGAGATCATGACATGAACTGAAATCCAGAGTCTGATGCTTAACCAACTGACCCACCCAGGGGCCCCTTTAAAGTTTCATAAAAATGTCCCTTTTATTATTTAAGCATAATTTTAAATTAATGCATAATACTCAATCTTCTGATTATTATCATTTACTATTAACTATAGTCATTTTTTTTAAAGATTTTATTTATTTATTTGACAGAGATAGAGACAGCCAGCGAGAAAGGGAACATAAGCAGGGAGAGTGGGAGAGGAAGAAGCAGGCTCATAGCGGAGGAGCCTGACGTGGGGCTCGATCCCACAACGCCGGGATCACGCCCTGAGCCGAAGGCAGACGCTTAACGGCTGTGCCAGCCAGGCGCCCCAACTATAGTCATTTTTAAACTTTGTTATTTAAATACTCTATAATCAACATCTTTATACACAAATCTTTATCTGCTTTTTGATTATTTATAATAAACTCCCAAAAATTCAACTGCTGAATCAAATTATTTTCTAATTGGAAAAAATATATACCACTGTCCTAAATGACCAGAAAGGCAAGGATTTTTTTTTATGATTATTAAAGTATATTTAAAAATCAGGACAACCAAATAAAATGTGCGATCCCTAACGGGATCATACAGTGGGGAAAAAAAGAGCTATAAGAATATTTGGGGGACAAATGGGGAATTCTTAATATGCACTAATATTAAAGAATAGTACTGTATCAGTGTTAAATTTCTCAATTCTGATTATGGTAGTTTGGTTATGTAGACTATCCTAACTCTAAGAAGATACATGCTGATGTGTCATGAAGTCTGAAGATTATATCCAAATGATTCAGAAAACATGTATATTTTTGTGTATGTATATACAGAAAAAGAGATAGAGGGGGCGCCTGGGTGGCTCAGTCGGTTAAGTGCCTGCATTTGGCTCAGGTCATGATCTCAGGGTCCTGGGACCAAGCCCCACATCAGGCTACTTGCTCAGCGGGGAGCCTGCTTCTCCCTCTCCCTCCGCCTGCCGTTCCCCCTGCTTGTACTCTCTCTCTCTGTAAAATAAATACATAAAATCTTAAAAAAGAAAGAAAAGAAAGAAAGAAAAAAGAAAGATGCAAGAAAGAGGAGGAGACAAGTGAGAGCAAATGTGGCAAAATGTTTACCACTGAATCTAGTAAAGGGTAAATGGGTGCTCATTATACTGTGCTTTCAACTTTTCTGTTTTAAATTTTTCAAAATAAAAACATATGAGGGAATAATCAAAAGATAAGAACCATCTATTCACCTTCTATTCAAAAATAAATTAGCCAACAAACTTATGAAAATTATTAAACTTGTTGATTTTTTTAAAGATTTTATTTATTTTTTATTTGTCAGAGAGAGGGAGCAAGCACAAGCCAGGGGAGCAGTAGGCAGAAGGAGAAGCAGACTCCCCACTGAGCAAGGAGCCTGATGCAGGACCTGATCCCAGGATCCTGGGATCAGGACCTGAACCGAAGTCAGACACTTAACCAACTGAGCCACCCAGGCATCCCAAACCTACTAATTATTTATGGCCTTTTATTTCCACCCGCTCTCTTGGCATTTGATCTCTCATCACTTTAACTGCACTTCATCAAATGCACGCAGGGAAGAATGGGAAGTGAAATCTCAATCACTCCATTTCACATCTCATTAGCAGTCCTGGAGAAAGGTTTAAAAGACTGGAAAAGGTCAGTGGAACCTAGGTAGCTCTGTCAGTTAAGCAACTGACTCTTGATTTCGGCTTAGGTCATGATCTCAGAGTTGTGAGATCAAGCCCCACGCTGGCTCTGTGCTGGCCATGGAGCCTGCTTAAGATTCTCTCTCTCTCTCCCCCTCTGCCCCTCCCCATCACTCTCCCAAAAAAACATTTTTTTTTTTTTTTTTAAGATTTAAAAGGTCAAAATTAGCTCATTACAATGAGTTCTGGAAAGAACCTATAAACTTTAATTCACAACCTGGTTTTCAATGCAGATTCTTCTGGTCTCCTATGACCCTAAATGTTTGATAAATTTGAAGTCCTATATGGAAAAAAAAAGTTAGCAATAAGTCATGTGAAAAAAGAAAAATGTTGAGCTCTCCCATTGGTCTTACTTTATCAGGAAAGTAGCCTATAAAATGGAAGACAACCAGTAGATTTATCAACCACGAACAGAGGTTTTCCTTCTCAGAAACACTACGAAGGTTGTAATGGTTCCAAGCATAGGTTATGGAGTCATGTTGTCTGTGTTAGAATATTTACTTCACCACCTACTACCTATGTGATTTATGGCAAATTACTCAATCTCTTTATCCCTCAGTTTCCTCATCTGAAAAATGGGACAACAGTAAAAAACTATGTCTTAGGGTTATTGTGATGATTAAATAAAATTTAGTACATTTTAGTTCTGATAGCATTTGGCATACTGTAAGACCTCAAAATGTGTTAGTTACTATGGTTCTTATTATTACCACTATTGCTATAATAACTACTAAAACAACCACTTTCAACCAGCATTTGTTAAGAGTTTGGCATTTGGTTGAGAAAAACTATAGTAACACAAAAGCACAAAACACACACGCACACAAACACACACACAGAGGTTGAAAAAGTGAAAGACAATAGACTCCAAGTCAGTTCTTCAGTGTGTCCTCAGGCTATTTTGAGAGAAACTGAAAAGGCAAAACTATACCAACAATACATGGCTCATTTGAAGAATGAATCTTTGTAGTCTGGATAAATTAATCTCAAGAGAAATGACAAATTTTCTCACTCAGTCATTTATCAAACTTTATTGAGGCTTACTATACTATGTATCAGGTATTGAGAAAGAATCTAGAAATATAAAATAGAAGAATGTCTATGCCTATAAAAACTTTGTGTTCTTGTCAAAGAAATATACATAGATTACAATATATAATGGGTTATATGATGAATGTATGCATAGGGTACTATGGAAGCAGAAGAGAGACACCTAAACTAGACATGGGGGAAGGAGTCAACAGCAAGAAGATTTCCCAGGGGTGCTGACATTTAAACTGAGCGTTAAAGAATAGTAACAGGTAAACAGGATAAAATAGGAAAAATCATTCCTCCATGGTAAAAGCTTGCAAATGGAGATAAAAGATGACCACCATTGCCCTGCCTACAGCCACACAAAACCAAAAGAACTCTTCCTAAAGCTAATGATTAGATAACCACTGGAGATACGGGCCTGAATAGGTGTGCTTCCAGAACATCTTTTGTTCACATCTCCACCCTCCCCAACTAAAAAAAAACCCGTGTTTGGAGAATTAACAGAACGCTGTGATTAATGACATTCAAAGATAAGTTTCTCACTTACAACACTGGGCGGCAGCAGTGGGTAATGGCTTCCTCCGGCTTTCTTCTTGACTAGAATACTGAAAGCAGAAAGGAGAAAGAAAGAAAGAAAAAAAAAAAAAAAACACAGATAAGAGGCCCAAATACAGGGGAAAAAACGAATCACAGCTACTTGCAAAAAGGTTTAGTGTTTGACTAGAGCTAAATTTTTATTGAACAGAAACAAGTCATCCTGCTGATTGCCCTGTATGAGCCTGACATATAGGCCAGACTATGAAATATGGCCCTTGCCCAATATAATAGGCTAAAGCAGGATAGCACAGACACTGTTTTGACCAAGGGCACCTGGGTATGTACCAGCTCTGCCAGGCAGCTGTAGAAGGCTTCGAGAAGCCTTGGAGAGCTTAGGAAACCCAGTCCTCTGAGTTTTCTTATGGATAACATACAGATTTCCCCATTTGGGTGATGAAATTAAAAACCTCTCTGAAATAGAGTCTTCTCATCTTTAAAACATAATAGTGCTTCTTCCCTCACAAGGTCATGTGAAAAGTGAAATTACTTACTTAAGCATGTAATGCAACATCTAACACCTACTAGAGTCCCCTTCCCACTTATATTTTAGCCTCCCCAACCCAACACCACCATCACAACCAAAAAAAACAAAAACAATTACTGAAGCCATTAAAAAAAAAAAAAGTTTATAAAAGGAAGAACTAAATGCAAGTCTTGAGGATGGCCAAGATTTATAAAGACAAAACAAGAAGAGAAAGGCAAAAATATGTTAACACAGGTACACAGTCTGAAAAACAGAATAGTTTGATCAGAGCCTATTGGAGGATTCAAAAGACATAATATGGTCCAGCAATTTGTAAATATGAGGTCTGGAGTTCTCATCCTGACTCACCCACTTATTACTACGCTCTGATGTACTGGGCAAGACAGAGCTCTCTAACACTGCCTATGAGTGAGTCACTCAGCAGATAGTTCTTGAGTACCCATTATGTACAAAGGCCTTGATAGAGTTTGTATATCATGGTAAGGAGTTTGGATTTTATTCTAGTGTACTGGGAAGCATTTATAACTTTAAACACAAAAGGGATATGACTTGATTACACTTTAAAAGTCTTTCTGGCTGCTGTGTGAGGTGAACTATAGGGAACAAGAGGGAAATACTAATTACTGCAATAATCCAGACTAAAGTTTATGGCAAGTTACATAGGAGTACTAATGGTAAAGGGCATTTCAAGTAGTTGAATACAAAATACAAAACACTTTTTGTACGTAAATATACTTTTATATGTGAAGGACTTTACAAACAATAAATTATGATACAAATATCAGAGGGAGATACTGCTAATCACTAATTCCAATAGGGAATAATAAGTCAAGCACAACTTAAACAATAGTAATAGTGAATCTGCCAATCATAAAAATGCTCAAAAAGTTCTTGAAGGTTAAGCAACCCACCACTCCAAAGTAAAAAACAGACTTGGTTATAAATAATAACCATTACAAATGATGATTTTTGTAGGCAGTATACAGATCTAACCATGAGAAAATTCTGTAAATTTAATTTTTAATTGTTTTTAAGTAGGCTCCACACCCAACATGGGGCTTGAACTCACAACCCTGAGATTCAGTCACACCCTCTACCAACTGAGCCAGCCAGGAACCCCCAAAATTCTATAACTTTTTTTTTTTTTTAAAGATTTTATTTATTTATTCGACAGAGATAGAGACAGCCAGAGAGAGAGGGAACACAGTCAGGGGGAGTGGGAGAGGAAGAAGCAGGCTCATAGCGGAGGAGCCTGATGTGGGGCTCGATCCCACAACGCCGGGATCACGCCCTGAGCCGAAGGCAGACGCTTAACCGCTGTGCCACCCAGGCGCCCCCAAAATTCTATAACTTTAAATATTAAACTAGAAGAATTCAGATTTAAGAGACAAGAGTAGAGGGATGCCTGGGTGGCTCAGTTAAGCATCTGCCTTCAGCTCGGGTCATGATCCTGGAGTCCTGGGATCGAGCTCCCTGCTCAGAGGGGAGCCTACTTCTCCCTCTGCCTGCCTCTCCCCACTTGTGCTCTCCCTCTGTAACAATAAATAAATAAAATATTTTCAAAAAGAAAAGAGAGACTAGAGTAGATATTTTCAGAAAACACATTTCATGTTTATCCTCCAGGCCCAAAGCAGAAAGATGAAAACCAACTAAAGCCTAATTAACAATATCAAGAGAGCTAAGGAAAAATCTATCATACATACGTACCAAAAAAAAAAAAAGAGAGGGGCACCTAGCTGGCTCAGTCAGTAGAACATACTCTTGATCTCAGGGCCGTGAGTTCGAGCCCCACATTGGGGGTAGAGTTTACTTCATTAAAGCAAACAAACAAAAAACCATACAGACACACACACACACACACACACACAAAACCCAGAGGAAAAAAATAGTCCTAGATAATTATATCCAATCTCATCATGAATATAAATGGAAAAATCCTAAATAGATTACTAAGCCAAATCCATCACATATTATTTATCTGTGATATATAAGTGTTGTAATGTTAATATGTAAAAAGATATGTATATGCATGCATATACATGTATATTGGTATATAAACAGCCATATAACATGACCAGTTGGTCTTTAAATGCAAGGATAGTTCAATATCAGAAAATCTGTTAATGTAATTCACCACAATACACAGATTAAAGAAAAACTTTGTGGTCTAATGGACACAGAAAGCCTTGATAAAATTCCTTTTTTCATGACAAAAATTCTTAGACAAGAAAATAGAATTTCGTTAATCTGATAAAGTACCTATCAAAATCTATAGCAAACATCATACTTTAGGACTTAAGAAGTATTCCCCTTATGGGCAGGAAAAAAAAAAAAAGGTTCCCACTTTCACTCCAAGTATTAAAAATTACACTGAATGTTTTATGCAATTAATTATTTAAAATAAGGAAGCATCAAAAACAAGCAAAAAAAGTGAAAGTGACCCGCCAAGAGATGACAATTGAATGTAACACAATGTCCTGGATGAGATCCTGAGACAGAAAAAAGGCATGAAGTAAAAACTAAGGAAACTTGAAAAAACCATGACTTTTTCATTTTATTTGTAGTTGTAGTTTTCATTTTATTTGTAGTTAATAAAATAAATATAATAAAACATTAACTTTTAAATTCATAATAACATATCAATATTTCCTCATTAATTGTAACAAATGTATCATACTAATGTATGATGTTAATAAGAGGGACAACTATAGGGAGGGGGTAAGGAAGAGGTAATAAGGAAACCCTGTAACATCTGTTCAGTATTTTTTTCTCTCTCTTTTTTTTTTAAGATTTTGTTTATTCATTTGACAGAGAGAGAGCACAAGCAGGGGGAGTGGGAGAAAGAGAAGCAGGCTCCCCGCCGAGCAGGGAGCCTAATGGGTGCTCGATCCCAGGACCCTGAGATCACAACTTGAGCCGAAGGCAGATGCTTAACCAACTGAGCCACCCAGGTGCCCCTGTTCGGTATTTCTATAAATCCACAATTGCTGTAAAAAATGAAGTCTGTCACTAAAAATATATGTATAAAAATTCAAATGCTTAAAAAAAATAAAGCATAAGGATTGAAAAGAGACTAAAAACTGTTATTATTCAAATATGCAGAAACTAGTTACATTAAAAAATCTAAGAGAATCTCTAAACTAGTAAAACTATTAAGAATTCCAGAAAAAATAAACTACTGGGACTACATCAAAATAAAAAGCTTCTGGGGCACCTGGCTGGCTCAGTTGGTAGAGCATGTGGCTCTTGATCTCAGGGTCATGAGTTCAAAGAACTTACCTTAAAAAATTAAATATTTTTTAAAAATAAAAAGCTTCAGGATGCCTGGGTGGCTCAGTCGGTTAAGCACCTGCCTTCAGCTCAGATCATGATCCCAGGGTCCTGGGATCGAGTCCCACATCAGGCCCTTGCTCAGCAGGGAGCCTGCTTCCCCCTCTGCCTACCATTCCCCCTGTTTGTGTTGGCGCACACTCTCTCTCTCTGACAAAAAAATAAAATCTTTAAAAAAAAATTAAAAATAAAGCGCTTCTGCACAGCAAAGGAAAGAATCAACAAAAAGAAAACCTACTGAATAGAAGATATTTGCAAATGACATATCCAATAAGAGGTTAGTATGCAAAACATATAAAGAACCTCTACAACTCAACACCAAAAAAATAACCCAATTAAAAAACAGGGAGAAGACATGAACAGACATTTCTTCAAAGAAGATATTCAGATGGTCAACAGACACATGAAAAGATGCTCAACATCACTTATCATCAGGGAAATGCAAATCAAAACCACAATGAGATGTCACTTCACACCTATCAGAATGGCTAAAATCGAAAACACAAGAAACAAGTGTTGGCAAGGATGTGGAGAAAAAGAAACCCTCGGGCACTGTTGGTGGAATGCAAACTGTGTAGCCACTCTGGAAAAGAGTACAGAGGTTCCCCAAAAAGTTAAAAATAGAACTACCATATGATCCAGTAATTCCGCTATTGGGTATTTACCCAAAAAGTGTGAAAACACTAATTCAAAAGGATATATGAACCCTTATGTTTATAGCAGCATTATTTACAATAGCCAAATTATGGAAGTAACCCAAGTGTCCACTGACAGATGAACGGAGAAAGAAGATGTGGTGTATATATACACAACAGAATATTAATCAGCCACAAAAAAGAACGAAATCTTGCCATTTGCAACTACATGGATGGATCTAGAGAGTATAATGCTAAGTATAATGATAAGTCAAAAAAAGACATATACCATATGATTTCACTCAAATGTGGAATTTAAGAAACATATGAACAACAACAAAAAAAGAGAGAAACAAAAAAAGCAGACTCTTAAATACAGAGAACAAACTGATGGTTACCAGAGGACAGGTGGAGGGGGAGGGATAAACTAAGTGAAGGGGATTAAGAGTACACGTATCCTGATGAGCACAGAGTCATACACAGAATTGTTCAAGCACTATATTGTACACCTGAAACTAATATAATGTTGTGTTAATTAACCTGGAATTAAAATAAAATTTTAAAAGTTGCTGAATAAGATCAATAATAAAAATGAGGGGCGCCTGGGTGGCGCAGTCGTTAAAGAGTCTGCCTTCGGCCCAGGGCGTGATCCCGGCATACCTGGATCGAGTCCCACATCGGGCTCCTCCGCTATGAGCCTGCTTCTTCCTCTCCCACTCCCCCTGCTGTGTTTCCTCTCTCACTGGCTGTCTCTCTGTCACATAAATAAATAAAATCTTTAAAAATAATAATACTAATAATACTAATAATAAAAATGAGCACCAAAGCATTGCCTTATAACAGCAATGAACTATTAGAAAATGTAATTTTTTTTTAAGATTCTATTTACTTATTTGACAGAGATAGAGAAAGCCAGTGAGAGAGGGAACACAAGCAGGAGGAGTGGGAGAGGAAGAAGCAGGCTCATAGCGGAGGAGCCTGATGTGGGGCTTGATCCCGTAACGCCAGGATCACGCTCTGAGCTGAAGGCAGATGCTTAACGACTGCGCCACCCAGGCACCCCAGAAAATGTAATTTTTTAAAAAACCATGATTAGAAATAAATATCTAACAAAAGAAATGCAAAACCTACATGGAGAAAACAGGTTTCCCCCCTATAGCCCTTCTCATACTTGAACACTTATATTTATTTCATTTCCTGCTTATTGTCTCTATCCTCCTATTTGTTGTATGAGAACAGGGATCTTTGTTTAACCTCTGATGTTTACCAAGCATCTAAAACAATGCCTAGTGTTTAGTGTTTGGTAAGTTATTTGTGAATGAATGGATGTCACCAAAAACAGAGAAATACAAATTTAAAAAACAATGGTCTAAACCCATTAATTAGGGGCGCCTGGGTGGCTCAGTCGTTAGGCGTCTGCCTTTGGCTCAGGGCGTGATCCCGGAGTCCTGGGATCAAGCCCCACATCAGGTTCCTCCGCTGGAAGCCTGCTTCTTCCTCTCCCACTCCCCCTGCCTGTGTTCCCTCTCTCACTGGCTGTCTCTCTGTCAAATAAATAAATAAAATCTTTAAAAAAAATAAAAAATAAACCCATTACTTAGCAAACATTTTTAATCTGGTAATATCAAGTATCAGCAAGTATACAGAGAAGCAGGAAAATGGAATATAAATTGATACAATTATTTTGGAGAACAATTTATCAATATCTAGTAAGACTGAACAGAATATATCCCACTACCAAGCAATTCTACTTTCTGGGTACATATCCAGAGAATCCCTCATACATAAACATAGAGAAATAGACTCAAAGATGTTCACTGAAGCATACATTTGTAATAGTGGAAACCTAATTGCCCATGAGTTAGGAAAAATAAATGGGGGTACAATCCAACTCTATCAAATGGTAGATCCCTAACCCAATCCTGACTCAGTGCTTCTGACCCAAGGGGTTCCTGTGTATGGGAACTGTTACAAACATACCAGATAATAAAAAGATAAGACTCTACATTGTGTTCTTTAAATGATTTTGCAGCCAAATAAGACAAGATCTTGATAATTACTGAATCACTTGGGAATAAGTGCATAGGTTTCATTTTATTATTCCCTCTACTTTTATGTCTCCTTAAAATTTTTACATGATAAAAACAAGAAAAAAGAAAAAGCATACACAATCCAGCTTGAAGAAGATCCCACTAACCAAGATGAGATGATTTTAGTATCAAAAAGAATAATGACTGCAATGGATTGAAACAAATCAGTATCAAAATCCATAAATTCAGGGGCGCCTGGGTGGCACAGCGGTTAAGCGTCTGCCTTCAGCTCAGGGCGTGATCCCAGTGTTATGGGATCGAGCCCCACATCAGGCTCCTCTGCTATGAGCCTGCTTCTTCCTCTCCCACTCCCCTGCTTGTGTTCCCTCTCTCGCTGGCTGTCTCTATCTCTGTCAAATAAATAATAAAATAAAATCTTTAAAAAAAAAATCCATAAATTCATAGTGATACACCACTAAAAAAAGGAAAATGCATTTGTTGCCTTGAGAAGTTGCCTATTACTTTGAAAATTGACAAAAAAACTATTTTTCTTGAACAGACTATTACAAGTGAATCAAAGAGTTTGTAAAAGAGAAAGTTCTTCTTCATAGACAAATCATAGTAAACAAAGGTTGGAGGAGTAATATAATTAGAAAATCAACATTTTGCAAGCCCTACGAAATAACAATTATTGCTACTAAAACCAGGTGGGAAAGTCTGGTGGGAAGGCTTTATTATGGATAAAACTGGCTGACACCAGTTGAATTCCCTGATCTACTGTTGAACTTTTTTCGCATGGATGATGTTTATTGTGAAAGTACCTGCAAGTAATACATGTATCTCCACTGTTGAATTTTTTTAATAATAATTTTTTATTATGTTATGTTAGTCACCATACAGTATATCCTTAGTTTTTGATAATGTTCCATGATTCATTATTTGCATATTAACACCCAGTGCACCATGCAATATGTGCCCTCCTTAATACCCATCACCAGCCTATCCCAATCCCCCACCCCCTCTGAAGCCCTCAGTTTGTTTCCCAGAGTCCACAGTCTCTCATGGTTCATTCCCCCTTCTGTTTACCCCCACTTCATTCCACTGTTGAATTTTAACATCACTAAAAGTGAGATAAGACACTATCTCCCTACAAAAAAAAACAAAAAACAAAACAAAACTTCAATCTAAGTCTCAGTCTAATCCTCAAACTATCAGATACAATTTTCAGTTAGTTTTTTTTTTTTAAGATTTTATTTATTTATTTGACAGAGAGAGAGCACAAGTAGGCAGAGCGGCAGGCAGAGGGAGAGGGAGAAGCAGGCTCCCAGCTGAGCGGAGAGCCCAATGTGAGGCTTGATCCCAGGACACTGGGATCATGACCTGAGCTGAAGGCAGATGCTTATCTGACTGAGTCACCCAGGTGCCCCTACAATTTTCAGTTTAAAGGAAGAAACAGAGATAGAGGAAAATGGTAAATGAAACCTTGGGGATATAATCAGCCAGATCCAGAGTATGTAGAGCTCTATAAAACAAATGGGGGAAGGGGAAACAGTTACAGAGTAAAAATGATTTAAGAGACATAATAACCAAATATGAACACGTTGTTTGGATCCTGAATTGAACAAATCAACTGTGAAAATACATCTTTGAGACAATAAAGGAAATCTGAAGTAAGTATTAAATGACATTAAGAAATTATTGTTGGGGCACGTGTGGCTCAGTCGGTTAAGCATCTGACTCTTGATTTTGGCCCAGGTCATGATCTCAGAGTCCTGGGATGGAGCCCCACGTTGGGCTCTGGACTGGGCGTGGAGTCTGCTGGAGATTCTCTCTCTCCCTCTGCCCTTCCCCCTCCTCCACTTCATGTTCTCTCTCAAAAAAAAAAGAAAAGAAAAGGAAAAAGGTAGGAAGGAAGGAAGGAAGGAAGGAAGGAAGGAAGGAAGGAAGGAATTGTTAAATGTGATGTGTTAAAGGCATGTGGGATTTTTTTTTAAGGCATTATCTAATAAAGATGTATACTAATGTATTTACATATTTATGGGTGGGACATGATGATGTCTGGGATTGGTCTTAAAATACTCCAGTAGAAAAGAAGGAAGAGTAATTCTATATATTTTTCATGGTAGAAAATTTCAATAATAAAATTTTCAAATAAAGTGATAATCACAATGAGTTATCACTTCACACTCAATAGGATGGCTATATTCAACAAGTGTTAGGAAGGATGTGGAGAAAATAGAACCCTTATACACTGCCGGTGGGTATGTAAAATGGTACAGCCACTATGGAAAAAAAGTCTAGCATTTCTAAAACAGTTAAACATAGTTACCATCTGATCCAACAATTCCATTTCTGGGTGTATACCCAAGAGAAAACTTATGTCCACACAAAAAATTTGTACATCAATGTTAATAGCAACATTATCTGTAACAGCCAGAAAGTGGGAACAACTGGATTATGCACCAACTGATAAATGGATGAAATGCAGTGTAACCATACAATGGAATATTATTTGGCAATGAAAAAGAATGAAGTAGTCATGCATGCCACAACAAAGAAGAAACTTTGAAAATATTATGGTAAGTGAAAGAAGACAATCATAAGAACCACATAGTGTATAATTCCATTATACGAAATGTCCGAAATAAGCCAATGTATAGAGACAGAAGGTAGATCAGTGTTTGCCTAGGACTTGGAAGGTGAGGGAATTAAGCATATGATGGCTATGGGCACAGGATTTCTTTATGGGATAATGAAAATGTTCTAAGGATGTACAACTCTAAATATACTAGATTGTACACTTTAAGTGTGTGAACTATATGGTATGTGAACTCTATTTCAATAAAGCTATTAAAAACAACAAGAGGGTGGGGCGCCTGGGCGGCTCAGTCAGTTAAGTGGCTGACTCTTGATTTTGGCTCAGGTCATGATCTCAGGGTCCTGGGATCGAGTCCCACGTTGGACTCCTTGCTCAGCAGGGAGCCTGCTACTCCCTCTGCCGGCTGCTCCCCATGCTTGTGCTCCTCTCTCTTTCCCTCTCTTTCTCTCTGACAAATAAATAAATAAAAATCTTAAAAAAAAATCTGCATACAAGTAGACCCACACAGTTCAAATTCCTGCTGTTCAAGGGTCAATTGTATATCCAAAAATCTGGGAATTAGCAGAAGAAATGCCTTCTGCTCATCTGTGTAACAAGAGGACAGTTTCCCTAGTATAAGCTCTCACTCAAGAGTCTAGAGCCAGATTAAATACCAACTCAGCCATTTATGGGGTACAATGAGAAAAATAGAAAAAGTAGCAAACTATAGTGTCCTAGAAAGAAATTTTCCCTATCTTTCTGTATTGGAAATAAGGCAGTTCCTACCTCACTGTCAGCTCCCAAGACATTGACTTGTTCCAGTTTGTAGGTCCAATATCTGGCTTCCTCCTCTGGGATATCTACCATGAGAAAGAAGAAACTACATTACTAGGTTATTATTTTAATCACAGGCCAGTAATCCTTTATTCCATCCAATAATCAAAGTTAGAAAGTGATGGACTAATTTTACTGGTGGGCTTGGATCTTGCCATGAACTTGATCTTCAATCTTCACAAGAAACAAAATAATATACTATTATTCCCATTGGATCAGAAGACTTAATATTGTTAAAATGTCAACACTACCCAGTGTGATCTATATATTGAATGCAATTGCTATCAAAATTTCAACGTTTCTTTGCAGAAACAGAAAACTTCATTGTATGGATAAATAAGATGTGGTATATATATACAATATATATATACAATGGAATATTACTCAGCCATCAAAGGAATGAAATCTTGGGGCACCTGGGTAGCTCAGTCGGTTAAGCATCCAACTCTTGGTTTCGGCTCAGGTCATGATCTCAGGGTCACGAGATCGAGCCCCTTGTTGTGCTCCACACTCAGCACCGAGTCTGCTTGACATTCTCCCTCTCCCTCTCCCTCTCCCTCTGCCCCTCTTCCCACACTCTCTCTTTCAAATAAATAAATAAATAAACAAACAAATAAGTAAATAAATATTTTTAAAAAATTTTTTGAAAATAAAAGAAACATCGACATGCAAAAAACATCCCTAGTTGATGAGATCATAAGAAATTTTAATGTTCTTTTTGCATACCTATATTTTCTGAACTTTCAACATAATAAAAAAAGTTACTATTTTTTAAAGATAATGGTATATAACTGAATAGAATATTTCACAGGTTTCTGAATTATCCAAAAGAAAATTCCATTGCCAAAATATGGCACACTGTAAGCTGAAATTCTTCCCTCAGAAGGACCCTTTATTAAGCCTTTTATTTTTAGTTTTTTTAAAATATTTATTTATTTGAGAGAGAGAGAACACGCATGCATGTGAGCGGGAGGAGGGGCAGAGGGACAGAGAGAGAAGTAGACTCCCCACTGAGCAGGGAGCCCCACTTGGGGCTCAATATCATGACCCTGAGATCATGACCTGAGCTGAAATCAAGAGTCAAAGGCTTAACTGACCGAGCCACCCAGGCGCCTCCCTTTAGTAAGCCTTTTAAAACTGTACCCCAAATTTGGTTATCACAGAGGCACAAGCTTAGCACACTCACGTTAACTCATATCAAAAACAGACTTCACTTATCTGAGGTTTTACCTTAACATTTATTCAAAAAATCATTTATCAGACACCTATTATGTGCCAAGCAAACTCTAAAGATACCAAAATGAAGTACACAGGAGCCCTCATGAAACTCAAAATCTAGATAGAAATGTATACTGCCACCAATGACATGATATAAGTGATGCAGTGTTGAAAGAGAGGAATGTCTTTTTAAAATGCCTTTGCGGGGGGCTAGCTAGCTCAGTTGGTGGAGCATTCGACTCTTGATCTCAGAGTCGTGAATTCAAGCCCCATGTTGGGCATGAAGCCTACTTAAAAATAAAAATAAATAAGTAAAATAAAATGCAATGAGGGATGGACTGACAGTGTGAGGAGCTCCACAGATCCACTCTTTAGCAAAACTATATATATACAAAAAACCTATTTTTGCCATGAACATGTATTTTTTGTTTTTAAAATTATTTTTTAAAAGTTTTTTAATTTAAATTCAATTTAGTTAACATATAGTGTATTATTAGTTTCAGGGATAGAATTTAGTGATTCATCAGTTGCATATAACACCCAGTGCTCATTGTATCGAGTGCCCTCCTTAACACCCATCACCCAATTACCCCATCTCCCCACCCACCATCCTTCCAGCAATCCTCAGTTTGTTTTCTAGAGTTAAGAGTCTCTTACAGGAAAGAAAAAAAAAAGAAGGAAAAAAAAAAAAAAGAGAGTCTCTTACAGTTTGCCTCCCTCTCTGCTTTTATCTTATTTTTCCTTCCCTTCCCCTATGTTCATCTACTTTGTTTCTGAAATTCCACATTAGTGAAATCATATGGTGTTTGTCTTTCTCTGAATTAAAAAGTATTTTTTAAATACTTTTCTATTTATTAATGCTACGACAATGTTTAAATTGACAAATCACAGGTATACATTCACTTCAAGACAATGAATGTTAAATTATCAAAAGAATAAATCACAGTTTTCTAACAAGCATTTCCTAAGTCACTGAAGCAGTCAGAGAAACCTATTGACTTGAAGAGAATGCACTTAAGTGTGGATTCTTTAATGAGTACCATTCTACAGTCTGCACCATTCCTGGGCTAGGTGTTATAGGGACTAGGGTAGAAGACAGAATGCCCTCAAAGCAGATAGCTGACAAGACAAAAAAAAAAAAAAAAAAGTGATGAGACTAGCAAACAGTTATTAACAATATGGTAAAAAGTGTTAAAAGGTCTTTAAAGTCTAATTCAATAGACTCACCAAAAGGCAACTCAAATCTTGTATCAAGCAAAATCTTATGAGGAGTTGGGTTTTTAGTTCCACAGATCTCATCATCTTTCATCAATGTCTCTGCCTCCAACGTGGACCACTCCCCGGGCCCTTCCTAGAAAACAGAGATCTAAGATTAAACTTTATTTCTTCATGACTCCCCTCCCCCTATCTTAAGAGCTGGTGTTTTATTCTGAATGTCATTGTTGGAGAGCTCCTGGGGACCACTCATAACCTGATGAGGCAAATACACCATTGTCACCACCTGCCTCTGCTATGTGGCTTCTGTTCTCCCTCTCTGGTGGAAGAGCAGCTTTCACCGTGCTCAGCAATCTGCAAGCCCACTGAACATAGAATTCTGTAGTACCAAACTCAAAAACCAAACATCTCTATAGATCAATATTTAATCTGCTCATTTTTTAATGACTGTGTCACTTAATATGCGTTACTACTTCTAATCAGTAAAGAGCTGCTAACATTGCTACTTAAAGTAGACCTGAACTGGAGCCACAATAAAAATGAACTGCCCATCTGCCTGGGAAAGTAGAGGCAGCCAGAACTAAAAGAACTTAGGAAGAGAGGCACACCTGCACTATCCCTACTCCCAGAGAAAACACAGTCAATGTTAAAGCCAAACAGGAATATAATACATTTTTTCCAAGTTCAAAGTGAGTGTCTATGAGGAAATGATGCTGAGTTATGTTTTAATCTAGGAAAATGTAGTAGAAAACCACTATTGGAAATAATGTATAGAGACAGGGTGAATAACACTGCCACCCATGGTAATTCCTTAAATTCTGTTAGGATTATATGTGGAAGATGGAAGACTGAAACCAGTTCCTTGGGAATTGGTGACAAAGAAATAAACCGGAGACGGGATCTAGGCTGAGGAAGTTTAATGGGACCTCTCCCAGATAGCATCTTAGAGGGGAATGCAGAAACCACAGGTATCCTAGATCACATACACACACCTACTCCCCCTCTTCTCTCCTTCTCCCTCTGATCCCTCTCTCCCTCTCCCACACACACAGTACTCAGAGGGGCTATCTACCTGATATGGCTAAAGAGATGTTCTGGCACCTCTGAGTTCAGTCCTAATGCAGAGAGAAGACAAGACTCAAAATCCA
This sequence comes from Ursus americanus, assembly GCF_024610735.1. Taxonomy (NCBI): domain Eukaryota; kingdom Metazoa; phylum Chordata; class Mammalia; order Carnivora; family Ursidae; genus Ursus; species Ursus americanus. Next base: position 35,517,719 of record NC_142144.1, read on the forward strand.
TTGAACCTCTGTGTGAGGTTAGGAATAGGCTGGTTGCATGCTCACTAATTAGAAAGGGGGACAGAGCAATCTGAGATGCATGGTGAATATTAGCTGAAAGGAGCTAGGATGGGGACAAGCACAGGCTAGAACTGTACCTCCAAATGGGCAATGCATTGACTGACCTCATCCGACTGACGAACAGTCTTCAGTGCAATCCACACGGTCCCCACCATGGTGTCCCAGATCAGTCCTTTGTTCCATACCTCCACACTTAGACCCAGGTCCAGGCGACTAATCTCACTGAAGGAAAGAAGAAAACCCTTTAAAGAAAGCCAGAAAGGGGTGCCAGGCGGGCTCAGTAGGAAGAACATGTGACTCTTGATATCAGGGTTTTGAGTTTGAGCCCCATGCTGGGTGTAGACATTACTAAAAAAATAAATTAAAAAAAAAAAAGAAAGCCAAATAATATGATATATACATCTCTTACATCTGCATCTCCTGTTTGGCTAAACCTTGAATATTTTCTCACCAGGATCCTATTGTCAGGGAAAATCAAAATGTCCCAGAATGCTACAACCATTCTTTAGGTTCCTAGAAAATGATGTAAGTATCCATATAAAAATGCCTTTGTCCATCCATCCCCTCTCCTCTGGAACTAAAAACATGGTTAGATTAATGCATTTTCACAAAAAAATGGGGGTAAGTAATGAGGGCATTACTTCCAGGCTTGCAAGTCTACAATCTCTACCCTTACTAAACAGTTTTATATGTTTTATTATTAATAGTAACACTGTCCTCAACTTAGAATTATAAACTATATATAGGAAACTTAGAAAAAGGCAAGGCTTCTTTACAAGATTTATCAAAGGGAGTCCAAGCAGAAGTAAAAGGGCCCCTGAGAAGATCTAAGTCTGATAGGAACTTGTGGTCAGAGGCAGGAAAGGGACACTAGAGTATGCCAGTTCACTCTACTCAGCCCCTGGAGAACCCAGTTAAAATAGACACTGTCACTTAGAAACACAAGTTTGTCAGAGGATAGTGATGAACACAATGATTTTCCTGTAGTAACAATTAGGAAAAATATTTTTGAAAAGAAATCACTCCAGAAAGAGCCACATAACCACTAAGCAAAAACAGCATCACACATGGTAGACTATCAGCTTGGAAGGGCCAACTCAAATGTAATTATAGTCTTAAAGTGGAACAAGCAAACACTTATATTATGCTAAAAACATCCTCTAGAAAGCATTTATTGAAATACAGAGTTATTTGAAAGGAAATGAAAGAAAGATGGAAAAAAGGCCAGTTCTAGCAGAAAAAGCAGAAAGGTATTCTCAGGGAGACAACAACTATTCATCACATGAAGTTTCAAGTTCACACTTTAGAGAAAGCTTGGCTTCTCTGTTCTATTAAGATACATGTTCTCAGGCACCTGGGTGGCTCAGTCAATTGAGTGTCTACCTTCGGCCCAGGTCATGATCCCAGGGTCCTGGGATCAAGCCCTGCATCGGGCTCCTTGCTCAGTGGGGAGTGCCTCTCCCTCTCTCTCTGTCCCTCTGCCTGCTTATGCTCTCTCTCAAATAAATAAATAATCTTTAAAAAAAAAATACATGTTCTCAGATTCACAGTTTAGGATGTGGTATTACAGCCATAGACTTCTCATCAAGTGTGCTGAAAACAAGTGAAGCAAAGAAAATTCACCCCTTTTATATAAATACACTAGAACAGAGAATGTACTGAGTTCATTTGTTCATTTAATGTTTCCTCAGCACATATAATATGTACGGTTTGGTACTTTGAGCAAGACACACAATATAGGACCTAATTCCTATCTCTAAAACTTTCTAGGCTATATTGAGAGCTGTTCAAAGCCACAAAATAGGTAACTAAACCCAGCCAGTAAGTTAAGGTGTTCACAGTGTGGGGAAACTAAGCTTTTGTCACACAGTGTCTTTTAGCCTAATTAATCAATTAGGCTTGGAAAAGACATCTGACAACCCCAAATCTTTTGAATCTGGAAAAGAAAAATTGCTTGGGGATACATACATAATGTTCCTAAAGCAAGTCCTAAGCAATATCTCAAGCCAATAGATGAAAGAAATAGCCAGAGGTCTTTACAGCCTGACTTGGATAGAAAAGGGGAATAAAACTCAATGAGGATATCTCCTACAAGAAGCTTCTTATCTCATCTGTGTTCAGCAGACCCAACTTAATAGAAGTCTGAGAGCTCTGGTTAGGCCTCATCCCCAAAGCTCTGGGGAGACTTTTTTTTTCTCTATTAATTAATCAATAGTATATGTGCATATACATATACAAGATTGGGGCTAGGCAAATTCACAGTAACTAAAGATGCTCTGCTTACCCTTAAATGAATAATCAAGTCCTGGAAATAAGATACAGAAATACTAAAGATAAATAATGAAAAATACAAAAATGAGTATTAGATATCACCACATAATACATTAGGAAGAAGGAAAAAGAAGAAAGGGAGACAAGAGACCAGCAATGGAGCTGCCAGTAACAAAAGAACAGGGTAGGAGGAATAAGGAGTAAGAGCAGAAAAGAGGAAAATGTAGCTAATAAAATCCATGTATAACAGAGGAGAGAGCAAAATTCACACAGCATCTCAAGGTGGGAGATGAAAATAAATTCACACCTATCACAGAAGGGTTTAAAGAGGAAGTGCTATGGGAAATTGGAAAATAAACACATAAGAATAAAGCTAATTATGCTGATAAGAGGCTACAGAAGATCGCTAGGTTTCACACAACGGGAACAGTTATAACAGTAAGTGATTATTACTGCCAATTGGAAGTCAGAGGAAGTAGGATTGCTGGATTTTATATGCCAAATAACCATGGGAAGAGACCTGAATAAACTACTCATAGCCAACTATGCCCAGTACAGGTATAGAGAAAGAAACACATAGTTTCACTCTCATGTCACTGTAACTGAGAAAGGGAATGAATGAGGTTTACAATCTTGAGAGAGAGGCAACCAGTGAGAAACGTGACAACAATGGCCCTCTTTCTCCCTGAAGCCCCAGTTTTCTCTCAGCTTCCTGCTTTTCCTTCTGTTTGTTCATTCCTTTTTAGCCCACTCTGTCCCACTTTAAATGCTGGTGCCCTTCCAGGCTTTACCCCAGGCCCTGTTCTCAATTTACTCACCATCTCCCTAAGCCTCCTCATCTACGCCTACAGCTCCAACTGACCAAAATAGTTCTCTAACCCTGACTTCTTTCCCGAGTGCCAGATTCAAGTTCCTAACTATCTTCTGTACCCCTCTTCCTACTAGTCCTGTAAGAACCTCAAATATAACCTTGTCCATAACTGATCTTATATTGTCCCCTATCCTAATGAGTAACATGATACCTACCCAATCATGCAAGACAAGTCTACCTCCTTAACACCTTCTTTCCATCCTTTTCTATCCCTTCTGCTACTGTCTTATTAGCCCAGCCACTCATAATCTTATCTTTAAACTATTTGTAATCTAGTTTCCTAAATGGTACTATAAGCAGCAATATATTAAAAGCCCGAAGGATTGAAATGTATCTACATGAAAATAATCATCCCTATCGCCTCTGAGATGCACTACAAAACTTGTAAAGCAATTTCACTTCCACTTCAAAACTCACAGCAATTTTAATACATTTTCTTGTTTGACCCTCCTGCCTAACTTTCCAGAAAACAAGCATAACCGTGTAAGAAAGATAGATCTTTACAGGTAAAGTAAATGACACTCAGAGAAGCTCAATGATTTGTATAGCCCTTCAAAATGACATTCTACATTTTCTCCCCTTTTCTAGAGCAGAAAAAAAAAAAGCCTGAAATTTTAGAGGAAAAAAAGAAAGTGTCAAATTTTTAAAGCCAGAGCTTACAATAATATACTACGTTTTATGTCATATGTAAGAAATTCTAATGGTTACTCATTTTTATGAATTAGAAGAAGGTAGGACATTTCACTCCATAAAGCAAAAGGATTTTAAGCACAGAAATCCTCATCTTCTATAGCAGGTAACCTGCTTATACACACACACATACACTCTCTCTCTACACACACACACACACACACACACACACACACACACACACACGAGCCCACATAACACATTCCTTCAAGGAGCCTTCTGAGAATTGAAGATTTAAATTATATTTAATATCATGCTAAATACATTGTACTATATACTAATTCTGACCACTGGGAAAATCTGACTAGGCAGTATATTTACCACGTAAATGAACTGGGAGTTTACTTGCATTCATATTTCACATAATGTAGAATCAATTACAAATCCAGGAGAGAACAAAACTGCAGATGTACTTCACCCCTCCCTACCCCTCACTTGTTTCTGTAACTCTGTAGTTTTCATAAAGAATATTGTAGGCAGCTGCTGCTGCAAAGTACTTACAACATAAAATCTTGTTCCCAAGAAGGCTGATCACCACGAACTGCTACAGTTGTGCTCTTCACATTCTGCACTTTCAGGGTCACATATGTATTAAATTTATCTTTTAAAAAAATGCAAAAAAATGCAAAATGAAGATGCAATACTTAGTACTCAGATTGTTACTCAATCTCACAAAGTCTTTTGAACTGAGAAACCCAAAGTAAAGTATCATATGTTGAAGAAAAAACAAAACTATATATTGTACTATATGGCATCATTCTACGCATACAGAGCTGTAAAAAAAAATTATAAAACACATCCTATTCTCAAAAGCATAAGCTATAATAGTTTTTCAAATTTTAGAAATACATATTTGACCCTATAGACACACATACACACAAATGAAAACAAAAGCTTCATGAAATACAGGATGTGATACATTGATATTTCCTGTTCTAATTTATTTAAACTATTAAAACATTAATCATAACCAACTGAATTGATTTTATAGCCTATCTTCACTTTGAAGAAAACAAATCTAATTGATCTAGTAGAAAAGATAAGATACATGAATTAACAAAATAAAGAAATGAGTACCATAACAGAAAGAGAAAAAATGGTAAAGGATTGCAGGAGAGGAAAGGGTTACCTCTAGCTGTTGACAGGGACAAAAATTGAGAAAAAATCCTCATAAAGGAAAGGGATTCCGAGCTTGATCTATTCAGGCTGGCCTAAACCACAACTTACATAAAAGCAATATTGGGGCACCTGGGTGGCTCAGTCTGTTGAGCATCCTACTCTTGATTTCAGCAGGTCAAATTGAGCCCCCCTCTCCACCCACAGGCTCCCCACTCAGCAGGAGTCCGCTTGGGATTCTCTCTCCCTCTCTCTCTCTGCCCCTCCCCCTCTGTGTGGTCACTCTCTCTCTCAAATCTTTTTTTTTTTAAGATTGATTGATTGATTTGAGAGAGAGAAAGAGAGCACAAGCAGGAGGGCCAGAGAGAGAGAGAGAATTTCGAACACACTCCATGCTGAGCACAGAGCCCAACACGGGGCTTGATCCCAGGACCCCAAGATCATGACCCCAGCCAAAACCAAGAGTTGGTGGCTTAACTGACTGAGCCACCCAGGCACCCCTCAAATAAATAAATCTTAAAAAAAAAAAAAAAAAGGAATATTATCACAGAGTTGGGAAAAGAAGATTCTGTAACCTGAGAATATAAATTGAGTACTACTGCTTAAACACAGCACGTTTTTCATTCCCCCTACTACATTCACATGAACCATGATTAGAAGCACTGAACTGAGAATTCACTTTTCTATGTAAGAAATTAATCTTAACATTATAAAATGAAAAAAAGACTATCGGGGCGCCTGGGTGGCACAGCGGTTAAGCGTCTGCCTTCGGCTCAGGGCGTGATCCCGGCGTTCTGGGATTGAGCCCCACATCAGGCTCCTCCACTATGAGCCTGCTTCTTCCTCTCCCACTCCCCCTGCTTGTGTTCCCTCCCTTGCTGGCTGTCTCTATCTCTGTCAAATAAATAAATAAAATCTTTAAAAAAAAAAAAAAGACTATCATTTTGATTCATCAAATAGATAAAGATTGCTTAAAATGATTACCTAATGTTAGGGGTGTGAGAAAATAGGCCCCGACATGCACCTCTAGCAGAAGGTAAATCTTCTCTTAAGCATTGTTAAAAATGATGCAGTTTTACAAAAAGCAGAATCATGCGGCACCTGGGTGGCTCAGTCAGTTAAGCATCTGCCTTCGGCTCAGGTCATGATCTCAGGGTCCTGGGATCGAGTCCTTTGTTGGGCTCCCCGCTCAGCAGGGAGTCTGCTTCTCCCTCTGCCCCTCCCCTCACTTGCTCTCTCCCTCCCCCCCCATAAATAAATAAAATCTTAAAAAAAAAAAAAAGGCAGAATCAGACCTATAAATACAGAGAACAAACTGTTGGTTGCCAGAGGGGTGGGGAAGGGTAAAATGGGGAGTGGCAGATAGAGGCTTCCAGTTATGGAATGATTAAGTCACAGGAATAAAAGGCAAAAGGAATATGGTCAATGATATTGTGATACTACTGTATGGTGAAAGATGGTAGCTACACTTGTGGTAACACAGCAAAATGTATAAACTTGTAGAATCACTATGTTGTACACCTAAAACTAGAACACTGTATGTCAACTATACTCATATAAAAAAATTTTTTAGGGGTGCCTGGGTGGCTCAACTCTGATTGCGTCTCAGGTCATGATCTCAGAGTTGTACTATTGAGCCCCGCGTTGGGCTCTGCACTGGTCATAGAGCCTGCTTAAGATTCTCTCTCCCTCTCCCTCTGTCCCTCCTCCCCCCAAAAAAATTTAAATAAAAGTGAGAATAATACAATCTTCTAAGTTTGTTGTGATAATAAAACATTTGTGAAAGTATTTAGGCAATGCCCTTATATAGCAAGTACTCAATAAATCATAGCCATTTTAACTATTAGGACTACTCTTAAGTCCTATGAAATCATTAAAAAAAATTAGATAGTTTTATACTTAGACATGGAAAGTTTGCCAGAATTATACCTAAGATATATGAAAATACAAGCCTACCCACATGAGAGAATCCCCATCCATATCCGTAGCAGTGTAATACACCACTGAGCTATGTTTCCTATCATGATTTTGTATTCCAAGGCCCACATCCAACCACAGCTGACCAGACCAGGTTTAGATGCCACCCAAGAGCAGCCAATCCATGAAATGGCCAAAAACACAGAAGCCAATCCAATTCCCTCTCAAAAGATCTTAAATAGGGAAAACAAAGAAATAGTGACACAACTGATGGTTGGTGCTGAAGCTCAGAGAAGCATATATATGCCACTGGAGCAGCCATCATGGGCTGTGTACAAACCAGGTAAGCACAGAAAGCCAGCTAGAAGAGAAAGGAAAACAAAACCGATTCTCAGAAAGAAGAGAGACCTAGCTAGTGGAGAGAACAATAGGCTCAGTAACTGTTTTAGTTCCTGTTGTACCCAAGGTTTGGTTTTTTCAGCATCCCATGGGTTCCCAATCAGATTCATTTTTTCCCCATTAATCCCCAGTACCTTCCCTTTTCCCCAGCAGTAACCAGAATAAGTCTCTGTAACTTGAAATTCACAATTAAGAAAATGTGTATTGAAACAAGTAAATACTATTTTCACCTTCTGATGGGCAAAGATTAAAAAGTTTCATACTACCTAATATTGGTAAGGATTTGGATAAACACTCATATACTTTTAGCTTAAGTATAATCTCCTCAAAACTTTCAGAAGTGCAATGTGGCAGCAGCTATCAAATATTTTTAAAATGCATACCTTTGTTCCAGCAATTCTCTATTTCTGGATTCTACTGTATAGATATATTTGCAAAAGCAGACAATAATAAATGCATAAAAACATGTATTGCTTATAATAGTAGAAAACGGAAACAACTTAAATATTCATCAATCAGGAACCTAGGGTACAAATTTAAAACAAAATTCTGTACATTTAAAAAGAAAGAAACAGAGGGGCGCCTGCCTGGCTCAGTTGGTAGAGCATGCAACTCCTGATCTCAGGGTCATGAGTTCAAACCTCACACTGAGCACAAAGTTAACTTTTTTTTTTTTTAAGATTTACGTATTTATTTATTTAGAGAGAGAAAGCACGCACATACGCACAGTGGGGAGGAGCAAAGGGAGAGCAGGGAGAAGCCCAAGCAGACTGCACTGAGCATGGAGCCTGATGTGGATGGGGCTCAATCTCATGACACTGAGATCACAACCTGAGCCCAAACCAAGAGTCGGACCCTTAACCAACTGTGCCACCCAGGAGCCCCTAAAGTTAACTTTAAATAAATAAATAAAAAGAGAAAGAAGAACCAGATATATGTATACACACACTCAAAGTGATGTGTTGTTGGAATAAAAGCAGGTTGAACAAGGTTAATCTATTTGTTTATACATGCATATACACAGAAGAAATCTGAGAAGGTATATATAAACCTCTAAATAGTTACTGGGGAGAAGTAGAATTGAGTTGGCCAAGAGGTAAGGGGACTTTAAGTTTTCACTAGATAGATTTCTTTAATGTTTTACAACACCATTGATTTTTTTCCAGCTTTACTGAGGTATAATTGACAATTTAAAGTTGTATGCATTTAAGGTTTACAACTTGATTTGATACACATTGTGAAATAACCACCATAATCAAGCTAATTAATATATTCATCACAACTCACATAATTACCATTTTCTTTTCAAGTGTGTGTATGTGCACAGTGACAGCTTAAGATCTACCCTCTTAGCAAATTCCAAGTATACAGTACTAATTATGAACATGTTGTACATTAATTCTCCGGAAATTGTTCATCTTGCATTACTGAAATTTTGCACCCCTTGACCAACATTTCCCCATATTGATTTTTAATAATTTAATAAATTTTGTGAATTTATTTAGTCAATGAATTAAATGAAATTAATGACTGTTTAAAAGATTGATTTTTTTTAAAGATTGATTTTAAATCACAGCAAGTATGAAGGGAAAAGACATAATAATTAAAGGCTGGCCTTACCTGGTGAACCCTGGAATTTTGCTCTTTTAACTGCAAGAAAAAAAAAAAGATGACACCATGAAGAATTTTTGCAAATTCATTAGCTAAACCAACATTTCTTAAGCATCTACTATATGCCAAGGTTAGAGTTAGAACTAGATTTGTAACTCTAAGTCTAAGAGAAAAGATGTTGGGACCTCTGACCAAAGCTTGAAGGCAGAGAGTTAGAAGCAACCTTACAAATCATCCAATCTAATCTCATCCTCAATGTAGAAATCTCTTACAGCCTCTTGACAATGAGGTAGAGGAAACTAAATTACTCCTATGGCAGGCAACCAGTTTCATGTCACATATCTAAGGTTTAAGTTATACATGTTTCTCATTTAAAGCGCATCATTGAAACTCCCTGCATTTCATTCATGTCAAAAGAAGAGCTCAACAGGCCAGATTTAGACAACAGATTTTAAACAAGGAGGAGAAGTAATTTCTTGCTGGGAATAAACAAGGTAACAAGAGAAGCTCCTATCCAAATGACCACAAAGAGCTATTTACAAAACATCAGTGCAGAACTGCAAAAGAGGGGCGCCTGGGTGGCTCAGTCGTTAAGCGTCTGCCTTCGGCTCAGGGCGTGATCCCGGCGTTATGGGATCGAGCCCCACATCAGGCTCCTCTGCTGGGAGCCTGCGTTTTCCTCTCCCACTCCCCTGCTTGTGTTCCCTCTCTCGCTGGCTGTCTCTCTCTCTGTTAAATAAATAAAATCTTAAAAAAAAAAAAAAAAGAACTGCAAAAGAAAGAATCCCACACTAGGACTGCAGCAATGCCAGCTTCTAGGAAAGGTTGAAGACAACAAAGTTGCAAGAGAACTGCTAAATTCCAGTAAACACCAAATACTTTCCCATCAATGAAGATTAGGACTAAGTGTGCAGGGGTAGGGGGAGAATAAAAGGAAATCCCAAAACAATGACTGAAAAGAATACTTGAGGGTACAGATCTGCCACTCTCCTTGTCATACATTACAACTGAAAGCTTCACCTTAGCTGACATCCAAGCCCTAACACATCCAGTACGTTTTTACAAGACCCTCTCTGTTTTCAGGCAACACTTAATGCTAAAATCTAGTTTACTGAATCAAAGTATGTCTCCCACTGGACTGTCCCTTGTAGTCTCACATCAATCACTCTTCCCAATTATTCTTTAATAGTTTCATTTAATCTAAGACTTACTATAAAGCTACAGTAATCAAGATAGTGTAGCACTGGCATAAAAATAGACATAGATCAATTGAAAATTGAAATATATATGAAAAATATAAATATATTATCTTTACTTCACACCACATGCAAAACTTGAAATGAATCATGAATAGAACTAAGTATGAGCTAAAACTATAAAATATCTAGGAGAAAACAGAAAATCTTAGTGATCTTTGGCTAGGCAAAGATTTCTTAAATTGAGTACAAAATCATTTACTTTAAAAGAAAAAAATGGATAGACTAGACTAGAATTTAAAACAAGCATTCATCAAGACACTGCTAAAAAGGCAAGTCTGGAGCACCGGGGTGGCTCAATAGGTTAAATTTCTGACTCTTGATTTCAGCTCGGGTCATGATCTAGGGGTCATGGGATCAAGCCCTGCATCCGGCTCCACAGGCTCCACACTCAGCGTGCAGTCCGCTTGGAAGTGCTTAGGATTCTCTCTCTCCTTCCCCTCCCCTGGCTTGCACACAAGCTCTATCTCTCTCTAAGTAAGTAAATGAATAAAACATTAAAAAAAAAAAAAGGCAAGTTCAGGAGAAAATATTTGCAAAACATGCATGATAAGACTGATAAAGGACTATAAGAAGAAATCTCAAAACTCAATATTAAGAAATCAAGAACCCACATTTAAAACTATAGAAAGGGGGGCACCTGGCTGGCTTAGTTGGTAAAGAATGTGACTGTTGATCTAGGGGTCATGAGTTCAAGCCCCACATTGGGTGCAGAGCTTACTTAAAAACAAAAAAAAAAATTTTTTTTTAATACTTATCACTTACATTAGCACAAAAGAATTAAATACTTAGGTATAAATCTAAAAAATTAAGTACAAGATCTAGATGAGGACCTAGATGAGGAAAACTACAAAACTCTGATGAAAGAAATGAAAGAATTAGAGGAATAATCCATGCTCATGGATAGGAAGACTCAATATCGTCAAGATGTCAGTTCTTTCCAACTTGACCTAGAGATTCAATACAATCCTAATGAAACTCCCAGCAAGTTAATATTAAAATTTCCTTCATTACTTAAAAAAAAAAGCAGTTCAAAAATACTACTTTTCACCACAACCTTGCATGATTGAGATTCTGAACACCTAAACTGATGGTTTTTACCCATGAGTTATTTAATATTGTTAGCACTATAATATTATATGATTCACTTATATTTGTATTATCATGTGATGAACTATAACTATGTAATTAAACAAGATTTTGACAATCATAGTCTGCTAACCTTTAAAATATCACTTATCGGGACACCTGGGTGGCTCAGTCAGTTAAGCATCTGCCTTCGGCTCAGGTCATGATCCCAGGGTCCTGGATCAAGCCCCACATCAGGCTTCCTGCTCGGCAGGGAGTCTGCCTCACCTTCTCCTTCTGCCTCTCCCCAGCTCATGCTCTCTCTCTTGCTCTTTCTCCCAAATAAATAAATAAAATCTTAAAAAAAAAAAAAGATTCCAGGGTCCTAGGACTGAGTCCCACATCGGGCTCTCTGTTCAGCAGGGAGTCTACTTCTCCCTCTGCCTCTGCCCCTCCCCTGCTTGTGCTCACTCTCTCCCTCTTTCAGACTAATAAATAAAATCTTTCTTAAAAAGTTTTTTAAATGTCACTTATGCCTTCATTCATTAGCTTGCTACTTTCAAAATAAAGTAAATGAAGACACTTTATTTAAAAAAAAAAAAAATCCCAGCAAGCTATCTCATGGATAGTTTATATGGAAAAGCAAAAGACCCACAATAGCCAACTCTATGCTGAAGTTCAAGACCAATACTACCCAACTTTGGAGACTTACTATAAAACTAATAGTAATCAAGACAGTACGGTTTTAGTGAAAAGAACAGACAAATAGATCAAATGGAACAGAACAGAGAGCCAGAAATAGACTCACATAAATAATAGTCAACTAATTTAAGATTTTATTTTTAAGTAACCTCTACATCCAATGTGGGTCTCAAACTTAGAACCCTGAGAGACACATGCTCCATCCACCAACTGAGCCAACCAGGCACCTAGTCAACTAATATTCGACAAAGGAGCAAAGGCAATACAATGGAGCAACAACAGCCTTTTCAACAAATGGTGCTATAATGGACATGTACATGGCGGAAAAAAAAATCTAGAGACAGACCTTCACAAAAATTAACTCAAAATAGATCATAGATCTAAATGTAAAACACAAAATTATGAAATTCCTAGAAGATAACAGAAGAAAACTTAGATGACCTTGGATATGATTAGGACTTTTTAGACACAACACAAAGGCACAAGTCACAAAAGAAGTACTGATAAGCTGGACTTCAGTAAATTAAAAACTGCTCTATGAAAGGCCACGTCAAAAGGATAGAAGATAAGCCACAGACTGGGAAAAGGTATTTGCAAAAAACACATCTCATATAGGACTGTTATCCAAAATACACAACTCCTAAAAACCATCAGTAGGAAAACACACTACCTGATTTTAAAATGAGCAAAAGACATTAAAAGACTACCCATGAAGATATACAGATAGCAAGTAACTTCACGAAAAGATGTTCAACATCATATGTCATTAGGGAATTACAAATTAAAACAATGGTGTTAAGCAAGGAAAAAACTGTCTAAAAACGGAATTAAATGGATGAGGTAGCTATTTGTCTTTTGGGCTCCTTAGTATCAAGACACTCTTCCTCTTCTGAAGGAATCCTGAGAGAGAAGGCAGGACCTAAAACACACTGCAGAAGCCAAAGGTAGCAGACCTAGATGCAGTAATCACAGGCTCCTAACTTTAATTTTGAGGGAGTGAAACAAAGATGCAAGGTTGGTTAGAGAAAGTTGCAGAGAAGTTGGTATTCCAGTAGAAGGGTGTGAATGTCTAAAACAGTAGAGTTCTAAAGGACAACAGTAAGTTTCCAGGGTGTTAGAGCACCACAATGGACCATTCCTGTTAATAGATGTTGGCAGCTGGGGGTGTCTGAGTGACTCAGTCATTAAGTGTCTGCCTTCAGCTCAGGTCATGATCCCGGGGTCCTGGGATCAAGCCCCGCATCAAATAGGGCTCCCTGCCCATCAGGAGGCCTGCTTCTGCCACTCCCACTCCCCCTGCTTGTGTTCCCTCTCACGGTCTCTGTCAAATAAATAAATAAAATCTTTAAAAAAAAAAAAAAGGCGTTGGGAGCTTATGCTAATTTTCCTCTTTATCTCCACTTTACAGATTAGCAAAAGTCAAGCTCAGAGAGTTTCTGTGGCTGGGTCAGATTAAGAATCTGTTGGCAATATCACATGGATAATAAGTAACAGAGTTTGATAAAGGATTTATGTCTTCTGACTATAAATCTAGTTCTTTCCATTTCACCAGCTGCCACAGCAGCAGCAGAAGGAAGAGAAAGAACAAAAAAAACCCATAGTCTCTATCCTAAGGAAGTTGGGGGGGAAAAAATGCAAGCACACAGAGGAAAGATCCAATCCTATAATTCACTGTGAATCTAGAAACCAAAATGCAGTGTTTGGATGAAAGGGCCTCAAAGAAAGGACCGATGAGGAGGGTGGGATAATATCAAAGACTTCATCAAACAGAAGTGGGACTAAGGAAATGGACTAAGGAAATGGGTAAAATATAGATAAGAAAAGAGACATAAGAAAAGAAACAGCATTAAAAAGGCATGAAAAAAATCATAGTCAGAGGAGCATGTTTTTCTACATGTTTGTCATGAAGGTAACAGCACCTAAAATCTGAGTGTTTCCCAACATTCAAAAGATAGGCAAAGTCCATTAGCCCCACAAAATCTCCAAGAGTTTGGGTACAGGTATTTGGGGCTAGTTAGACACAGGGCTAAAACAAAGGAATTACAGTATCTTAAATCCAGAGCTTTTCCTATTTAAGAATAAATCTAAAAAAAAAAAAAAAATTCTAACTCTCCTTTGAAAAGACAGCACAAGGATACCAGAAAGTCCAGAAATGAAGTAGATACATTTTGTTCACTTTTCCATTTTTCCTAGGTATAGTCCCTCTCTTCCTTTTTTATTATCACTTACTCCTCCCTGAAACTGTGCCAACTCCCCTCTCTCCCGTTGTGTATTACTGTAAATTCTTAACCTTTTAAAAGTTAGACTCCTTTGATAATTTAACAAAAGCTACAGGTATGCTCTCCAGAAAAATGTACATCTATCCATAAAACAGTGTGCATATCAAGGGGAAATTCACACAGCTTAAGATGATCTGCTAATAAAACTGCTTTTTGCTCAAGTTACCAATGTTCCCACTCTCATTAGATTTTTCCTATTTTATATTTGCAAAAGTCTACTGTTATTGATTAGTCTTATGTTTATTTGCTCTATTAAAATGGGCTAATTACATGGTGTTTACTCCATGGCGTTTGCAAGTATCTCTTTGGAATTGGATGGAATCATTGCTAATTCAGGGTCTACTCCAGCCCTAGGAATAATAAACATAAGCCCTTGAGAAAATCATAATCATAGGAACATGCTTTTCTAAGTATTTGTCATGAAGGTACAGCACCTAAAATGCGTTTCCCAACATTTCAATGATAACTCCTGAAATATTACATTAATCCTACAGAAGTAGAACAAAAATAGCAGCTGCTAATGCTAGGAAATCATTGCAGTTATTCGGGAAAAACACAGGACAAGGAAGCAAACCTCGATTCAAGTCCTGGCTCTGACATTGCTCATCTGTGGGCCCTTAGACAACAACAAAAAAGTAGTATCTTAGCCCTCGGGGTTTTCAGATAGAAAGTGAATATTATGTTTGCTCTGGAAAATGAAGGTTTTTGTATATTCAGTTTCTGGGTAAAAGGAGGGAGGGGGAGATAAAAGAATTGATGTGAAAGGATATTGAAATGTAAAAAGCATTCATTTCAGTTCCCATTTTTAAATTAACTCCTATTTTTGTAAATTAAAATGTTTTCATGACATGCATATTTTAGGAAAAGCAACAGCACAGTAATTCACTTGAAAATTCAAATTGCACTGGTGTTACTTGAAAAATAAAATCCTCAGAAGTCTTCGTGACCTAGTTTTAACGATTTATTCTGGAATTTGGATACTTATACCTAGAAAGTAACAAAGATTGCTTCAGCTATCATTATTTTAAATCTTAGAATACTATATTAAATTTGATCTACGTCCTATTTTTTCCTTCTCTTTACTTGTCACAATATGTATGTATATTTAAGTCTCTCTATATATAACTATAATGTTATTTTTAAAATCTTGATAGTTGCTAAAATCTGCCTAGTTCTTTAGTGTTTTGCTTACTTTTTTTTTTTGCATCTCTTGACATAAGGTTTTTCTCCATTAATTTTTTAATGTCGCTATTACATAAACAGGTTTTCAGATAACCAAACATCTATAAATTTTAGAATCAAATGGCAAGTTCCCAAAATCAGTGTTAAGACTGATCAGAACTACATTTAACATCTATAAATCAAATGAGGAAACTTTACATTTTAAAAATATTTAGGTTTCTGCTTAAGGGTGGCACAGAAATTTTTGGGTTTCTTATACTTGAAAACAGCATGTCTATTTATTTAACCCTTCTTTAATGTGTTGGTTTTTAATTTCCTACGAAATTAATTTAATTTGGTCCCATACATCTTTTGCTAGATTTCACTACAGCACTTTTTTTCACTATTGACAATGATATTTGTACTACATAGAAATGCAGGTAACTTTTGAAAACTATCTTAAATCCAATAATTCTGTTACTCTTCTTTTAGGCGTAGATTCTCTAGTTTCCTTTATAGAAAATCACATCATCTATTTTTTCTTCTTTCTTTTCAAACCTAAAATCTTTTCATTCTTTTTCTGATCTTATGGCATAGGTTAGGACTTCTAAACTATTGAATGTAAGTAATAAAAGCTGGCATCCTTGAATTGATTTTAAGCAGGAATTTTTTTTAAAGATTTTATTTATTTGTCAGAGAGAGAGAGAGCACAAGCAGGGGGAGCAGCACGCAGAGGGAGAAGCAGGATCCCTGCCGAGCAAGGAGCCTGATGCAGGATTCGATCCCAGGACCTTGGGATCACTACCTGAGCTGAAGGCAGACACCTAACTGCCTGAGCCACCCAGGCGTCCAAGAGCGAATTTTTTAAATATTAACTCCTTGTACTTAAATGTTTTATTGAAGTATAATTTGCACAGTTACTTTAGTTTCAGGTGTACAACAGTGATTCAACAAGTCCATATGTTCACAAGTGTAGCTACCATCTGTCATCATACAATGATATTACAATACCATTGACTATATTCCCTATGCTTTATCTTTCATGCCTATAATTTATTCATTCCATAACTGGAAGCCTCTATCTCCCACCCACTCCTCTTCACCCATTTAGCCCAACCCCCCACCCCACCCCCCACAACTAGCAACCCTCAACTTGTTCTCTGTATTTATGAGTCTGTTTCTGCATTCTGTTAATTTATTTTTTAGATTCCTCGTACAAGTAAAATCATATGGTATTTGTCTTTCTCTTACTTATTTCACTTAGCATAATACTCTTTAGGTCTATTCATGTTGTTGCAAATGGCAAGATCTCAACCTTTTTATGGCTAAGTGATATTCCTTCATACATGTTTGTGTGTGTGTGTGTGTGTGTGTCTATATACACATAAATATTTTTTAATGTTTCAATATTGAGTACAATGTTTACTACAGGATTAACTTTTATTTTGAAATAACTGTAGATTTACAGAGTTGTAACAATAGAGGGGTCCAATGTACCCTTCACCCAGTTTCCCCCAATAGTTAACTGTTCCAGAAATCTTATATAATCTTACATCATGATAGTACAATATCAGAACCAGGAAATTAACATAATGTGTATATATGTTGTTCTATGGTATTTATCACATATGTAGATCTACACGACTACCACTGCAATCAAGATATAGAAATATTCTATCACAAAAAAAAAATAAATATTATTCTATTCATCATCACAAGATCTCCCTCATGATACTACTTTATAGTCATGCTTACCCCCCTCCCTTCATCTCTAACCCCCGGAAACCACTTATCTATTCCCCATCTGCATAATTTTGTCATTTCAAGAACACTACATAAATAGATTCATATAGAAAGTGGTCTTTTGAGATTGCCTTTTTCCACTCAGGATAATGACCCTCATGTCTATCCAAGTTGTTCTTTATATTAATATGTAGTTATGGGGGTTTTTTTTGTTTGTTTGTTTGTTTGTTTTTATCTGACAGAGAGAAAGAGAGAGAGCACGCAGAGCAGGGGGAGCAGCAGGCAGAGGAAGAGGGAGAAGCAGGCTCCCCGCTGAGCAGGGAACCCCATGTGGGACTCGATCCCAGGAACCTGGGATCATGACCTGAGCCGAAGGCAGACACTTCACTGACTGAGCCACCCAGGTGCCCTATAGTTATGTTTTTATATCCACTCTGCCAAACTCTTACATACTTAGGTCATTTACATTAATGTAATTCTTAAACTGTTAGGGCTTAAGTCTGTCATTTTTTTTTGTTTTCTGTTTGTTCTCAGGCTTTTTTTCTGTTTTCTTTTTCTTGCCTTCCTGTGGGTTACTTAAACATTTTGGGGGGAATTCCATTTTTATTTATTTGTAGTATATTTTAATGTATCACTTTGTACAGATTTTTTTAGTGGTATCTCTTAGTATTACATTTTACATATATAACATCATAGTCTAAGGTTGTCAACATTTTACCAGTTCAAGTATAGAAGCTGCTACATTACCTTTAAGTAACCTTACCATTCCTCCACTTGTAATATAATCATCTTAAATAATTCCACTACAAAAATGAGAACCATATAGGACAATATTTCAATTATTGAACATAATTCAGAAACTCAAGAAGCCTATTTTATTTACCCATATTTTTCTCTTTCCATTGTTCTTTCTTCCTGATGTTCTAAGAGTTCTTTTTTTTTTTTTTTAAAGATTTTTTTTATGTATTTGTTTGACAGAGAGAGAGGCAGCGAGAGAAGGAACACAAGCAGGGGGAGTGGGAGTGGGCAAAGCGGGCTTCCCGCCGAGCAGGGAGCCCGATGCGGGGCTCGATCCCAGAACGCTGGAATCATGACTTGAGCCGAAGGCAGACACTTAACGACTGAGCCACCCAGGCACCCCAAGATTTCTTCTTTTATCATTTCCTAACTGTTGGAATAACTTTCTTCATCTAAGAACATCTTCATTCTTCAAAGATATTTTAACTGGATATGGAATTTTCAGCTTTTTCTTTTTGCATTTGAAAAGTGTTGTGCCACTTCCTTCCGGTCTCCGTGGTTTCTGATGAGAAATCCACTGTCATTTAAATTGTTTTTACTGTCTCTATAAATTTCTCTTCTGCTGCTTTCAATATTTTTGTCTTTAATTTACCAGTTTAATTATGATGTGTCTTGGTGTGGATTTCTTCTAGCATGTTTAAAGTTTGTTCAGCTTCTTAAATCTGTAAATTTATGCTTTTTGCCAAATTTGAAAAGCTATCAGCCATTATTTCTTTGAATACTTTTTCATCCCCAACCTCTTTTTCCTCTCCTGAAATTCTGATGACATGAATATCAGATCTTTTCCAGTAATCCCACAGGTCTCTGAGGTTCTCTTCATTTTCTTTTTCAGTCTATTTTCTCTCTCTTACTCAAACAGCACAATTTCTATTACCCTATCTTCAAGTTCACTGAATCTTTGCTCTCTTCATTCTGCCATTGGGCTCATCCATTGAGGGGGTTTTTTTGGTTATTGTATTTTTTAGTTCTAAAATTTCCACTTGGTTCTTCTTTAGATCTTCCATTTCTTTCCTGAGATTTTCAGCTATTCATTTATTTCAAGTGCATTTGTAATTGATGACTGAAGCATTTTTATGATGGCAGTTTTAAAATCCTTGTCAGATGATTCTAATACCTGTATCATCTCCGTGTTGGCACTTGTTGATTATCTAACACAAAGCAACAAAAATATTCCCTTGAAATAATCAGAGTGATAGTCTAACAAGTATGAATGGTTTATACGAAAGGGCAAATATGTCTTAGATTGTGCCTCCCCAGTAGCATTTAACTATATAAATACCAATGTTTTAGTTGATCTCAAAACAGATGGATACATTAAAATGGAAATCAAAGTACAGCCTGAAAGCAAGTGGGCTCAATTTGGTTTTTAACAGAGTCTGGATCAATACTCAGCAGGCAAAGGTGACTGCAGGTAGACTCACAGGTATCAGCGCTCCAGAACGGGAAATTTACAAATTAGAAAAGTAACACCTTCTTTTATTCATAGACTGTTAAAAATACATAAAGTTATAAATGACCAGAAGAGATATCCAGGATGTATTATCAAGTAAAAATATATAATACACTTCATGTAATTGTTTTGTAAAAGCAAACCAAAAACCTCACACCATATATAAAAATTAACTCAAAATAGATCAAAGACCTAAATGTAAGAGCTCAAACTATGAAAACTCTTAGAAAACACAGACATAAATCTTTGTGACTTTAAATTAGGTGATGGTTTCTTATATAAAACACCAAAAACACAAGCAACAAAAGAAAAATAAATTGAACTGCACACTTAACTTTTCATGTCAAAGGACACTATTAAGAAAGTGAAAATAAAACCAGAGACTGGGAGAAAATACTTGCAAAGCATATACAAGGGTTTTGTATCTAGAATATACGAAGAACTCCTACAACTTAATAAAAATAACCTGATTTAAAAATGTGCAAAGAATTTGAATACTTTTCCAAAGAAGATATATAAATGACCAATAAACATATGAAAGATGTTCAACATCATTAGTTATTAGGGAAATGTATAAGAAAACAAAACAAAAATGTAAATCAAAATTAGTATTCACAAATGAGATACGATTTCACATCCACTGGAATGGGTAAAATAAAAAAATACCCTAATAAATGTTAGCTTGGATGTGGAGAAATTGGATTCCACATTCACTGTTGGAAATGTACAATGGTACAGACACTTTAAAAAACATTTCACAGTTCACAAAGCTACCATTTGGCTCCTACAAACGATTCCACTCTCAGGTATATATTCAGGAAAAATGAAAACATATGCCCACACTGAAACATGTATACAAATGTTTATAGCAGTATTATTCATCATATCAAGCAATATTCATAGTATCCAACCCAAATGTCCATGAACTAATAAATGAATAAAATGTGATATAGCCATACAGAATATTAAAAGAATGAAATACATAAAAACTGTACATGAATGTTCTTAGCAGCATTACTCATAATAACTCGAAAGCAGAAATAATCCAAATATTTATTAACAGATGAATGGATAACAGAATGTGGTATATCCAAACAATGGAATCTTATTCAGCCGTAAAAGGGATAAAAGTACTGATGAAAGCTAAAACTTGAATAAACTTCAAAAACATTAATCTAAGTGAAAGAAACCAGCCACAAAAGACAATTATATTGTATAATTCCAATTATATAAAATGTCCAGAAAAGTAATTCTATGAAGAGAAAAAGCAGATAAGCAGTTGCCTAAGGCTAGAGAGGTTGGGGGAAAAAGCAGAGTAACTGCTAATGGGTAAGGGTCTCTTTTGGGGTGATCATGTTCTAGAACTGATTGCACTGATGGTTGCACAACTCTGAATATACTAAAAACCAGTGAATTATAAATTTAAAGTGGATGAATTGTACGGTATGTGAATTATCTCAAAAAAAGCTGTTATTTAAAAAAGGAAACAAAAAAACTAATATATGCGTATATAAGCTTGTTTATTTGTTATAAATAAGAAAACAGATATAGAAAGATACACAACATGTGGGCTGTTACCTCAGGAAATGAGATAGGGATAGATGTGAGGTGATCAAGTTTTTAAATCCTTACATATCTTATTGTTCACGTATTAAAACAAACAGGTATTAATTTGGAGGTCTGAAAGGCTTAAAGTTGGAAAAACATTAAATATGTATTTAAAATAAAACATTATATGGCTTTACACTATCAATTATTTACTCAAATTGTTAAAAAAAAAACAACCCAGACTGATAAACAAACCTGATTATCTACCTAATTATGAAACTACTTTAAAAGTAGTATTCTCACAGACAAAACTGGAAGGGCTCCAATCCCCTGTTATCATCTAATTCCACACTATTATGTATTAAGAAAAAGTCACAACTGAACACTTAGGTTCTTTAATACTTCAGCAAACATAGAAACCCTGTTAGTCAGAACTAAAGAAAGAATCCACAGGAAAAACATTTAGCCCCAGGCTCCTTATAAATAAAAAGCAGAAATAAGATAAGACATACTGTGCCTATCCCTCAAACCGTTAACTTGAGCTCTTGAGTTTCTCTGACCTTGCTGAAGAATCAAATCTACAACTGGCACCCTTGAGATTACAGGAAATAATCCTATTCACACTGACTCTGCATCCAGTGACCTGGTTCCTCAGACATAGGGAATGGCTAACCTGCCTTGTTCAAGCCTATCTTACTCAAGAAACAATTTCTAAAGCCTTGCAGCACTAGAGCTCCCTATTTGTAACCCTCCTGCTTTAGAGTCTAACATTAAAGAAGTGTGTCAACTCTCAAATAACCACCATTTCCTTTTTATTAAAAGTTAACATTTTAAAAGAATCATAAATCCCACTGCTGTTTTCAATCTGGCATAGTACATAATATATATATACCTGCAATTATTAATTTGCATATTTTGTTGTATTATACTTTTACATTTGTCAAATATTTGGACATAAAATTGCACTACTGTGACCTCTGTCAGTCAACTGATCACAGGAGCTGACTCAGCTGTTATTTTTTTTTTTTAAGATTTTATTTATTTATTTGACAGAGAGCTCTAGAGACAGCCAGCGAGAGCGGGAACACAAGCAGGGGGAGTGGGAGAGGAAGAAGCAGGCCTCCCGCTAAGCGGGTAGCCCGATGCGGGGCTCGATCCCAGGTCCCTGGGATCAAGCCCTGAGGACGCCCAACGACTGAGCCACCCAGGCACCCCAGACTCAGCTGTTATGACTGGCTAACAAGATGTCCTTTTTCCTTTCCCCTCCTTTATGAGTAACTAGCAAAGTTGAATACTCTAAAAAGAAAACCATACAGTGAAAAATCATTTTCCTCTCAAAGTGAGAGCAAATATTTTTTCTTATTTAGTCTTTAAAACTATCATTTTTAATGGTTGCCTAAAATAATCATGTTTTAAGTACCATGATATGTATTAAATCTTTCTCCCATATACCACACGTTTACAAATTATTTTTTTTACACTGTCTTAAGCTATTCATTTTTATGAGGGAAAATGAAATTTGGTCCTTAAGGGACACCTGGGTGGCTCAGTTGGTTAAGCATCTGCCTTCAGCTCAGGTCATGATCCCAGGGTCCTGGGATGGAGTTCTGCATCGCAGGGAGCCTGCTTCTCCCTCTGCCTGCCGCTCCTTCCTGCTTGTGCTTGCTCTCTCTGACAAATAAATAAAATCTTTGAATAAAAGAAAGAAAGAAAGAAAGAAAGAAAGAAAGAAAGAAAGAAAGAAAGAAAGAAAGAAAGAAAGAAGGAAGGAAGGAAGGAAGGAAGGAAGGAAGGAAGGAAGGAAGGAAGGAAGGAAAGAAAGAAAGAAAGAAAGAAAGAAAGAAAGAAAGAAAGAAAGAAAGAAAGAAAGAAAAAGGAAGATTTGGTCCTTAAATAAAAGATGATCTCCCTTCGTTAAAAAATGAAATTTCTGGGGCACCTGGGTGGCTCAGCTGGTTAAGCATCTGCCTTAGGCTCAGGTCATGATCCCAGGGTCCTAGGATCAAGTCCTGCATTGGGCTCCCTGCTCATCGGGAAGCCCTCTTCTCCCTCTGCCTGCCGCTCCCCCAGCTTGTGCGCATGTGCACCCATGCTCTCTTCCTCTCTGTCAAATAAATAAATAAAATCTTAAAAAAAAAAGAAGAAGAAGTTTCTTTATAGAAGATACTTTGTAGGACTTCTTGGGACCACAGACTGAGAATGCAAGTATGACTCCTGCTCGGCCCTGATAAATCACCTGATAAATTCTTACTGAAATAAGCAGACACACAAAACAGGGGAAAGCTTGAAATTAGGGAAGGATACAAAATGTCTAAAGCTTTTGGAATTCCTGACACATATCACGAACATGGAAGTAGCAAACTCGCAGGATTTGAGAAGAGTTGTGGACAGGAGCCCAAAGAGGGTCTTGGGGTTAGAGGAACATTCTTATTAAAGCAATAGGAGGGACCCTCTCTCGGTGAGGTAAGCACCTGGAGATCAACCTGGCAGAATTTGAGAGTAATTGTACTGGAAAGCCTGGGACATGAGAGTTAGTTGCACAAGTGGCAAACCATTTTCTAGTGTAGCTAAGCAGACCCATAAAGGCAGCAGGGTGGTCACATCAGAGGTGAACCTGACATAGCAACTTTCCCAAAAACAAAATCCTACACAAAGATAAGCTTCCCCTAAAAGATTACCTTGCAGCCAAGGCACCCTCCTCATTCCCTTGAGGTTGCTGCATCACTTAACTGGCAATGAGGATCTGATGTTAAAATCTGAGAGGAAATGGAAGTGACGTCATCTAAGAAATGGTCACTCACACTGTTTTTTGGGGGATAGGAGGATGACGGGAAAGCCACATATGAATGAAAATCTCATTATTCTTGGAAAGAAAAAAAAAACACTTAAACTGGTTTTGTTTGTTTTTAGAGAGGGAGAGGTAGAGAGAAAGGGAGAGACAGAATTTTAAGCAAGCTCCAAGCCCAGCACAGAGCGCATTGAGAGGCTCCATCTCATGACCCGTGAGACCATGACCTGAGCCGATATCAAGAGTCGGACACTTAACCAACTGAGCCACCCAGATGCCCCCATTTAAACTCTTTCTAAGAAGACCATTAAAAAAAAAAAAAAAGACCATGAAATGATTCTAAAACAATGTAAGAACATAACATTCAAAGGTAAAGAAATACTTTTGAAATTATGGATTGCAAAAAAAAGATTTTAGGTGGTATTTCACAGGTTTTAAATTTTTTTTTTTAATGGAGTCACAGAGGCAAAAGAGAAAAGGTAAAACAAAAGACTAAAATACTAAGGAAGCTTGATAAGGGGCAGATAAAAATAAAAAGGAAGCTCAGCGAGATAAGCATATGGAGGTAAACATGAGAAAAGCTTTTTTTTAATTTTTTTTTAAGTAATATCTACACCCAACCCCGAGGCTCAAACCTACAACCCTGAGATCAAGAGTCGCATGCTCCACCGACCAATCTTAAAAATAAAATCTTAAAAAAGAAAAAAAGCACCATCTATCTACAGCTTCTAATGACAAAATATTACAAGCCAGGAACTTTACACCCAGACAGTTACTATTCACATATGAAAAAGGAGTCCATTATGCTCTAGGTGCCTCATTGAAATAAATAACTTATCATTAGCCCTGAGCTAAGGAAAGCAGCCCAGTGCAATTCTTCACATTTTTAAGTACTTGTGCCCACAACGTAAACCCATCATCCTGTCCTCTTTCGATTATATCAAGGGTGATTCTCAGGCCCAAAGGCAGTCAATCAGTAGGCTACACAGCAGCTCAATAAATGTCCTCAAGAAAAAACTGTGCCAAAAGTAAACATTCATAAGGCACAGCGACTGACCAAATCAATCAGCAACTTACTTAGGGGAAAGAAATATAACTCACAGACACAAGTCCCAGAGTTGGGAGTAAGGCCAAATTAGGGGGGAGGGGGAAATCAAGGAGAAGAACAAAATACTATGTCTCTGCTCCATATTGACAAATTCCTGAGGCTAAAGGGGTAACAAGATAGCCTATTTATTAGAATTGCATTCATTCCTGAACAACCTTTTAGTTCCCAAACTGTAAGTTCTCTCTACTCAGAGGGACTGATTCCTGTTCTTCCTAGGAAACCTAGTTGTGTGGCTTTGCTGGTTTTCATGAAGTTAGGCTGCACATTTGACAGTTATCTTCATACCTTTACTTCTACATGTATCATCATAGGCGGGCGGGGGAGGGAAGCACATTTGAGGAATCACTAGTAGTTTGATTATAATCAGAACTTAAAGAGTGAGGGCAGAAAATGGCAAAAGTTGAGGAGAAGGCCAGGGACAGCCAGGAAGGGCCTTGTAAATGAGGCTAGGAATCTGAGGGATTTTAAGCAGAGTAATGTCCTGATCAGATTTACATTTCGGAAATTTTATTCTGGCTGCAGTGTAGAGAATAAACTGGAGGAAGGCAAGTTGACCAGTAAGAAGGCTGTTGCAGAATCCCAAGTTAGAGAGGACAGCAGCCTGTACCTAGGCAGTGAGAACTTGGACAGAGATGAAGCTAAGAAGAAAAAGGTGATGAAGTTCTTGACAGGAAAGCCAAAGACTGGGGTCACTGAGCAACTGCTACAACTCACGGCTGGCATCTCCTTATAGAACTGGAGATGCACTGAATGCCAGCCACCCTACACCCCAAGGTAAAGTACAGCATAAGGAAAGCAAGCAGTAATGATCTCAAGGGGAGAGTGGAGCAAATACACAGCTTCTCCTCCAATATCTTGCTTGCAGTAGCAAGGACTAAACTTAAACTTCTAATGGGAAGGGGCAGGAGGGAGGGACTGATATATATTTACAATGTTTACTGATTGGCTGTTTAAATTATATGCACATATAGGGGCGCCTGGGTGGCGCAGTCGTTAAGCGTCTGCCTTCGGCTCAGGGCGTGATCCCAGAGTCCGGGGATCGAGCCCCGCATCAGGCTCCTCTGCTGGGAGCCTGCTTCTTTCTCTCCCACTCCCCCTGCTTGTGTTCCCTCTCTTGTTGGCCGTCTCTGTCAAGTAAATAAATAAAATCTTTATTTAAAAAAATAATATGCACATATAACTTTGATAAAAATGTAAAAGAAAAATAAACACCTAGCAAGAAAGAAAAAGGCAGGAAAAAAGATTATAAAGAAAAAGTATCTAGGGGCACCTGGGGTGCTCAGTCGGTTGAGTGTCTGACTCTTGGTTTCAGCTCAGGTCATTACCTCAGGGTCCTGAGATCGAGCCCTGCATCGGGCTGTGCACTCAGCGCAGAGTCGGCTGTCCCTCTCCCTCTGCTCCTGCCCTGCTCTCTAATAAATAAAATCTTTAAAAAGAGAGAGAGAGAAAGAGAGAGAGAGAGAGAACGAGAGAACATCTAGCTTAATAGTCAGTTGTAGTTGGTCCTAGAATCTGACTACAGAGGTTGGAACCCAAGCTACTTCCATTTATTACTGTGTGATCTTCAGTAAGTTAATTACTTAATCTTGTCTGAGCCTCATGTCTCATTTCCTTTAAAATAAAGATAACAGGTATGTGAAATTTGAGTTAATAAATGTCAAGCACTTAGAACAGATTCTGGCATAGAATAGGCAGTCAATAAATGCAGCTATTATGATGACTACTCATATTGTTATCAAAAATGGCCAAGAAGGGGGCGCCTGAGTGGCTCAGTTGGTTGAGCATCTGACTCTTGATGGAGGCTCCGGTCGAGATCTCAGGGTTGTGAAATCAAGCCCCCACACTGGGCTATGTGCTCAGCGGGGAGTCTGCTTGGGATTCTCTCCTTCTCCCTCTTCTTCTGCTCCTCCCCCCTGCATGCGTGTTCTCTCTCACTCTAAAATAAATCTTTTTAAAAAATAATAGCCAAGGGGCTCCTGGGTAGCGCAGTCGTTAAAGCGTCTGCCTTCGGCTCAGGGCGTGACTCTGGCCTTCCGGGATCGAGTCCCACATCAGGCTCCTCCGCTAGGAGCCTGCTTCTTCCTCTCCCACTCCCCTGCTGTGTTCCCTCTCTCGCTGGCTGTCTCTCTGTCACATAAATAAATAAAATCTTTAAAAAAAATAATAATAATAGCCAAGAAGATTACATATTATTATGACTCCTGTCCTTAATAAGGACATTCACAATATTTCATTTCCACATGTTCAAAATATTCCTTTTTTCAACACCAAATACGAATATTATCTCTCCTACTAAACTTCCCAATTTTTCCCCCAAATACTATTAGTCAAAAATACTGTCTCCTTGTTCTAAATTCCCACAGCAGTTTTTATGTACCTCTTGCTTTCTATTTCTCCCCCTGCTTAGCTGTTATTTATATCAAAATCTTAACTCCAATAATGAGCAAAATCTCCTTAAGGACAGGATTCTTTTTTTTTTTTCCATCATATTATTTCTCTAAAATTCGTTGAGTGTAAACTTGGTAAGAAGTTCCTGAAACAATTTCTTTTTTGGAACTTATAACACTCTTCCAAATAACATAAATATCTTTTTGCCACAAGACTTTCTTTAGTAACCCAACTAACAATTCCCTAACATAATTAGAAATCTATGGGCCTTACATATAAAATTGGTTGAAGCAATCTAGTTATAATAAAGCAGTTTTGAGTTTAGGTGTTAATGCTACATATAAAATACAAATATATAATTGGCTTTTTACTTCCATAGTTTTTAAGAAGCAAGGGATTATCTGTGCCCAGCCCCTGAATGCCTGGACATATTAAAGAGTCAAGACCACATCTAGTTGGCTCCATAAAACAAAAGGACCAATGGCCATTTTATTGGGACAGCTAGAGACAATGGAACTGGTGGTTGAAGGGCTCAGGTTCTTTGGGGAGCCAAATGCTGTCAAAAGATTCTACCCATCCTTCGTTGATGTCGGTATATAGCAAAAAAATATAACTCTCAATTTTCATATTTAGCAAAGGAATTATCCCTTTCTTCCCCACTAGATCTTGGGAGACAATATTCAAGCTTGTTTTATCCATACTTTTAAGTCTGTGTACACTGTACAAAAGTCCACTAATTGAGAGGAACTCAAACATTAGTCTTCATTCAGATTAACCCAAATATAGATGGCGTGTTAAGTATACTAGGCACCATGGAATACAAATTTTAAAATGAGCCTCTTGAACTCTACGGGAAAATAAATGTAGAAATAGAAAGTTACAACACAAAAGCTATAACGGAAACAAACACAACACTTCCTTGCGATGAGGTAGGATTATAGTGGTAATAGACCTGTAAAAACAATAACTACAACTAACATTTTTGAAACCACACTACTGTACTTAATCTCTTAAACGCTCTCTTAATCCCTACAGAAACTTTCAGATAAGCAGCAGTATTATTTCCATGTTACATATAAGGAAACTGGGTCTTAGAGGGGTTTAAACAACTTGCCCAAGGTTACACAGTAATAGAGCTGGGACTCAAATTCAAGCAATCTGACTTCAAGAGAATCAATATGGTAGACTGCCACTCTCATGGCCTGGATAGTATGGATAGGTATCCTTGTTAGATTCCTTCATTTTGAGTGGAAGAGGCTTAAGGAATTTAGTAATTATTTTTTCCTTCAGACCTAGAGAAAGGCTCAGTCAGTGCATGCCATGTGTATACACATTAGAGAGCCTTTCCGAGGAACTGGATGAGGTGGTTAGAGAGGTAGAAGAACCTTCACATTCATGTTTTAATTGGATCTTGATTCTTAAAATGTACTTGTTACTCTCTTTTGAAGCTTTTCTGCCTGCTAATGTTGTTTTTCCAGGTATATTTTCGGTGGTGGGAGGAAGGAGATGGGAAATACAAACACTTTATAAAAGAATCCTTCAGTATCAGAATGTCAGCTCTCCTAATTCAGGAAATAGAACAGATTTTTTAAATGAGAAATATGTACTGTGAAGCCACTGGAAGACCAGGGTAACCAGGTGACAAGATCTGATTTACATTTTTAGAAGATAGCTCTGACTGCTGTTCGGAGAATGTACCTCAAAAAAGCACAAATGGGGGGCACCTGGGTGGCTCAGTCAGTTAAGTGGCTGCCTTAGGCTCAGGTCATGATCCCAGGGTCCTGAGATCAAGCCCCACATTGGGCTCCCTGCTCAGTGGGGAGTCTGCTTCTCCCTCTCCCTCTGCTACTCCCCCTGCTTGTGCTTTCTCACTCACACACACTCTCTCTCAAATAAATAAAATCTTTAAAAAAAAAAAAGGCATAAATGGAAGAAAGAAGATACATTAGAAAGCTATTTCAGTAGTCCAAACAAGAGACAATAGTGACTTGCATTAATGTAGTAGAGGCAGAGATGGTAAAGAAAGATCTGGGAAAATAAATTCTGTGAAGGATTTTGAATTTGCTTCTTCTGGAGCCAAGGCAGAACAGATGAGCATTAACAGTCTCTGATACACAGATGTTTTTCCATTTTCAGTCTTCATTTTTTCATTGCTTCAATATTGAATGCCTACTGTCAGGCAATGTGCCACATAACAGAATAAGAAAGATAACAATATTGTCTCTGCCCTCAAGGGTCTCAGAATCTAGTAAGGCAATGACTGCAGTAGACAGTGTGCTATTGATGCCCAGATTCCGTTTGACTCTAACCATCAGAGCTGAATGAAGGACATTCTTTCTCCAGTTCCAATATCAAACCAAAAATTTAATTAGCATCCAGGCCCACAAAGGGTTCCAGTAGTCAACTTTCTTTTTTGAAACCCAACAAAAAAAATCTTTAAAAAAGAACAGCAAAGGGGGGTGCCTGGGTGGCTCTTGATTTTGGCTCATGTCATGACCTCAGGGTTGTGAGATCAAGCCCCGCCTCAGGCTCCGTGCCCAGGAGGGAGTCTGCTTGAGATTTTCTCTCTCCCTCTGCCCCCCACCACCCCCTCCATTCGGACGCTCTAAAATAAATAAATCTGTTATATATATATATATATATATATAAAAAAACAGCAAAGGACCTGATATATCAATTCAGTCCTGAACTGTTTGCTAGACCCATCTTAAATTTAACTTCCCAACCTGAACTGAGTTCCTTATCTCCTTCCATTTCATATTTTCAGGTGTTCAATTCATTTGTACAATTTCTTATATTTTTCCTTTTATTTCTTTGAAGATTTTATTTATTTGGAGGGGAGCACAAAGAGAGAGTAAGAGGGAGAAGCAGATTCCCCCCTGAGCAGAGAGTCCAATGTGGAGCTCAGTTGCAGGCCCCTGAGATCATGACCTGAGCTGAAGGCAGAAGCTTAACAAACAGAGCCACCCAGGTGCCCCTTTTAATTTTTTTTTAGTTTTTAATTTAATTTAATTTAATTTTAGTAATTAATTAATTTTAATTAATAATTTAGTTTTTAATTTAGTTTTTAATATACAGTGTTATATTAGTTTCATGTGTACAATATAGTGATTCAACACTTTCATACATCACCCAGTGCTCATCACAACAAGTGTACTCCTTAATCCCCACCACCTATTTCACCCATCCTCCCACCACCTCCCTCTGGTAACCATTAGTTTGTCCTCTATACTTAAGAGTCTGTTGCTTGGTTTATCTCTTGTTTTTTCCCCCTTTGGTCCTTTGTTTCTTAAATTTCACATATAAGTGGAACTACATGGTATTTGTCTTTCTCTGACTGACTTCTTTCACTTCACATTATACTCTCTAGTTCCATCTGCGTTGTTGCAAAAGTTAAGATTTCATTTTTTATGGCTGAATAATATTCCATTCCATGTATATCTATATATATACACCACATCTTCTTTATCCATTCATCTATTAAAGGACACGGGTTATTTCCATATCTTGGCTACTGTAAATAATACTGCTATAAACATGAGGTGCATGTATCCTTTTGAATTAGTGTTTCTGTATTCTTTGGGTAAATACCCAGTAGTGCAACTGCTGAATCATGGAGTAGTTCTATTTTTAACTACTTGAGAAACTTCCATACTGTCCTCCATAATGGCTGCACCAGTTTGCATTCCCAGCAACAGTTTAAGAAGGTTCCTTTTTTTCCCCACATCCTTGCCAACACCTGCTGTGTTTTTGAGTTTAGCCATTCTGACAGGAGTGAGGTGATATCTCATTGTGGTTTTGATTCGCATTTCCCTGATAAGTGATGATGAGCATCTTTCCACGTGTCTGTTGGCCTCATTCCTGCAATCTGATGACTGATACTGCTTCTCTGAATCTAAGTAAGCAGACTAAAAGAATTACAAAATTACGAGACCAGAAAGTAGTAATTTTCTCATTTCTGTACTCTTTTGACACGACACCAATAATGCCTTCTCTTTAGAAAACCCCTGTGGCCCAAGGGATATAAGCAGTGTTAGGGCCAGAAAAAAAAGAATCCAGTAGGTACTTAGGCTTGGACCTGTGAATACTGAGATTTCCTCAGATCCCTACTTGGCTCACTGGAGAAGGAAAGCAGATAAAGGATCAAGGCAGATGCCCTGGTTTAGAATAAAGAGTGTTTATTAACCTGAATAATCTACTGGATGTGTCTTTCTTAGATCCCCAATACAGTAAAAAAAAAAAAAAAAAAAAAAAATCTAGATGGAGAGCACAGAAATGTTCCAGACAAAGGAACACAAAAAGAAGGAGTAAAATGATAAGAACTTAGGAAAATATCCTCAAAAGGAGGAATAACTAGCATACACTCAACACTGAAAAACCAGCTTGGAGGGGTGCCTGGGTGGCTCAGTTAAGCATCTGACCCATGATTTCGGCTCTGGTCATGATCTCATGGGATCGAGCCCCACACTGGGTTCCACGTGCTCAGTTCTCTCTCTCTCCCCCCTCCTTCCCCTGCTCGCATACTCTCTTGTGAACTCTCTCTCTAAAATAAAAATCTCAAAATAAAAAGTTCAAATTCTAGGGTGTCTGGCTGGCTCAGTCCAAAGAGCATGTGACTCGATCTTGGGGTCATGAATTTGAGCCCTAGCTGGGTGTAGAGATTACTAAAAAAACTGTAAAGTTCAAATGTTTTGCTTTTAACCTAGCAATTCCACTCCTAGAAATGTATTATGGTTTTTTCTATTATGAAACTGGTATATAGTCATTGAAAACATCAAAAAAGATCAACATTTTCCACAATTCTACCACGTTAATCATTTTAACATTAGTACGTATATATTTTTAGTCTTTTATCAATATATATTATTTTTGTTTTACCTAGCTAGTTTGGAACTTACTGTACGTAACTGGTTTTACAATCTGTTTTTCCCCATTAAAAATGTTTTATGAAACATTTCTCCATGTTATTAGATATTCATTTATAACCTGATTTTTATTAGCTGTTAGGGACTGAATGTGTCCCCTCAAAATTCGTATGAGGTCATGAGGGTAGGGTCCTCATAACGGGATTAGTATCCTTATAAGGGCAGACCAAAAAGCTAGCTCTCTTCCTCTCTACTATGTGAGGACACAGTATGAAAGCAGCCACCTGCAAACCAAGATGATGGCTTTCACCAAGAACTCAACCATGATAGTAACTTGATCTTGGACTTCCAAGCCTCCATAATTGAGAAATATAAATGTCTGTTGTTTAAGCCACCCAGTCTATGGTATTTTGTTGTATCAGCCCAAGCTAAGAGAGCTGCATAAACGGTATTTATATTGTTCTTTCTTTCAGGACTTTTACCTTGCTTTCAATTATCAGATATTAACATTATGAGGTGAATTGTGTTCCCCTAAAACTCAAATATTGAAGTCCTCACCCCAAGGAATTCAGAATGTGACCTTATTTGGAAATAGGATCACTGCAGCTATAACTAGTGAAGATGAAGTCTTCAGGGTAGACCCTAATCCATTATGACTGATATCCTCATAAAAAGGGGAATTTGGACACAGACACATGTATACAAGGAGAATACCACATGAAGATAAGGCAGAGATGCTTCTACAAGCCAAGGAACACCACTGATTGCCAGAAAGCCAGCAGAAGCTAGGAGAAAGGCATGAAATTGATTCTCTCACAACCCTCAGAAGTACCCTGCAGACACCCTTATCTTGGACTTCAAGCCTCCACAACTGTGAGACAAATGTCTGTTGGTTAAGCCACCCATGGTTTGTGGTACTTTGTTAGTGACCCTAGAAAATTAATACAATTATAAATAACCTTGGATGACTATTTTCACAGAAAATCATGGATATAAAAAAATTTTACTTTCTTAGGATAAAGTCCTAGAAGTAAAATTGCAGTCAAATAAAAAGTACAGTTTAATATCCCATATGACTGGTCTTTTCTCAATAGGCTGTCCTTTAACTTTTCCCTAGGATCCCCAGAGGTGGTTAAGCGAGAATTATTAGTCCCCCTTCACACACAGGAAAACAGGTTCAGGAAATTCACTAATGTGCTAGTAATCAAACCTAGCACTTTTATTTTTTTTAAGATTTTATTTTTAAAGTAATCTCTACACCCAACATGGGACTCAAATTTATAACCCCAAGATCAAGAGTTGCATGCTCTACCGACTGAACCAGCCAGACACCCCAAACCTAATATTCAAGACTAGAGCTGCACTTTCCAGTATGGTAGCCAGCAACCCCAAATGGATATTTAAATTAACCAAAATTAAATAAAACTAAAGATTCAGTCCCTAGGTCAGTCTAGCCACACTGCAAAAGCTGGATAGCTTCATGTGACTAGCAGCCACCATACTGAAAGAGCACCGACGTAGAACATGTTCATCATTGCAGAAACTTCTATCCGACAGCACTGGACCAGAACATACTGGGAATCTATAATATAGCCTTACAATGCTTGGTACAACAGATCTTTGAGTAAGTACTACAACTAGTTAACCAGGATCCTCAAGAAATTGCTTATGATGATTCAGCAAAGGACATACGTAACATAGTAAGGGCAGGAGCCAAGCTAAGACATGAAGCATAACATTAACAAAAGTCTATCTGAAAAACTACAGGGGCCTCTTAAGGGTAATCACAAATACCGTGACTCATGCTTGTAGAGCAATGGGCAAATAACATGCATAAGAAGGAGATAGATTCATACAAAGAAAAATGTCTAGGTTGAAGCTTTGGTTCCTTATCATGGAAATACATCCAATAATTCTACTTGATGTATTTTCACCTATGTCTACATTGAACTGAAATCTTAGTGGAGGGGCACCTGGGTGGCTCAGTCGGTTAAGCATTTGCCTTCGGCTCAGATCATGATCCCAGGGTCCTGGGATAGAGCCCCCAGGGAGTCTGCTTTCCCTCTCCCTCTGTCCCTCCCCCCACTTGTGCACTCTCATATGTGTGCGCACATACGCTCTCTTTCTCAAATAATCTTGAAAGAAGAAAGAAAGAGAGAAAAAAAGAAAAAAAGAGAGAAAAGAGAGAAAGAAGCAAGCAAGCAAGCTTACTGGAAAGCCTGGAAGATCACCTAAGTAGGTTAAGTCCTCATTCATAGAAAATTCATTACTGAACCATGAGAGACTATGGACTCTGGGAAACAAACTGAGGGCTTCGGGGAGGGGGGGACTGGAATAGGCCGGTGATGGGTATTAAGGAGGGCACATATTGCATGGAGCACTGGGTGTTATACGCAAATAATGAATCATGGAACATTACACATCAAAAAAAAAAATCAGGTTTTCAAAAAAAGAAAATTCATTATTCTCTATACCATAAAACAATGTGCTATTTTTAATAGATACCACTGAGTGTTTTATAAGTGTCATGAATTGGGCACTGAACTTTTTAAGGAAATGTATGTTTTATTTCAATATTTAAAACATACAGGGAAAAACAAAAAAGAGTATGACCACCCATGTACCTAACAGCCAGACAGGCCAGACCATTATTTTGCCATATTTGATTCAGATCTTTTTTCTCTCCAAGATTTATTACAGATACAATGAAAATCCCGACTTAATCCCATTACTTCCCTCCCTTTAAGTATCCATTATCCTGACACTAACATGTATCATCCCAGTCCAAATTTTTATTTTTATATTTGTATCCATAAACAATATATGGTACTGTTTTTGAATGATTTTAAGTGTTAAATATATGGTGTTGGGGCACCTGGGTGGCACAGTTGGTTGGACATCCAACTCTTCGTTTCAGCTCTGGTCATGGTTTCAGGGCTGTGGGATCAAGCACCTTATTGGGCTTCATGCTCAGTGTTAAGTCTGCTTCGGATTCTCTCTCCCTCTCCCTCTGCTCCTCCCACTCATGCACGCTCTCTCCCACTCTCTCAAATAGATGAATCTTTAAATAAAAAAAAAAAAAAAAGATGGTGTCATACTGTATCTGTCTGCAACTTGCTTTTCTACCCATTTTGATTTGAGATTGATCATTATTGATAAAGAAAGCTTTGTGTATTCATTTAACTTAGTTAAGTTTAGCATTTCATTTGATGAACATACCACATTTATCCAAACTTCTACCATGGGACTTTTAAGTTCTTGCCATTACAAACAATCCTCCTGCATGTCTCCCTTGACACAACCACAAGAATTGAAATCACTAGGCTGTAGCACACACATATCTTCAGCTTTACTAGGCATTGCCAAATTGCCCTCCAAGTAGTCATATAAAATTACACTCCCACCTACCATGTATGAGTTCCCAAAACAATACTTTCCCAAAACCTTTCTGTGTCAAGTAATTTTCTAAATTTGAAGTAACAATCCAGTTTGTTATTTTATAGCTCTTGGAACAAAGACCAAATCTGTATAAACACAACAAAATACAAGAAAGCCAAAATATCCAAAACGATTTCTTCGAGGCCATCTTTATTTCAGTGCCTATCTACGTTAGGCACTTAATCCCAATGACTTCATAGGAAAATATTTTTTAAACTTTTTTTAACCCTGCCTATGGTAAGAAACATATCTTATAATGCAACAAAGTTCCCATCTGCTTACCCACATACCCATTATATATGTACGCATATTATGAAACAAAAGTCTCACGAAACAATATTTTCCCTGATTAAATGCAGCTCTTTTTTTTCCGGTATCTTTTTCTTCTTTCACCTGCTAAACTGATTTCAGAACTAATGAATCAGGCCTACAGTTTGAAAAAACACTGCTATAGAGTACATAATTTCCACTTTACAAATAACTGAAATGGTGATGTTAAGTAACTTGTCCAAGGTCTCACACTTAAAACAGTGATATCCGAAATTCAAACCCAGATTCGAAAGCCTATACTTCTTGTAGCCCACAGCTTTCTCCCTGCCGTATTAAAGCCAAAATCACACCAAATAAACAGCTAAAGCTTCAATTTATGCCCACAAAACCAAGGCAAAGAAAAATAAATTTCGTAAAAATATGGTGATACAGAGTAATAAAAAAATCAAACTTGCAAACAAGTAATATACCTATGATTTCGTTCATACACATTTCTGGAAAAGTCTTAAAAATATCACTGCTAAGCCTCTACTTCATAGCTATTTATCATAACTTAAACAGAATACTAATGAAGAATACATAAATATGCTACCCAGTCCTTGAAAAAAAATTCCTGCAAGAATCAACAAGATTTACTACCTATAAGCGTCTTCTCAAACCAAAAGACAAACAAGTACTTACGTCAAACTTCAACTAACAAAGCCAATGACTAATTCTAAAGTAAACACAGTCTGGGTTATAACTGAGCACATAAAAGTGCTCAAATATACCTTTTTAAATGTTTTCTAAATAAATAAACCTTAGATGGAATAGAGTTTACACTAACATACAATCAGATTTCTATGGTTACTATTTATCAGAAATAATTCAAGCTTAGTTATATATGGACTGCACAAGGTCAGTCTAGCCATTTATCCACCTAATTCCTTCATTAGGCAGCTGTCTTACAGGCTATAATGGAATATAAAGAAAAATCAGTACATTATTTAATTCACTCAGCTTAATGTTATAATTTCAATAACTAAAACCATTATAGTAATATACCTTATCTTGTTCATAACTCCTAATTATTTCTTGGTCTTTATTAAAATCCAGTAATTAGGGGTGCCTGGGTGGCTCAGTCATTGGGCGTCTGCCTTTGGCTCAGGTCATGATCCCAGGGCCCTGGGATGGAGCCCCGCATCTGGCACCCCGCTCAGCAGGGAGCCTGCTTCTCCCTCTCCTGCCTGTTGCTCTCCCTACCTGTGCTTGTTGTCAAATAGATAAATAAAATCTTTAAAAATAAAATAAAATAGGAGCACCTGGGTGGCTCAGTCAGTTAAGTGTTTGCCTTCGGCTCAGGTCATGATCCCAGGGTCCTGGGATGGAGCCCCACATTGGGCTCCCTGTTCAGCCGGGAGCCTGCTTCTTCCTCTCCCTCTGCTCTTCCCCACTGATCGTGCTCTCTATCAAATAAATAAATAAAATCTTGAAAAATAAAATAATAAAATAAAATCCAGTAATTATCCTACAGAGAAGCCCACAGGATAACTGTTGATACATATATTAAATCAAATCACATTTTTTTTTAAAGATTTTATTTATTTATTCGACGTAGATAGAGACAGCCAGCGAGAGAGGGAACACAAGCAGGGGGAGTAGGAGAGGAAGAAGCAGGCTCATAGCGGAGGAGCCTGATGTGGGGCTCGATCCCATAACGCCGGGATCACGCCCTGAGCCGAAGGCAGACGCTTAACCGCTGTGCCACCCAGGCGCCCCCTAAATCAAATCACATGTTTATTGAACATTACTTATCCTGTAAAAGGTTCCCTGGTCCTGTTTAAGATACCTCAAACTAGCTACAAGCTAGAACTCAAGTAATCAAAGTGTGTGTGTGTCTGCGTGTGTGTGTGTGTGTTGTTTTTTTTTTTAATTTTTAGATTGGGTTAATACCTTGAAATGTTGATGCTGTGTAAACATTATAAATAAAATCCAAAGGCAAACTACAAAATGGAAATGTTATTTGCAAGTACTATATACAAATTATCATTAACATACTAATTATTAACATATCAAAATACCAATAATGATAATATACAAAGAGCTCTTACAAATCAATATAAAACACTAATTTTAAAAAACAGGCAAAAGGCACCAATAGGTGATTCACAAAGAAGATAAATGAATTTCCACTCTAACATGAAAATTTATTTAACTTCATACATGTACAAAATACATTTAGAAAAATTCATGAAATTTACAGCAAAACAAAAATAAAGTATTAATAATAGAGACAGAAGACTGGATGCTGGTCAGGGTTTGATGAGATGAGCACCCTTACACACAACTCATGAAAATATAAATTGATATGAAGTAGTACATAAAACAAATTCCTTTTCTTTCTATGGAGTAATCTGACAAACTGTATAAAGAACCTTAAAAACCACTCATTCATTGAGGTCTAATAATCCCAACTTCTGGGACTTTGTCCTTGAGATATAATTAGAAATATAACCAGAAATTTATTGACAAGGATTTTTTTTAAGTTTTTATTTTTAAGTAATCTCTATACCCAATGTGGTGCTTGAATCCACAACCCCGAGATCAAGAATTTCATGCTCCACCAACTGAGCCAGCCAGGTACCCCTCGACAAGGATTTTATTTATTTTACTAATCTTTTGTTTAGTGATTTTTAATAGCTTACCTCCCTTCTCTAGTTGCAACAAAGCATATATTGACCCAGATCTCAAGAAATATAGAAAGCAAGTTTTCTGGACATTGTAAAATAGCATTCACAGATCACAAGAAGAAACACCTGTTATTGCCCTGAAAGCCTAGAGGTTTTAAGTGACTCTCGACTACAGTACTGCTAGAAATGGCTGGATCATTCCAACCAAAGCAACAGATACTGACACCACAAAGACTTGTTTGGCACAATCCCCAAATATCAAATACTGGTACCTTATTTCATTTCAGTGATTTATTGTGGTTTATTTCATTACAGTGATCTCTTAACGGTGAGCAAATTAGATTTATTGATACAGCAATTAATACATGCCCTTGTCAATTTTGTTTATTTTTCATATACTTTCTCAAATAGCTTATAAACTGTTCTCATAACTTCAATAAATCATCACAGTGGTACATTTTAGCTTACTAGAGTTTTAGCTTACTAGATTCTAAAAATCCTTTCCAATTTCCAAAAAGTAAAGATATAACCTAGAGAAGTCCCATCAAATTCTAATCTATATGATAATATTCCACCAGGAAAAAGAAATCAGGATAAGTTGTACATAAAGTAGGATACAATTTTATGTAAAAAAGTTTATATATACACACACCCTACGCAGAAGACCAGTGGAATTATTATTTTTATTTTTCTCTTGATGATGTATTTCCCAAAATTTCTGAAGTGCACATATATTGCCCATATGAGAAAAAATAACTGTCACCAAAGAGCATTCCCTTATCACTCCCCAGATGAAATCTGTTCTAGTTCAGTTGTTCCTCTATAATGTCACTTACATTCTGTTCTCTGTCAGGCATATTCTCATATTTGTCTTCTCTTTTAGAGTGCAAACTAGTTGGGAGGATGAACCACATGTGTTTATCTTTGTAAGTAACACAATATGGTATACACAATAAAGCCTTAATGTGTATTCTCTAAGGCAGCTTTATGCTTCAGCTGAAAACAGGCATATGAAAACTTCACAGAGAGCACTTAGTCTCTTGAATAAACTATTGGATTGGCAGCAACAAAAACTTTCATAGATAGATAGACAGATATAATGCATCTACCAACATGACAGTTCTCTTAACTAGGTATATTCCAGACCAGTATCATTTGCCTAAGGCCAGCAAACCAGCACTTTGCCAAACCTAAACAAGTAGGAAAGTCTACAATTTTATCTCCTGAGTTGTCTTGGTATAGAATGTCCCAATATAATGATTACCTTTCTCATTTCACATGAAAGGCGGCTGTATTTCAGTGGAAGCCCAATTCATTCCCAAGTATTTCTTATATCTTAGGTCA
Organism: Ursus americanus; assembly: GCF_024610735.1. Taxonomy (NCBI): domain Eukaryota; kingdom Metazoa; phylum Chordata; class Mammalia; order Carnivora; family Ursidae; genus Ursus; species Ursus americanus. The sequence goes on from NC_142144.1 coordinate 35,557,529, forward strand.
GGCCTTTTTTTTTTTTTTAACATTTTATTTATTTTAGAGAGAATCAAGAGTGCACACATGGGAGCCGGGGGAACAGCAGAGGGAGAGGGAGAAAGAACCTCAAGCAGACTCCCCGCTGAGCAGGGAACCCCATGGAGGTTCAATCCCACAACCCCGAGATTGTGACCTAAGCCAAAACCAAGAGTCAGTGGCTTAACCGATTGAGCCACCTATGTGCCCCTTAGGTCAGGCTTTATGAATAGTTTCCAGCTCCTAAACTTTTCAGAATAATTATACCTACCACTCTGCACTATCTGAGTCTTTTTTAAAACTACATAGTACTTCTTTATCTGTCAATTTGACCCTCACTCCAATCCAGAAAGACTGATACAGGTATTATCTTTCCCCTTTGACGGATGATTCTGAATGAAGTTAAAAGACTAATAGATAAAATTTTAGTCACTACCCAGTGAGACTCAAAACAGTGTTCTCCTGAATTCAAAATCCTGGATTTTCCATTATACCACGTCATCCCAAGAATAAAAGGAATTTAAGTTGTGAACACTATTACAGTACAGCAGCCATAATGAACTCTCCAATCTATAAAACACCTGTTATTATACTGCCCCTGAATACATCCTAAGCAAACAGAAACCACAGCTATAGTGACACTCTGAATCATAGCCAACAGTGCACCAAGTTATCTTCCCCTAAACATTATTTATAAAGATGTTTTCCATGTTCCAAAGCACTATCCTGTATTATTAATTTTTAGTTTAGACTAAGGCTAAAATATCTAAATTCAGCTTTACAGTATGTTAAAGTAGTAACTTCCATGAGCCCAGTGCCCTCATATGTAAAATGAAAATAAACAAGATAATTAGAATTATTTTTTTAAGATTTTTATTTATTTATTTGACAGAGAGAAAGAGACAGCAAGAGAGGGAACACAAGCAGGAGGAGAGGGAGAAGCAGGCCTCCCACTGAGCAGGGAGCCCGATGCAGAGCTTGATCCCAGAACCCTGGGATCACAACCAGAGCCGAAGGCAGACGAGTAATGACTAAGCCACCCAGGCACCCTTAGAATTAAATTATTAATGCTTACCTGCTTATTGGAAGACAGCCTGGCAAAGAGAAAAAGCCTCATTAAATGTTAGCTTCAGTATTTCATTGATTCTAAGATGGTGGGATATTTTCTCATTTAACAACTGAAATCGAAATGTGTCTTAAAATCAATTATGTAGGGTTTTTTTCCACCAAAGATGACACACAGATACCAACACACATATGAAAAGATGCTCAACTAATCATCAGGGAAATGCAAGTCAAAAATGATGCAATATCACCTCAAACCAGTCGGAATGGCTACTATGAAGAAGACAAGAAATAATAAGTGTTGGAAAGGATGTGAAGAAGGAACCCTCCTGCACTGCTGATGGAAATGTAAACTGGTACAATCATTGTGGAGAACAATATATAGGTTCCATAAAACATTAAAAATAGAAATACCATATTGACCCAGTAATTCCGCTACTGGGTATTTACCCAAAGAAAACAAAAACACTAATTCAAAAAGATATATGCATCCCTATGTTTACTGCAGCAGTATTTACAATAGCCAAGATGTGGAAGCAACCCAAGTGTCCACAAATAGATGAATGGATAAAGAAGATGTGGTGTATATATACACAATGGAATATTACTCAGCCATAAAAAAAGAATGAGACTTTGCTCTTTGTGACAAGATGTATGGACCTGAGGGCATTATGCTAAATGAAATAAGTCAGAGAAAACTAAAAACCATATGATTTCATGTATATGTGGAATCTTTAAAAGAAATTACAAACAACAACAAAAAACAGAAACAGACCTTTAACTACAGAGAACAAACTGGTGGGAAGAGAAGGAGGTAGGATGGGGAAAAGGGGTGAAGGAGATGAAGGAGAGTGGGAGGTATAGGCTTTCAGTTATAGAATGAATAAGTCACAAGGATGAAAGGCACAACAACATAGGTAATATAGTCAATGGTATTGTAATAGCACTGTATGGTGCAGATGGTAACTACACTTGTGATAAACAAGCATAGAATTGTTGAATCACTATGTTGTACACCTGAAACTAATACATCATTGTGTGTCAACTACACTTCAACTTAAAAAAAAAAAAACTGAAGCAAAAAAAGTCAAAGATGTGTTGTAGTTCAATCAATCATATTTCTTTCTTAATGGTACATAAAATAATGGTGTGTCTTACAATCTCTGGCTTTTTATAGTCAATGAAACATAGTATATAATAAGTAAATGTTTACCCTGCCACCATTTCTCCACCCAACAGATCCACAAAGAACAGACCAAATCTATACCTCTAACCATGATCTCCCTAGTCACGTTTCCAACTGTAAAACATGGACTGCAAGCCCCTCAAATTTAACTTGTCCAAAACCAAAATCATCATCTCCCCAGAAGCTATTATTCCTTCTGTTTCATATTCCAATTAATGACACCACAATGAAAAACCTGACTCCACTTTTATTTACCTCCTTCCTCTACTTCCTCCCCTAGCTGAGGCCTTTCCTGTCTCTCAGATGGAATCGATCACTCCATTTCTACATCCCATTTTATTTTGCACTTCTGTTTTAGAAATTACCAAACTGTATCTTGCAATGTATTTAGTTGTATACACGGCTATCTCCCCATCTTGGCTGTTTCTTCAGGCCCATTTCTTACTCACTTTTACATACCCAGGGTGACTAGTTCAATGCCTCACCCATAGTTAAGTGTTCAATAAATGTTGATGGAACTGATCACATCCTCTCTGTTTTTAAATTTCAGAATACTTAAGCCTCTATGGAGAAAAAAAGGACTATCCAAAAGTAAAAGTTATTATAACTTATAAGGGACTTTCCCACATATGATCTTATTTAGAGTTTAATTCTCAACTCAGTGAAGTACACTGAACAGAGAATAACACTTCATTTTAAATTGTAACTTAATAGGGGCCCCGGGTGGCTCAGTTGGTTAAGCCTTCAGCTCGGTCATGACCCGGGGTACTGGGATGGAGCCCCACATAGGGCTCCCTACTCAGCAGGGAGTCTCCTCCTCCCTCTGCCCCTCCACCCTGCTCATGTGTGCTCTCTTGCTCTCAAATAAACTCTTTAAAAATAAAATAAATTGGGGCACCTGGGTGGCTCAGTTGGGTTGCTGCCTTAGGCTCAGGTCATGATCCCAGGATCCTGGGATCAAGCCCCACTTGGGGCTCCTTGCTCCGCAGGAAGCCTGCTTCTCCCCTGCCTGCCATTCCCCTTGCTTGTGCTTGCTCTCTCCCTATCAAATAAAATCTTAAAAAATAGTAATAAAATAAAAATAAATAAATTGTAGGGGTGCCTGAGCGGCTCAGTCGGTTAAACACCTGTCTTTGGCTCAGATCATGATCCCAGGATCTTGGGATCAAGTCCCGCATTGGGCTCCCTGATTAGTGGGGAGTCTGCCTCTCCCTCTTCAACTGCCTCTCCCCCAGCTTATCCTCTCTCGTGCACTCCCTCTAATAAATAAATAAAATCTTTTAAAAAAATCAAATAAACTGTAACTTAATAGTCAAGAGGCGTACCGAAAGTTTTCAGTGATAGAAAAAAGAACTCGAACTCAAATCTAATTACAAATCCCATGCTTTCCGTTTATAAACTTTTGCCCCTCCCTCAATCTCATTCCCGTTCAATTTCCACTCTAATGTGATGTACAAGGGCCCCATAGTTGGGGCCTCATTTTTTTTTCTTTTAAGTAGGGTCCATGCCCAACATGAGGCTTGAACTCATGTCCCTGAGATCAAGAGTCACATGCTCTACTGACTGAGTCAACCAGGTACCCCTCTCTAACCTCATTTTGACCCATGTTTTCTCTTCCTCTCTGCACACCAGCAATACTGCCTTCTTTCAGCTCCTCATCCTCACCACAAGGACTTTGTACACACTATTTCCTCTGCCTAGAATATTCTTTTCCTTCCCTTCCCAGAGTAAGGCTTCCTCTTCCTCCAGATCTGAATTCAATCTTCACTTCATTAGGTAAGGCTTCTCTGAACTGAGTAGGTAACTTTTCCTATCATATGTTCTCATTACATTATGTACTCACATTCTCACATCTGTAGTACAAATAACAGTTGTATTTTTCTCTAGTTATAATTTTATTTTAATCGATATGATTCTTCTTGCTTAATGTCTAGCTGCCTCACTAATCAGTATAACTTCCAAGAAGGGTTTTGTTTTGAACACTTTTTTTTTTTTTTTTTTAAGATTTGATTTATTTGACACAGAGAGAGCACAAGCAGGGGGAGCAGGAGCAGGCAGAGGGAGAGGGAGGAAACAGGCTCTCCTCGGAGAAGGGAGGCCGATGCAGACCTCGATCCCAGGACTCTGGAATCACCACCTGAGCCAAAGACAGATGCTTAACTGACTGAGCCACCCAGGTGCCCCTGTTTTATTTTTTAATCACAACTGTGCCCCAAGTACCTGGCACAATAGATGCTGAAAGAATGAGTAAATGAAACCTTTAGCACTCCACTCACACTTGCTAAACCATCCCCACCACCTCATTTTCAGCTGATAACCTTGCATCCTACTTTATAGGGAAATCATTCATCATGTCTCCTTTACCCCCTTCTCATCCTGACTTTCCCCCTCAGGCTCCAAACATCCAAGTATCCTCTCAAGACGCACTCAACCCTTCTCTTTATTGTAATTCTTGTGAATGAGGAGCCTACAGTAGCTAATACCACTTCACTTCCCAGATACTCCTGGAACCACTGTAATATGATGCTGAAACTGCTCTAGTTTTCAAATCCAGTGACCTTGGTTTGTTTATTCTCAACCAGTATCATTCATCTCTATCATCCAATCGTCCCTTCCTGAAATTCCCTCTACTCCAGACTTCAGGCACAGACACAGCATTCTCCATTTTCCTGCAGTTCTCATCACCTATCAACCTTTCTTTTGCCCATTCCTTTAGTTACAGCATTAGCTCATTTTTCTCCTCTTTTATCCTCTATACAGATAGGCAATTTTATTCAAGCTAATGGCTTTATACTACCAAATACCTACAACTCCCAAGTATTTATCTCTAACAAGACTTCTCAAGCTATAGATCTACATTTTCAGGTATTATTTTCAAAGGTCATCTTGCAAGGAGATTATTGATACTTTCATCTCAACATATCTTATACGTAACTTACTCTACAGACACCACGAACTCAACTGAATCTACCAATTTTTTTTCCTCTCTGTATTTTCTTCCTCGAATGAGAAATCTAGGATGACTTCAGCTTCGTAACTTAGATGAATAGATGGCATAAAGCTGAATGAGAACCATTAATACTATTTTTGTAGTAAAATAAGCACTCATTTTAGGCCTGGGAGAGTGCTAATCATTGTTACAATAATTACCTCAGCAACGCTTTGCTATAGATATTTGCACCATCTCTAGTACTACCACCCTAGTCCAAGTCACTATCCATCTCTTACCTGAATGCTCCAAGAGGGCCCCTGCTTCCAGTGTTGCTAGCCATGGCTTCCCATCCCAGTTTACTCACCACAAACTTACCACTTGTAAAACATAAATCAAAGCACTGATCTTGCTTAAAGCCATTCAGTTACGTCCAATGCTGTTTGGAGTAACATCAAACTCTTGGGGCACGTGGGTGGTTCAGTCGGTTAAGCATCTGCCTTTGGCTCAGTTCATGATCCTGGGGTCCTGGGATTGAGCCCCCACATCCAACAACTCGGTCAGTGGGGAGCCTGCTTCTCTCTCTTCCCCCCCTTCTCATGCTTTATCTCTCTCTCTCTCAAATAAATAAATCTTAAAATAAAAAATCCAACTCTTTGGTACAAACTACAGAACCTTGTATGATTTAGTCTCTGCCTACCTGTCACCCTAACTTCCAATAATCCTTTTTTCCTCCTTCCCCTCAAATTCCCTCTGCTTAAAAAACTTACCTCAGATCTCTGACTGATAATTTCGTCTCATCATTCAGGTCTCAGCTCAGATGCCACCACCCTGATGAGGGATTCCTGGACAATTCTATTTCAAATAATTCTTCCATTCAGATCACTCTCAGTCCCTTACCTTACTTTCTTCACTTATTTAGGCTTAATTATTCATTTATTTTATTTCTGTATCTTCCCTTAATAGAATGAAACTCCATTAAGAACAGGGACTTAAGGAGAACCTGGCTGGCTCAGTCCGCAGAGCATGTAACTCTTAATCTCCAGATCATGAGTTCAAGCCCCATGTCCCGCCTACAGCTTAGTGAAAAAACAAGCAAAGAAAAAAAGAATAGGAATTTAATACTTCTGAAATAGATATATGAATATTAAAGATGTGGAAATTAAGACTCAGTGACAGTAACATATGTAAGGGCACACAACTCATAAGCGGTAGAGATGTACATTCACCAACTCAGGTCCATCTAAAACCAAAGCTTTTTAATATCTACCCTATATTACAGTCATAAAAACACAGTGAGACTAAAAGCTAGAAAGACAGACTGGAGAATACGATCAGATAGGTGAAGAAATTTAAGATCCAAAAGCAGAGCACCATTCCAAGGAGTGGCATGCTTTATGATGTGATCATGGGTGTGGATGACTGAAATGAGGTGTATGTACATAGATGCCTATATCTGTATCATTTATCCCCTCTCCTTAGCAAGCAGATTTCCTTTATTCTTTTGTACATGAAAGCCCTACAAGTCTGAATAGAAATCACCTAAGTGACTAGCCCTTTGATTAAATCATTTTTATCCCCCCTTAATCACATATAAAAGCAATTATCTTGCCACTGTCCAACCTTAGCTTAGTCCTTAACCTAGTCCCTCCTTAGCTTCTATGCAGACCTTCCTCACTCACTGTCCTCTAGCGTCTTTCTTTTCAACATCACTCACAATAAAACACTATAAAAATTAATAAAGCCGGGATGCCTGGATGGCTCAGTATCTCCGGCATTTGGCTCAGGTTGTGATCTCAGGACGGTGAAATCGAGCCCCGACTCGGGGCCCCACTCCTTCCCACCCCCCCCGCCCCCCCCCCCACTCCCCCGCCAGTCCCCACCCTGCCCCACCTGGGCTTGGCCAGTCCCCACCCTCCCCCACGGGGGAGAAGGGCCCACCTCGCCCCCTCCCCCCGCCCTGCCCCACCTGGGCTTGGCCCCACCCAGCCCCACCCCACTCCATGTGGGGCAGGGTGGAATCTCCCTCTGCCCCTCCCCTCCACTCGAGCTCTTTCACTCTAAAATATTTTTTTAAAAAATTAATAAAGCAAACACCTCCAATAAAAAATTAACAGCCCAACACAATCCAAAGGCCTCTCTGCTCTCCAGTCCCAAATAAGTACTTACGGCACAGAAATAGAAGCCGCAAAAACAGCACCAGAAAACAAAACAGGCTTTTCTTGGAAATCGGTATTTCCTAATGACTCAGAACTGCTTTTCCCTATTTATAATATTCTTTAGAAGAAAACAGTATATACATACACACTAACACAAACCTGTTCCTGTCATATTTTGACCACATTTTTTTATCACTGTGGGGTTCACTAACACAAAAAAGCCCTCATGACTCTTTTCTTTTGATGCCATGGGCCTCTATCACATGATCAGTGGATAGTTGCTTTTGGAGATAACATGAGAATGAACATTCTATTTTTACTGAAGATAAATAGAAAAATGAAATAATTTCCTTGCTAAACTGAACACAAAATTCTACCATACGCAATTATTCCATTTCTCTGTAATCACAAAGAATCTTAAAGCAGGAAATGCAAAGCTGTTTATCTAGCTTTCCTCATCCAGAGCAGCTACACCTAAATATTCCACACAGAAGGAAACAGGACTTATTTTTAAGAGACCTAGAAAAATGAATTTCACTGCTTTTCTGCAACAGTTCAAATCTCATCAAGAAATTTTAATTTACATTCAATCTAAATTACTCCTGCTATGATTTAAGTGCCTTTAATTTCTCCCCCACTTAATCCAGTTTACACACTGTCACCAGATTAATAAATACACTAAAGCAGTATTTTCATTATGTCAGGCAGATTCAAATTTAACAAACCCACATGCATGACACTGTCTCAGCCACTTGGACAAATAATGTTCTACTTAGTCTTTAATTTTTTTTTAAGATTCATTTATTAGAGAGAGAAAGCACAAGAGGAGGTCAGAGGAGCAGCAGGCTCCCCACTCAGCAGGGACTCAATCCCTGGACGCTGGGATCATGACCTGAGTCGAAGGCAGATGCTTAACCAACTGAGCCACCCAGGTACCCCCTCTTAATTTTTTTTTTTTTTTTTTAGTAGGCTAGGGCTTGAACACCATGACCCTGAGATCAAGAGTCACATGCTCTACTGACTGATCCAGCCAGCAGCCCCTGTTCTATTTAGTCCTTATAACACTCCTATTATGCAGAATATTTCAATGTTATTAAGTATGTCCTACAAGATGCTTATAAGTTACAGGGAGCCAAAAGTCAAACAATATTTAACCAGGTAATCAAAATTTATTTCACCAAAGAGAGACACAATGTGTTTTCTGATGTTGATACCCTGAGAAGGACACAACATCAACTAAGTAGTACTCCAATTCAGGATGCTTAACATCAGACAAACCAAAAATGATGAACATTCCACTAAAAAAGGAGAGGAGAGGGGATTGTATCCTTTAAAAAAAAAAAAGGGGGCCAATGTTACCAAAAAAAAAAAAAATTGTTTTAAGGCTATGGAAATGTTCTGTATTGAAGGAGGCTAAAAAGACATGACCACTAAATGGAAAGCCAACTCTGAGACTGGATCCTATCCTGGAAAAGAAAAATGTTATAATGGACATTTGACAACTGGGACATCTGACAAAAATGAATATAACTGGCAGATTAAATAAAATTATTGTATCATGTATGGTGACTAACATAATAAAAAATATTATTAAAAAATAATAAAAAATAAAAATTATTGTATCATTGCTAAATTTACTGAAAGATTACTGTGGTTATGTCAATGACCATCTTTATTCTTAGGAAATATACAATGAAGTATTTAGGGGATAGAGAGCAATGTTGTCTGAAACTTACCACCAAGCAACTGTTCTTTGTATCATTTTTACTTTTGCAACTTTTCTAGCAGTCTGACATTATTACTAGATAAAAAATTTTATAAAAAATTACTGACATGAGAAAATGCATGTGAAAATTGATCTCAAGAAAAAAGGGGTGGGTAGAGTGGCCAAACAGTATGGGGAGAGTGTCTAAAAGGATACACATCAAAACATGAACAGTAAGAAGCTGCTAGTGGCAAAGACGAACAATTTGTATATCAATAATAACCACATAGGCTGAAATACGCTTAAATCTATGACTTCATAATAGTACTGAAGACAATAGCAACTAATTAGTCACTGTTAGAGAATGCTGAGACCAAATCACTATTTTGAAAATTAAATAAATAAAAGGAAAGAACCAAGCATTTATCCTGACTTTCCTGTAAAAACCCACTGTGTAGCTAAATAGTAAATCTGAGGAAGTTTCTCAGGGAACCTGGGTGGCTCAGTCAGTTGAGTGCCCAACTCTTGATTTAGGCTCAGGTCATGAACTCAAAGTTGTGGGATCAAGCCCTAAGACAGGCTCCATGCTCAGTAGGGAGTCTGTTTCTCTCTCTCTCCCCCCTCCCTCTACCCCTCCCCCTGCCTGCGCACCCTAAAATAAATAAATCTTTGAAAATATGTGGGGAAGTTTCTCTTTATTGAAATATTCCAGCTAACAAATGAAAGAATTATTAGATTAGATTATCACCATTTTGCAGCCCATAATGAATCTGCTAGACATTAAGCATCAACAGGCACCAACAACACCAACCAAAAAAAAAAAAAAAAAAAAAGGGAGAGACAACCAGCCATTCTGAGCCTTCCAATGAAGAACCCAACATTACTCATGAAGTAGCTTTAACAAAACAAAACAAACAAAAAGCAGTATGCTCAAGTCTCTAATTCTAACATCAACATTATAGGAAATATATATATAGGTGGTTTTTTAAAAATATTTTTTATGTATTTATTTATTTATTTGACGGGGTGGGGTGGGGAGCCAGCACAAGCAGGGGGAGTGGCAGAAGGAGAGGGTGAGGCAGGCTCCCTGCTGAGCAGGGAACCCAACGTGGGGCTCAATCCCAGGACCCTGGGATCATGACCTAAGCCCAAGGCAGACACTTAACAACTGAGCCACACAGGCGCCTGGAAATATATATATATATATATATAGTTTAAGACTCAAGAACATGTTAAACTATGCCATAAAGATACAATCAGCAAAATCCAGACTGGGAGACAAGACAAATGATCCAGTTTCTTCAACAAAGAAGTTGCAAAGAAAAAAAGAGTAGGAGAGATGGAGATGAAACCTAAAGATTAAGAGGCCCAAAAGAACTATCAACCAAAAGCAATGTGTAGACCTTATTGCGGTCCTGATTCAAACACTCAAACTGTAAAAAAGAAAAAAATTGTAATATTTATGAACAAACTATAAATTCAAACACTGGATATTTGGTGGAATTAAGGAATTTTCTAAAATGTGATACTGGTTTTGGGGGGGGTTAATCCTTATCTTTTGAAGATACATACTGAAATGTTTACAGATGAAATGATGGTGTATGGATTTGCTTCAAATAGAGAAAGAAGGGAGACTGGATGGGGTTATTAAAAAAAATGAGAGCTGATAAATGTTGAAGCTGGGTGACAGGAACCTGTAGGTTCATTACACTGTTCTACCTACTTTAATGTATTTTAAATTCTCCACAGTAAGTTTAAAAAACAAACAAAATATTAACAGTAATATTGAGGGATGGGATTTTAACATTTTTGGGTTTTGTCCTTTGTGCTGTTTTACTTTAGCACTTTCCCATATTTTCAAGTGGTCTTCATTAAGCCTGTAATAATGTCTGTAAGCTCTGTGATGGCACAGACCACATTTACCTAGTTCCCCTACCTCTATATTCTCGGTATGCCCAATGGTGCCTGGCATATACCAAGCTGATAAATACTTGAATGATGGTATTTCTTTTTTAAAGTACATAATGCCGGGGCGCCTGGGTGGCACAGCGGTTAAGCGTCTGCCTTCGGCTCAGGGCGTGATCCCGGCGTTATGAGATCGAGCCCCACATCAGGCTCCTCTACTATGAGCCTGCTTCTTCCTCTCCCACTCCCCCTGCTGTGTTCCCTCTCTCGCTGGCTGTCTCTATCCTGTCGAATAAATAAATAAAATCTTTAAAAAATAAATAAATAAATAAATAAATAAATAAATAAAGTACATAATGCCAGTAAGTTCAGGGACTAGGCTGTTATCTTTATTCAACATTATAAGCATTAACTCAGTATTTCTTTCAATGAAATGCCACAAACTTTAGTCTTAAATGTGAGACATCATCTCAAATATAATAGATCTCTTCAGGTCATTAAAACATATATAATATATATATTTTATATAATATATATACAATATATATATAATATATATATATATACACACACACACACACACACACACACACACACATTATCAAGCCTGCAGGATTAACATGTAAAAATTATGTATTAATGCCTGTGAAATGGTTTGATAACCTGGCCAAATGCTGAGAATTAAGGGCCATTCAATTTTTTTTTTTTTTTAAGATTTATTTGAGAGAAAGAGCAAGCACACTCATACACAAGCAGGGGGGAAGGGGCAGAGGGAGAGGGAAAGAATCTTAAGTAGACTCCCCTCAGAGCAGGGCCTGCAGTGGGGCCTGATCTCACCACTCTGAGATCATGATCTGAGCCAAAATCAAGAGTTGGCCACTCTACCGACTGAGCCACCCAAATGCCCCTCAATTCTCTTTTTTAAAAAATGAATATCAGAGGGGCACCTGGGTGGCTCAGTCAGTTAAATGTCTGGCTCAGTCATGATCTCAGGGTCCTGGGATCAAGCCCTGAGTGGGGCTCCCTGCTCAGCAGAGAGTCTGCTTGTCCCTCTCCCTCTGCTCCTCCCCCACTCATGCTCTCTCTCAAATAAATAAATAAAATCTTTTAAAAAATGAATATTAGAAAAACAGTTACTAGGAGAGTAAATTGGTAGATTTTGGAAAACTGTTCTATGTTATCAACTACAGTTGAACATAACCATAACTTACGACCCAGAAATTTTAATCCCAGATACACATACACCATATATATACCCAACAGAAATACATACAAGGTAGGACCAAAAGATATAAAATGGTAAGATGGGGAAAAAATATCCAAAGATAAATAAACTGTGGTATATTCATATAATGAGATAGTATACAGCAACTAAAAAAAAAAAAAAAAAAAAAAATCAATGAACCACAGCCATGCATCAAGTGGAAACATCTGACAAGCATGTTAGGCAAAAGCAGCCAGTCAGAAAGAAATACTGTATAATTCCTTTTATTAAGTTCATCGTCAATTATATCTTAATTTTTTTAAGGATTTTATTTTTAAGTAAACACACCCAATGTGGGGCTTGAACTCACAACCCCATATCAAGAGGGGGCATGCCCTACCAACTGAGCCAGCCAGCCAGGTGCCCCTATATTTTGATTTTTTTTTTAAATTCAAAAACAAGCAAAACTGTATACTCAATTTTGCTATGAAACTAAAACTGCTCTTAAAAAATGAAGTTTATTGGGGCACCTGGCTGGCTCAGTCCAGAGAGCATGCAACTCTTGATCTCGGGGTTGCGAGTATGAGTCCCACGTTGGGTGTAGAGATTACTTAAAAATATAATATTATTTTTAAAAGTTAAGCTTATTTAAAAAAAAAAACAAGCTAAACTACTCTGGTGTTAGAATCAGATAATGTTAGCTTTGGGAAAGTGGGAGGAAATAATGATTGACAGGAATACTAAGATGGGCTTCTGAAGTGTTAGCAGTGTTCTACTTCTTGACCAAAGTAATTGACATGTGAGTATGTTCACTTTGTGATAATTCAGTGAGACATAAACTTAAGATCTGTGTGCTTTTCTGTACATATACTATAAATCAATTTAAAAATGTTTGATACACAAATAGCAATCTTCCCTGATTTTTCATAAAGACAGTCCACTAGACTGTATAAAACATTCCCCAAACTTTAAGAATCTTGCTTTGAACGTTAGAAAAAAATAGTGCGGCATCATCCCACTCCAGTAAGAACTTAACTTATTCGGCTTATCCTAGGTCAGACCTAATAGTCCTAATTTGGGATTTATCTAAGAAAGGAGATTTTTGTTTTGTCGTTTAACTTTTATTTGCATTTATTTTATGACTTACTCCTGGACCATACATTTTTGTTTCTTTAGGGGTATCTTTTTCTTTTGTGCAACCTCCTCTTCCGCTTTAGGAACAATCTTCTCTTTTCAGTAAGAATCACCTCAATTTGGCAGGGAGAGTTCACGTATGGGTTAACCCAACCATGAGCTCTGTAAGTTCTGTATCTCATGGGCTTTGTTCACCTGGATGTGCTCAATGACCAGAGGATCTACATCTAAACCCTTAAATTCAGCATTACTCTCCTCATTTTTAAGCATGAGCAGTAAAAATTCAGCACTTTTTTGGGGCCACCAACCCTGTGTCCGGCCCCACTGTTTGGCCTGGGCATACCTACCAACTCCATTCTAGCAACGGAATGGCACACAATGCTTCAGTAAAGTGATCCTTCAGGTACTTGGTGGCTTTTCAGATATGCATATCCTTGATGGCCTGGGCAGTTTCACATGTGTACTTAAACTGAACACGAAGCTTTGAACCTCCTGATTTGCGTGATTTTGTAGGATTTTCTTGTTCAAGGAAATAGCAAACCATTTTCAGAGACCATCTCAAGCTGCTTACAGGAAGAGAGAAGAAAGGAGATGTTTTAAAACCCATCTAGATTCCTTGGGCTCTTATCTACTATATAGATATGTATCATAAACAGGCAGAGAGAAGGTACTCAACAAATATTTACTAATGATACACAGCCCAAACTTTAAACAAATTCACATACCAAAGTCTGAAATACATAGCACAGGCAAAATAAGGTAAAAACTCAGCTTATTGGCCTAAAAAGTACAACTTCCAGAAACCCCACTTTTAGAAACTAAGAAGTTACAGAAGGTACTGCTTTTTAGGAAGAGAACAATTCATGACAACAGCTATCCATAGCAGAGGAAATTGGTTCTTTCCCCTTTCACTGCTGCCACGCTCAGACAAGGCAGAATCAACTTCCTGATGCCATAGCTAAGTGAAAGGAACCCAGCAGCAACTCTGCTTTTAAGGGCAGGAACTAACTATTCAAACCATGATGTGATAGAAACCCAACAGCAAGAGTTAGCAGAGGCAGATGAAAATACTAGGGAAAAAATAAGATGTGAAGAAAATACTTCACTAATCTGTTCTTAGGACTGAAAATTCTAAAATCATTACTATTCTGGGGCACCTGGCTGGCTCAGTTGGTGGAGTGCAACTCTTGATCCTCAGGGTTGTGAGTTTGAGCCCCATGTTGGGTATAGAGAATACTTAAAAAATAGATAAAATCTTAAAAAAAAAAAAAAAAAAAAGGAAGGAAGGAAGGAAGGAAGGAAGGAAGGAAGGAAGGAAGGAAGAAAATCATTACTATTCCTGCTTTCCACCATGGCAGTAAACCAAAATGTATCTGAGGTCTCCCCAGCCTAGAATTGACCTACAATCAATATGTGTCCTGAATGTCCATGAGAATTCACTTTCTTTTTAAGTTTTGGGTTTTTTTTTGATAGAGCGAGAGAGCGCGTGCGAGTGAGCACCAGCAGAGGGGAGAGGGAGAAGCAGGCTCCCCACAGGGAACCCAATGCTGGAGGTTAACACAGAACTCCGAGATCATGACCTGAGCCAGAGGCAGATGCTTAACGGACTGAACCACCCAGGTACCCCCAGGATTCACTTTCTAGGAGTTTCCCAGTATTCTTTCAGTTAATTAGGTAACTAATAAATGATGATAAATATAAGCTTTTCTAAGGGCAAGTCAACATAAATGACTTGGTATAGTTCTCATCACTAGTGACACTGTCTTAAAACACAAGTAATTAATGTTCAATATGGAAAATAATTTTGCAAAAAAAGTTTTGGAAATGTATTTTTTTAGTTAAATTCTAGTTACAGTGTAATATTAGTTTCAGGTGGACAATATAGTGATTTAGCATTTCCATACATCACCCAGTGCTCATCCATTAAATGCAACTCCTTAATCCCATCACCTATATTACTCGCCCACCCACCCACCTACCTCTATTCTGGTAGCCATTTGTTCTCTATAGTTGAAAGTCTACTTCTTGGTTTGCCTCTCTTTTTTTTCCCCCTTTGTTCATTTGTTTTGTTTCTTAAATTCCATATTTGAGTGAAATCATATGGTATTTGTCTTTCTCTGACTTATTCTGCTTAGCATAATACTCTTTAGCTCCATCCACGTTGTTGCAAACGCCAAGATTTCACTCTTTTCTATGGCTGAGTAATATCCTACTCTGTGTGTGTGTGTGTGTGTGTGTGTGTGTGTGTGTGTGTGTGTACACACCACATCTTTTTTATCTACTCATCAATCAATGGACACTTGGGCTGTTTCCATAATTTGGCTATTGTAAATAATCCTGCTGTGAACACTGGGTGCATGTATCAATATGGAAAATAATTTTTAAGTAATACAAAGAAGATTTTTTAAAAAGAAGAGTACGCGGAAATCATAGGGCAAACTTACAAAAGTTGAGGTCTTTGGGCTTCTTGATAGGCATAAAATATTTCCTACTGGTAAGGACCTGCCTCTATAGAGGATGCTGATCTGAGAAAATGCGGAGGCATTTGATTTGCTAATGGATCCAGCTGAGTGTAATTATGCCAAGAAAACAGCAATGAGCAAACCACACACAAAGTCCGGGTGGAAAGCTGATTGGAGATCTCCAAACATAACAAATCCACAAGGATGTTCATGGTAACATTGTTGTAATAGCAAAATGAAAAAAACTATGACTGTCCATCAATATGAAACTGGTTAAATTACATATGCTTATAAATGTGTATGGAATTACACATGGAATTCTCTACAGCTATTAAAAAGAATGATTTAGGGGTGCCTAGGTGGCTCAGTCAGTTAAGCATCTGCTCTCAGCTCCAGTCATGAAGTCAGAGTCCTGGGATTGAGCCCCAGAGGGGCTCCCTGCTCAGCAGGGAGTCTGCTTCTCCTTCTCCCTCTGCTTCCCCCCCAACTCGTGGCCCCTCTCTCTCAAATACATAAATAAAATCTTTTAAAAAAAGAAAAAATAAATATGGAAAGACTCAATTCTCAAAATGCTTATAATTTGTTTGGAAAAACTAGTGACTAATACCAAAACCCCAAAAGTTAAAGAAAATCCTTGATTTAGTTTACTCAAGTTGCTCATGTGGTACTAGACCCTATGGAAGCAAAAAGATATTAGTATGAGGAAAGTTGTGCCAAATTTTTAAAGAAAGACTAAGTGAATTCTATGAAAGGGCGGTTTCTTAAAATTCATCAAGTCTAACCTCCCACTCAATGTCGACATCTCTTTTAGAACACCCTTAGCACTCATTCAGTTTCTGCTTAAAATGTCCTTTAAAAAAAAAAAAACCTCCTAAGTAGTCCATTCCCTTTGTTAAAAACAATTCTAACATTCTTCCTTAAACTAAAATCATTTCTTATAATTTTTTAAATTTTTTACATTTTTTAAAATTTAAATTCAAATAGCCAACATATAGTACATCATTAGTTTCAGATGTAGAGTTAAAATTGTTAAAAACAATTCTAACATTCTTCCTTAAACTAAAATCATTTCTTATAATTTTTTAAATTTAAATTCAAATAGCCAACATATAGTACATCATTAGTTTCAGATGTAGAGTTTCTTATAATTTTCAATCACTGGTCAACTTGTCCCAGATCCACCCTCTGGAATGAAATTTTGTTTTTGTTTTTTAAGTAATCTCTACATCCAACATGGGGCTCAAACTCACAATCCAGAGATCAAGAGTCGAATGCTCCATTGACTGAGCCAGCCAGGCACCCCTGCAATGAAGTTTTTTAAAACACTTTTCATCTGTTACGATCCTTTCCCTCTTAAATCGCCTCAAAACTAAACCTCTCAATTCTTCAAATGTTTTCTACACCCTTCATTGTTCTCATGATTCTCCTCTGAAGAAATTCTACTTTTTCAGTGTCCCTCTTAGAATCAAATACCCCGAATGAACACAAAATTCCAGATCTGATCTAACCACTCTCATTTTGTCTGGGTCACCATAAACAGCAGCAGAAAAGTTGCCCGGCAGTATACCATTCATTGCCAAATTAGTGGTACTGTTCAGACCATAAGTAATTTACATTTAAAGGAGTCTGAAGTTTAAGAGTGTAAAGGAGAAAAAGATCACTGAGGACAGGAACTCAGGAACTTTGCAACAAAAAAAATAGACTAAACTGGGAAAGGAAGAATAAATTTTTGATAAACAGAAAATTCAAAAAAGAATATTTCAGGGGATACAAATGCAGAACAGGGATGCAGAGGCAGAAATGAGCAGAGTTAGTGCTACAGCTAAATATCTGTATAAGGATAGGCAAGAATATCAGGCCAAAAAGGAGGGCTGGAGTCAGACTATTGAGAGACCTTAACTTGTAGGCAATAAGGCATGATTAAAGGGTTAGATCAAGAAACTGACTTTTTTTTTTTTTAAGATTTATTTATTTTTGAGAGAGAGAACACTCACACAAGCACAAGTTGGGGGGAGGGGCAGAGGGAGAAGCTGACTCCCCACTCAGCAGGGAGCCCAGTGCAGGACTCAATCCCAGGACCCTGGGATCATGACCTGAGCCTAAGGTAGATGCCTAACTGACTGACCCACCCAGGTACCCGTCTTCTAGTGATTTTCAGTGACACTGTGCCTTTCGTAATTTTGTATTTCTCAGGAGAGATACAGTTTCTTACAATTTTCAATCACTGGTCAACTTGTCCCAGTTCTGTCCTCTGAAATGAAGTTTGTTTTAGTTTTTTTTTTTTTTTTTTTTTTTTTTTAAGTAATCTCTATACCCAGCGAGGGGCACCTGAAACTGACTTCTTTAGATGTCTGGGGATGATTAAATGCCAGTATGCCAATTTCTACATCAGTTTCTACTACTGTTTGAACTTTGACTACAGGGAAAAAATTTCTAATTCAATTCTACTCCAAGATGAACTGATACTGAGGTATATAATATCATTACACAGGTTTCTTTCATAACATGAACATTCCTAACTGCCAAAATATAATGCAGTAATATCATTTTAGAAAGATTTATTTTGATCCATTTCTGTAAGTTTCCCCAGAATGGATACTCTGCCATTTAATATGAATACCTCTGTACGAGGTACCTGTTTGTTTCAGTAATTAATAATCTTCAGGATCTCCATTCAAAAGACAATGGTCTGCTGGTTTCCCGTCCCCCAGGTTCAAAAAAAGAGAGATTCCACTAACATAACGTGAAAAGGGAAAGAGGTTAGCTAAACAGCAGAATTTCTAGACAAGGAAAGTTGCCCAATATTAGAACAGCGGCAGCTCCTACTCTTAAGTTATTTAAATGCAATTAAGTAGGAAATTCTGGTTTAATAGTGCTGCTGCCTACAGAGTCTTTCATAAGGACCAGCGCTGTAATACGGTATAGCAGTAGAGATTTAAATTGTCCAAGGGACGCTGCAAAACCCAACCTCCCAAATCCTTTTACTCAACAGCAGGGATCTAAAGGAATAAATAGATTCCCAGCTGCTAAGAGAAAATGCCTTACTAAAAGCAAAGCAAAATTCTCATTAATGAAAAAATCAACCATGAAGAAAAAAGATTGTCTCGTAAAACCTGGAAATAGTCAAATCCATTTTGGGTTAATGGAGATTTAACAAAACAGCGGAAGAGAACAGAGCAAAACAGTCCCCTTTGCCAGCAGCTGGGGGAAACACCCATCAGAGAGATCACAAATAACAATGCTTCTAATCCACAAAGCCAAAAGAAACATGAACTCTAACTATCCAGTGAAGGGTACCAGGAAAAGGCCCTTGAAGATAAATTCTCTCTCTCACCATCAAGTCGCCTTCTCCTACATCTTATTGATAGGCTGTAACTTAAATTTTCCAAGATCAAATTCAATGGGTAATCCAAACCCTGCTTTTTCTAATCAGATAATCTCAAAAATCACAGTACTCGCATGCATTTATTCAAAGCCAGTACTTAGCTTCTGTGTCGGGCACCAACAATACAAAAACCAGTAAGAAACAGTCTCTACCCCACAGAGCTTAATCCATGCACCCTGCCTCATCTTAAACCCCAAAGCTCTTGCCTTAAAATATCTTCTTAGATGGGTCGAGTGTCCTCAGTGAAAAAGCAATAAAGGCCCTTTAGCTACTGTAATAGAAGGTAAAAAAAAAAAAAAATCTATATATATAGATCTACTTATCTATATATATAGGTCATACGACTTATGACCTGCTCCAAAACGAGAGAAGACAACACACCTTCCCAAGTCGAATATTAGAATATCTTAGCCTACACTACAGGGAAGCAGGGAACGAGACCAGTAACAGAGGGTGCAAGCCAAGAGATACACTGGAAGAAGGGATGTGACAGCTGTACCACATCGCGTTCAAACAGCGATAAAAAGAACCTTCTACTAATCCGCCTGCAGTTTCACGGTGCAGGGAAAAGGAAGAAAAGAAAGGGAGACTGCCCACTGTTGACACCAACTATTCGCGGTTTCCTAGCTAGTCCACTCTCACTAGAGAATAGCCCCAGTCACTGTTTAATAGGATCTGGGCCTGCCAGCCAACAACTCTGTCACATGGCCACCGAAATGGAGAGGTTAACAGTCCCTCACAGGAGAGTGAGGAAAAAGAAAGAGTGGAAAGAACCTCTTTAAATGTTTATAAATGAGTTAATATAATCGCCCCCCGAGGCACGGACGGGAAGTGAAGTTTGGAAAAGGTGGTAACCCCCACCCACTAGAAGCGTGTGGGGACCCCTCGGCGACCCCGTCCCCTTCCCCCCCCCCCCCGGTCCACACACTCACCGCGTACACAGAGCAGCGACATGGCCGAGGCACCGGCGAGCCTCCGCCGCACCCCAGCCGCGCCGCCGCACCCTCTTTCCTCTCAGCAGGTGCCGCGGCTGCTCACGCTATCGGCCCCACAGGTCTGACCGCTCCTCATGGTCCCCGTGGCAGGCAGCGTCCCGCCGCTCCCTCGGACTCGCTCAATTCTCACCGTCTGACTGGGCTTCCAGTAGCTGTGAGTACGGGCGGGCAGACAGGAGACTGGGCGCGGCACAGCGGCGCCATCTCTGGGAGGTAGGAGCTACCGGGACTACCCCCTCCTTTCGCTCCACGGGGATCCCGACAAGCGCCTGGAAAGAGCCAACCCGTGGCGCTCCGCCTCCCAGCCAATCAACTCACGCCCAGTCCACCGACCCCGCCTCCCATAAGCACGTAAGAGGCGGGGTTTCCTTCCTCTCCTAAAGTGCAAGAATTTAGGCAGCTCCGCCCACTAAAAAGTCTTGTCGCCGAGTGGGCGGGGCTTCGCCTCACCGATGTGAGGAGGTAACTGAAGCCCTCTGCTCCTCCCACACAAGAAGATTCTTTTCATTGAAGAATTTCCATCCGAATTCTTAGTCTATCCATTACAACTGACAGGAGCCCCTACCTGTAATAATTTAACAAGATCGTAGCACAAGGCAAGCATGTTTTAATTAGCAACTACAGCAAAAGAAAAAAAAAGGAAAATAATTGAGTGAGCATAAATAAAGTAAAATGTTTGGAGACTTCAGTTCTTATCTAGACCTTTTTTCCCTTGCACGCCATTGTATCCCCAATGGCTGTAATAATACCCGTTATATAGAAATCAGTCCGTAAATATTTACCGAATGAAGGATAGAGGGAAGATAGGTATTTCAAGCTAGGACTTCTGGTAAGATGACAAAGGAACATGTAAGGAAGTGAGAAAGACCAGACCAGAACACAGGAAGACACATGGTATAATGAACAGATCCAACACCCCTTCCACACTGCAATTCTAATTTGATTGGTTTGGGGTAAAGCTCGGGAATCCTGTGTTTTAAAAGCTCCCCAGGTGATTTTAATGTGATGCCAGGGCTGAGCACCATTAGAGGATCTCCTCTAATGAAGGCTTCATTAGCCCAGTTCAGGTTTCAGCTTTTGCAAGCTCTTGGCACTGTGGAAATCTGCCTGCCAGACCCAGGGAGGGTCTGTCAATCTAACAGGGTCTTTGCCCTCCAAAAGTAAACCTAGCTATCAAATGATTTCTTTCACTGGAATAGTTGCTATAAGAGAGTAACACTCTAAATGCAATAGCAAGCAAGAGCAAATGCAATGAAGAAGACTTGATCCTTCCAGTGTTCATCCAAATTTGGAGCAATACTCTGAGGAAGATTTTGACCAGAGAAACTGAGCCAGCATAGCCAACAGAGATGCTGACCCTAAAAATAATGGGCATCCACTGGACTGCTGGAGGATGGGGCTACTTAACTACTTAGCCCAGCTGTTGTCCTTTATAAAATGAGGAGAGCATGAACTTTGAAGCCAATCAGATCCACCTGGTGTATTACCTATTGTCATGTAATAAATAACTCCAAAACTTAGTGACTTAAAACAACATTTATTATCTCACAGTTTCTGTGGATCAGGAATCTGAGTATGGCTTGATTGGATCCTCTGGTTCAGGGTTTTTTACAGACTGCTATCAAAGTGCCAGCTTGACTGCAAAAGGATCCACTTCCAAGCTCACTCACATAATTGTGGGCAGGACTCAAGTTGGCTTGAAAACTCAGTTCCTCATTGGCTATTGGCTGGTCTCAGTTCCTTGTCATTGAGCCTTTCCAGCATGGCTGCTTACTTTTATCAAAGCATGCAAGCTGAGAAGGCAATAAAGTGGAAGTCACAATCTTTTTTAACCTAATCATGGAAGTGATATCCCCTCATTTTTGCTGTATTCTATGCATCAGAAGCAAGGCACATTCAAGGGAAGGGGAATACACAAGGACATGAATACCACCAGGAGCTGCCTCACTGGGGCAACCATCATTGGGGAACCATCCTAGAAATCTGCCTACCACACCTGGATTTGAGTTCTACCTCTGATACTTTGACCTTGGGCAAGCTACATGGCCTCAATTTCCCAAAGAATAATAATAGTAACTACTTCATAAGATGGTTTTGAAGTTTAAATGAGGAACTGCGTTTAAATTACCTAGTACATAAAAAAATGACAAATATGTGTTTGTTGTTACTTAAATTGTGGACATGAAGAGAGGAATGTAGCTGGGAAGTAAAGGGAAGGTCAGCAGAACAAGAGCCACTATCTGAAGGTTCTAATGCATCCCAGTTTCCCAGTTAGAAGTTCAGAGGAGGGGCGCCTGGGTGGCTCAGTTTGTTCAGTATCTGCCTTCGGCTCAGGTCATGATCCCAGGGTCCTAGGATTGAGCGCCACGTCGGGCTCCCTGCTTGGTGGGGAGTCTGCTTCCCCCTCTCCCTCTGCCTTTCCCCCTGCTCCTGCTTTCTCTCTCTCTCTCACAAATAAACAAAATCTTAAAAAAAAAAAAAAAGTTCAGAGGAAAATGGCAATAATGTCTTCTGTTCTCTAGGCACTTGACCAGCACCACTTATACTGATCAGCAAGATAAATGTATTTTCAGAAGCAACTCAAACAGGGATAGAAAACCAATCCTCCATGCTCCACAGTCTTCACTAGTTTTTCCAGTACAGTACTTGAAAGTTCTTCAGCATTTGAAAGGAATTCATACTTAAGGTTTAGTTGGCAGGTAGCTGAGAGCTAGGACTCTGAAATCCAGGAAATGAGAAGGAAGGTGGGCGGGATCAAGGAAAGTAGGTAATGAAGAGAACCCAAGAATCTCAAGTGGTTAAGACCAAAATACCTGGGTTTGGCTCTGATGCTGCCTTTTTTGGGAGCCCTCGGGCAGGGAAAAAGGGGTCCAGTTTAGAACCCTGATGCAGGGGAGCCCTCTACCAACGATACGATTATCTTCAAGCCATGCTCCAAGGCCGTTAAAAATTTACTCTTCCTGCAAGTGCCCTATCTCTTTGGAAATATCTCCCAATGCCTAAAGAGAAATTTAATATAAATAACTAATTAACAAATATGTATTAAGTATCTTTTAGGTCAGTCTTAATGAGAGGATGCAAAAGTAAACAAAGCACATTTACTATCCATAAAAATTTACAAGGTGATAGAAAAGATCTGTGAAAGAACAAGAAATTAAACTGGGCAGTAAATATGGAACTGAGGGGGAAGAAAAAGGACAATCCCTTTAACACTTCTCAGTGTTAAGAACTAATGTGATAGGGGCGCCTGGGTGGCTCAGTCGTTAAGCGTCTACCTCCGGCTCAGGGCGTGATCCCAGCATTCTGGGATCGAGCCCCTCATCAGGCTCCTCCGCTGGGAGCCTGCTTCTTCCTCTCCCACTCCCCCTGCTTCTGTTCCCTCTCTCGCTGGCTTCTCTGTCAAACAAATAAATAAAATCTTAAAAAAAAAAAAAAAAGAACTAATGTGATAGAACTTGGCTCACAATGACTATGAATATAGTAGAGAATAAGAATATCCATTCTTTGGTAGCATTAGAGGGAGAGAGAGTTTTAAAGTCAGGTTGACTGGAAGGATAATGCTACAGTTTACTGATAGATAGATAGATAGATAGATAGATAGATAACCAAGGATGCACACGTTTGGGAGAAAGATGTTTCCTTTTGGACATATACATTAAGTTTGAGATTGTCAGGCATATTCTTGCATATGTACCCATTGGACAGATGATGTGGACTTGAACCCTAAGAAAGCAGCCCAAACTAGAGATAGAGCTTCCAATCAATAAAGATATAACTATTTTAATCCCCATTTTTTGGATGAAGAAAATAAAGCAAAACTAGAATGCAAACCCAACTGTATCTTTCACCAGAGCTCAGTTAGCCACATGGCTATATTGCCTCTTAAGTACTGGAGGAATTCAGCAGAAGCTATGAAAGGAATCAAGCTAGGCTTCAGGAGAGAGAAGCAGCCTGTGGAGGAGATGGATCTCAAAGTATGGATAGCACTGAACATGCAAATATGGAAGAAAGGGTATTTCATATACAGAGAATAAGTTGCATGAACAAATCAAGAAATGGAAACATTGAAACTGTACAGGTATTTAAGAGTAAGCTGCAGAATTTGAGAGTTGGAGCCCTATGGTTACCAGGAGACAACATAGAATCAGAAAGGAACAAAGGTCATTTATAGAGCATACCTACTTTTAAGGAGTAGGAAAAGGAGACAGAAAAGGAATGGTAAAAGAGGGAAAACAAGAAAAGAAGTAAACCACCTGTATATTGTTTCATTATAGATCTTATCTTATTGAAAAGTAATTGCATATCTATCCTTTCTTTAGACTCAGAGCTCCTCAACAACAAAGGACCTGTCTTCTATATCTTTATCCCTAACACATAACACAATACCAGGTAATGGTACCCAAAAAAGATTTGTTGACTCGTTGAATACATGAATGAATGAATGAATGAATGAATGTGAATGTTTTAAGCCTTGGTTATTGTCAAAGACAAAAAAACTGGACATCAGTCAAAGTGATTAGGACAGATTTCAATCAGCAATATACTATTGCAATATGGAAAATAGTCTAGCACAAATTGAACTCATCTTCAATTTGTACAGAGGTGACTAGATGTTTTAAAGGGAGAATGAAGGGGTACCTGGGTGGCTCAGTCGTTAAGCCTCTGCGTTTCCCTCAGGACCTGATCCCAGAGTCCTGGGATCGAACCCCACATCGGGCTCCCTGCTCTGCTGGGAGCCTGCTTCTTCCTCTCCCACTCCCCCTGCTTGTGTTCCCTCTCTCGCTGGCTGTCTCTCTCTGTGTCAAATATATAAATAAAATCTTAAAAAATAAATAAATAAAGGGAGAATGAAGGAATGGGGTGGAGGTTCATGAGAAGGAGCACAGAAGAGTCAAAGAAGTCATAAATTCCAAAGCAGCAAACCTAGAGTAGAAATGTTACTCCCGTGCTTAAAATCCATGGCTTAGCCTGGCAACTTGGGTTTGTTTGTTTGCTTTTTGTTTTGTTTTTTTAGAGATTTTATTTTTAAGTAATCTCTACACCCAACATGGGGCTCAAACTCATGACCCCAAGATCAAGAGTCATATGCTCCACTGACTAAGCCAGCCAGGAACCCCTAGCCTGGCATATTTGGAACTTAGTAAATACTGCCAAATGAATAAAATTCCCCTGTGGGAATATATTCCATGAAAATAATTCAAATAAATGGGGAAAACCTGTGCAATAAGATATTTGTGCAGGATTATCTAAGTAGTGAAATCTGAAAATCAGAATGAATAATGAATTCCAATAAATCAATTTATTCATTCCTATCAAGTATTTACTTAATATCTGTTTATGAGTAACACTGTAATCTTATACAAATGGATAAATATCTGAGAAGGAGGCCATCCGAGAGATGTAGGTGTTAATGCATTTGAGAAAAATTTATTGAGCATCTACCAAGTACCACACATCGTGCTACAGATACAAAGAGGAATAAGACATTCCTTCAAAGAACGCACAGTCTGGGGATAAACAGACTGTGAAAAGTGCTATAATCATGGTTAGGAGGAAGAAGTGGGTTGTTTGCATATATACCTGGAGGTTTCAGAATTGTTTAAGTACTTAATAAGTGCGGTGGTGGGCATGGTTAACTTAGCAAATATATAACCTTCATGAGGGAAGGGATGTGTGTTTTTCACTATTGGAAAAAATTATCTAAGATTTGCAAACAAGCAAAAGAAATTAGTGGGTGTTCTTGCAGTTTTAGCACTCGGCACTGTCTAGAGCAGAGACCAGCAAACTTCTTCTGTAAAGGACTATTCAGTAAATACTTAGGTTTTAGGCCAAAAAAAGTAAAATTGAGGCTGTTGTATAGATACTTGTACAACAAGAGAGAAAACAAATTTCCACAATTTTTAAATTAGTAACATTCAAAATAAACCAATGATAATTGAATACAAGTTTTTGGTACAATAGGTCTACTAATGAGAAGGATGAAATTCTTTTGGGGAATATGCATTTTGCTTAGTTGGGGTTCAAGTATTATTAGAATCAATTGCAGATGTCCAACTTTAAGGTTGATCTGTAATGAGATTTTATGAATCTCATCTGTCTTTTCTCACAGATAACTACTGTTAAATACTGCTATTAGTCCATGAACAAGTGATTCCATTAAGAGTATTCATTGCTTAGAAAGCATTTACAGAATTCTATTAGAGTCTCCTCTTGATAGTTGCTTAATTTTTTAAGTGAAGTTTTTATTTATTTTTAAAGTAATTGAGGGGGTGCCTGGTTGACTTGGTTGGTGAGCGCCTGCCTTTGGCCCAGGATCCTGGGATTGAGTCCCTGCTCAGCAGAGAGCCTGCTTCCCCCTCTCCTTCTGCCTGCCGCTCCCCTTGCTGTGCTCTCTCTCTCTCTGTGTCAAATAAATTTAAAAATTCTTTTAAAAAATCTTTTAAAAATCTTTTTTTAAAGCATGGGGGAGGGGCAGAAGGATAGAATCTTCAAGCAGACTCCCCACTGAGCACGGAGCCCAATGTGGCTGGATTTCACAACCCATGAGATCATGGCTTGCGCAGAAACCAAGAGTCGGATGCTCAACCAACTGAGCCACCCAGGCGCCCCATGAATAACCATACACTTTAAATACATTACATTTTCACAAGGTTTGTAACTTTGTTGAACTAAGCCTTTTTTCTGCTCCACATATATATATATATTTTTTAAAGATTTTATTTATTTATTCGACAGGATAGAGACAGCCAGCGAGAGAGGGAACACAAGCAGGGGGAGTGGGAGAGGAAGAAGCAGGCTCATAGCGGAGGAGCCTGATGTGGGGCTCGATCCCACAATGCCGGGATCACGCCCTGAGCCGAAGGCAGACGCCCAACCGCTGTGCCAACCAGGTGCCCCTCCACATATATTTTTGCCACCGTTGGTTGTGACACAGTTTAGCAGATTCCACTTCAGGTTGTGCTGAATTAGTGTTTTCTCAACTTCCTTGAAAACATTTTCACCTGTAATTGTTTCAAGCAGACTATTCATCGAGGCTAATTCTTCAGTCACTTCAAATTCAGCATTGACTTGTCAAAAAACAACTGAACAGTCCTGACAACTGTGGACTCATCAGGAGCCAAGGAAAACTACTTAAAATAATTTGCTTTGGTTTTTTATTTTGTTAATCTCTACACCCAACGTGGGGCTTGACCTCACAACTCTGAGATCAAGGGTCATGTGCTGGGGCGCCTGGGTGACTCAGCCGGTTAAGCATCTTTCTTTGGCTTAGGTCATGATCCTGGGATCCTGGGATCCCGGGATCAAGTCCCATGCCAGGCTCCCTGCTCAGCCAGGAGTCTGCTTGTCCCTCTCTCCCTGCTCATGCTCACTCTCTCTCTCTTTCTTTCTCAAATAAATAAATAAATAAAATCTTTAAAAAAAAAAAAGTCATGTGCTCTTCCAACTGAGCCAGCCAGGTGCCCCTAAAAATAAAATCTTTAAGGAAAAAAAGACATTCTTAAATTTTAAATTCTTAAATCTACCAAAAGTAGACTACAATGCATGATCACATAAAATGAACTTCACTTCTAAGCATCACAAACATTAGAATACAAAAAATCCAAAGATGGATATTTTAAGAAATGTACAAAAGAAATTTGCTTAAAAAATAACAAAAAATTTTAAAATTGATTTTCCCCCAAAGTCCAAATAATTGTGGTCTAGGTAACCAGTAAAGGCTTTATCTGCTCCTTCCTTTGATAAGAATAAGTTTATGCAGGGGTGCCTGGGTAGTTCAGTCTGTTAAGCATCTGACTCTTGATTTTGGCTCAGGTCATGATCTCAGGGTCATAAGATGGAGCCCTGCGTCAGGCTTTGGTGCTAGGTGTGGAGCCTGCTGAAGATTCTCCCTCTGCCTCTGCCCCTCTATCCCCCACCCCCATACCTGCACTCTCTCTCTTTCTAAAAAAAAAAAAGAAAAGAAAAGTTCATGCAGAACTGTATATCCAAGTGTGTGTGCAAGACACACTCACATGCATCACAAATACAAGCACATACACCCACAGGGACACACACAGTTGAGTTTTTATTGTTCTAGGCACTTCGTATCCACCTTAAGTCAGCCATCTTCCCATTACATTTAATGAATGTCTTCTTTGGAGGCAAGACATTTTCTTCAAAGTAGCATAGTTGACGACATTCCCTGCTGGCAAGTATCGGGCCACCATGAAGGAAGACCCCTCACTTGCAGGTGCCTTCCCCATTCCCATCTTCCATACCATGGCTATGAAGTGTCCAGTCCTGGAGGTGAAGTCAGGCTGCTGGAAGTTGTACTTCTTGATTTCACTGTACCATCTATTGGCCATCTCCTTTCCTGTCTGATCATAGGAGGCCCATGCCAGGTTCTCTCCGAACTGGCCATGACTGGACTCTGGGCTGGGCTTGAGCATCCTTGGGCTGGCCAGGACTTCTGCATAATGCTAAGCCTCCTCAGTGTGGGGGGATGCCATGCTGCTGCTAGCACTTGTTGTTCAGGACCTCATTATTAAACTGTTTGGAAGCTAACTTGCCCATGGCCCACTGGGTGCTCTCCCCAGCTCTCACTGCTGCTATGCTGTGCCTCTCTTGCCTGGTCCTGGGCTGCTGGAGATCAATTCCTATCTCTATGAACCTGGACAGATGGTTGAATCCAGGTGACTAGAGGAAGTCAACCCTACTGGCAAAAAGAGGAGAGTTACTGTTTCCAAGATCCAAAACACACAAAGGGCCAGGAAAAAAAATAAGGTTTGGGAGTTGGGGGATTAGTGGGAGATGTGGTAGAGAAAAGGAACTCAGAACTAACATAGCCCTGCCCAGCGGTCAAGGAACCATGAAAAGCTCTATGGCACAGAGCAAGGCCTGCCCACACTCCCAACACATATACACACAAGATCTGGGGCGCCCTTGCTCCTTAATCTACTGTTACTGAGGCTCATTTTCCTCCTCAAATTAGTTAATATAGACATGAAGTAGAGCCCCAAGTCTCCGTGTAGAGCCCATTTTTTTCCTTCACAAACTCTAACCTTGCTCACAGATATCTGCTATCTATATATGTCAATAGATTCCAAATCTGTATCTTTAGTTCAGACTGTTCTCATCAGCTACAGACCCATACATCCAATAACCTGCTAGATTTCTACCTGAAGACTATTCTAGTACCTCAAACTCAACATGTAAAAAGTTAAAATCACTAAAATATGTTAAAATATATATTCAACTTGTTGACCCACAAATTCCTCTTGGCAAAATAAAATCACCCTCAATATTTGTTTTAAAAGATCAGTGTGCTTAGAGTCACTAAATTATGGGGCACCTGGGTGGCACAGCGGTTAAGCGTCTGCCTTCGGCTCAGGGCGTGATCCTGGCGTTGTGGCATCGAGTCCCACATCGGGCTCCTCTGCTGTGAGCCTGCTTCTTCCTCTCCCACTCCCCCTGCTTGTGTTCCCTCTCTCGCTGGCTTTCTCTATCTCTGTCGAATAAATAAATAAAATCTTTAAAAAAAAAAAAGAGTCACTAAATTATTATTTTTCCTTTGGGCCTAAAGTGAAAGGATTCCCATAAAGTTCTATAACCTCTTTATTAAATAAAGGAAAGTT
Organism: Ursus americanus; assembly: GCF_024610735.1. Taxonomy (NCBI): domain Eukaryota; kingdom Metazoa; phylum Chordata; class Mammalia; order Carnivora; family Ursidae; genus Ursus; species Ursus americanus. The sequence continues at coordinate 35,587,281 of NC_142144.1, forward strand.
AATTTATTTGTAGCAGCAAAAAACTAGAAACAATCTAAATGTTTTGTCTATAGATTTAACACAATCCTAATGAAAATCCTAGTAGGTAGGTTTGTGTGTGTATGAGTGTACACAAAGTGATAAGCTGATCTTAAAATTTATACAGGGGGGTGCCTGGCTGGCTCAGTCTGTAAAGCATATAGCCCTTGATCTCAGGGTCATGAGTTTGGCCCCACACTGGGTGTAGAGTTTACTTTAAAAAAAATTATATGAAAATGGAATGGCCAAGAATAGTTAATATAACCTTACAATCTTAAAGTTGGAAGACATGGACTACCAGATATCAAAATTTATTACAAAATTATAGCAATGAAGAACACTTGTGATGAACACTTGTTTTATGAAAAAAGAGACAATGTAGAGCAGTGGAAGTAAAAATTATTTTGTTGACAAAAATCATCCACAACTTGGAAATGCTGCAAAGAAAAGGAAGTAGGGCTAGCCAAAGATGAACTCTGAAGGCAATATACTTGGGCTTAACTCGTTCTCTATTTATTATTGATTAAAGGCTAAAACTCTGTGAAGTCATGTGTTAACTTACATATTTTTGACTGGTAATGATGTAAAGGATTTCTGATTAGTAGAAAAGGTTATAGGGGAACCTGGATGGCTCAGTCAGAAGAGCATGCAGCTCTTGATCTCGAGGTCGGTTGTGAGGTTGAGCCCTAAGTCGGGTGGAGAGATTACTGAAATAAAGAAAAAGAGAGGGCGCCTGGGTGGCTCAGTCATTAAGCCATTAAGCTTCTGCGTTCGGCTCAGGGCGTGATCCTGGCATTCTGGGATCGAGCCTCACATCAGGCTCCTCCGCTGGGAGCCTGCTTCTTCCTCTCCCACTCCCCCTGCTTGTGTTCCCTCTCTAGCTGGCTGTCTCTCTCTCTGTCGAATAAATAAATAAAATCTTTAAAAAAAAAAAAAAAATAGGAGGGGCGCCTGGGTGGCTCAGCCAGTTAAGCATCCAAGTCTTGATTTTGGCTCAGGTCTGGATCTCAGGGTCACGAAATTGAGCCCCACATTGGGCTCCATGCTCAGTAGGGAGTCCGCTTCTTTCCCTCTCTCTCCCTCTCCCTGCCCCTCCTCCCACTTATGCTTGCATGCACTCTCTCTCTCTGTAAAATAAATAAATAAATCTAAAAAAAAAGGAAGGAAGGAAGGAAGGAAGGAAGGAAGGAAGGAAGGAAGGAAGGAAGGGAGGAAGGGAGGAAGGGAAAAAGAAAAGAAAATGTTATGGTGTTATTATCCTGTAGACATTAACCAGTTTTAACTAACTTTTATCTAACATTCTTTTTTCAAATGCCTATAAATACCTGTGATGGTTAATTTTTTTTTTAAGATTTTATTTATTAATTTGACAGAGAGAGACAGCCAGCGAGAGAGGGAACACAAGCAGGGGACTGGAAGAGGAAGAAGCAGGCTCCTACCAGAGAAGCCTGATGTGGGGCTCGATCCCAGAACACTGGGATCACGCCCTGAGCCAAAGGCAGACGCTTAATGACTGCGCCACCCAGGCGCCCCTGTGATGGTTAATTTTATGTGTCCACTTGACTGGGCCACAAGGTGCCCAAATATTTGGTCAAACATTATTCTGGGTGGATGTTTCTGGATGAGATTAATATTTGAATAGACTGAGTAAAGCAGATTGCTCTTCCTACTGTGGGTGGGCCTCATCCAATCAGCTGAAGCCCTCACTAGATCAAAAAGGCTGAGTAGGAGAAAATTTCTCCAAGTGCCTGGCTGGCTTAGTCTGTAGAGAGTCTTGATCTCAGGGTTGTGAGTTTGAGCTCCATGTTGAGTGTAGAGATTATTTAAAAATAAAATCTTTAAAAGAGAGAGAGAGAGAGAAAATTTCTCTCTGACTGGCCAGTTCTCTGAACTGGGACATTGGTCCTTTATCCTGCCTTTAGACTCAGGCTGAAACATCAGCTCTTCCTGGGTCTTGAGCCTGCTGGCTTTCAGGCTGGAACCACGCTGTCAGCTTTTTTATCAGGCCTTTGGACTGGGACTGGAACTATACCATCACCTCTCTGGGTCTCCAGATTGCCAGCTAAAGATCTTGGGACTTGTTAGCCTCCATAATCCCGTGAGCCAATTCCTTATAATAAAATTTCTCTGTCTCTATCCCTATCTATGTGTACGTGTGTGTATGCATAGATATGCATATATATAAAAACACATGTATATATACATACACATGTATGTGCACATGTATGCATATATATAAACATATCACCCCACCACAACTTTAATACAATACCTAATTTCCTTGAACACTCATTGAACATGCTTTACCATCCTCCTTATCCCCTCAATAATGAGTTAAATGAATCTCTGTCAGGTTTTCATTCTGTATTCCTATAAGAATCTTGCTTTTAACTTTTTGGAAATTGTACTTTGACAATGTTTTCAACAAAAAGTACTGGATTAATTCTATAACCATATGGGGGGAAAATGAATCTTGTCTCCTACCTCACACCATACACAAAATCTATTGCAGATGACTTATAAAAGGTAAAATAATAAAGCTTCTAGACAATGACATAAGAGAATATATTCATTACCTTGGGATAGGCAAAGACTTCTTTTTCTTTTTAAGGTGGTTTTTTATTAAAGCACAGGTACAGGCTCCGTGGGCTGGAAGCACTGCTGGGCAAAAACTTCCTAAATAGGCAAAAAATGCATTATTCACAAACAATGAAATAAATTGGACTCTATTAAAGTTAAGAACTTCTGTTCATTGAAAAACACCACTTAGAAAATAAAAATGCAAGCTGCAGACTGGGAAAAGATATTTGCAATAGATTTCTCTAACAAAAGAATCATATCCAGAATATACAAAGAGCTCCTACAAATAGAAAAAAGACAACCAAATAGAAAAATAGGCTAAGGACTTGACCAGGCAAGTCACGAAAGATAACCAAGAGACATACAAAAAGGTGCCCAAATTTACTGGATATCAGAGAAATGCAAACTAAGGCCACAGTGAGATACCACTGTAAATACACTAGAATAGCTAAAATTAAAAAGACTGACAACATCAAGAGTTGGCCAGAAAGTGGAGAAACTAGATTTCTCATGTATTGTGGGAATGTGAACTGCTACAATCTCTTTGGAAAAAAAATATTGGCAATATCTACTGAAGCTGAACATATACACGCCCTATTACTCAGCAGTTCTACTTCTAAGTATATAGCCAATAGAAATACATGTACATCAGTCAATAAATTTATTTTTTTTAAATGTAGAGGAAAAATAAATACCAGTTTGGAATAGTGGTTACTTCTGGGGAGAGAAGATGAGGAGCAAGCTAGAGAATGGAATGAGATTAGGAAGGAGTATATAAAAGCTCAACTTACCTGAAATATTAATTTCCTTAAGAGAGAATTCGAAGCAAATGTGGTAAAATACCAAGATTTGATAACGCTCTGTGAGAAGAATGTGGATGTTTGTTATAGTATTCTTTATAACTTTCTCTGTGTCTAAAATATTTCATAAAGGGGGCGCCTGGGTGGCACAGCGGTTAAGCGTCTGCCTTCGGCTCAGGGCGTGATCCCGGCGTTATGGGATCAAGCCCCACATCAGGCTCCTCCGCTATGAGTCTGCTTCTTCCTCTCCCACTCCCCCTGCTTGTGTTCCCTCTCTCGCTGGCTGTCTCTCTCTCTGTCGAATAAATAAATAAAATCTTTAAAAAACAAATAAAATATTTCATAAAGAAATCTTTTTTATTTATTTTCTTTAATTTTATTATTATTTTTTTAATATAACCTCTACACCCAACATTGGGCTCGAATTCCTGACCCTGAGATCAAGAGTCACATGCTCTACCAACTGAACCATCCAAGGGCCCCTCATAAAGAAATTTTTTAAAATCTTGTAGTATATTCAGAGAATGTTTAAGAGCCATTGATTTAAAATAAAAACCTGTAATATGAATAAACAGTATAATGCCAGTATTGTGTATATAAATATACCACATACACACACACATAGATTGATATGATATGATGTGATGAAACTGGCACTTTTTTTTTTTTTTTGGTGGGCAGCAAAGCAAGATTTATTGAGTGATAGCAAAGTTATAGTACAAAACTCCCGAGGAAGGAGGGGACCTGAGAGGGTTGCCACCAGAATTTCTTTTTTTTTTTTTTTTAATTTTATTTTTATTTTATTTTATTTTTTTTTAATGATTTTTTATTATATTATGTTAGTCACCATACAGTACATCCCCGGTTTCCGATGTAAGGCTCGATGATTCATTAGTTGTGTATAACACCCAGTGCACCATGCAATACGTGCCCTCCTTACTACCCATCACCGGTCTATCCCATTCCCCCACCCCCCTCCCCTCTGGAGTCCTCAGTTTGTTTCTCATAGTCCATAGTCTCTCATGTTTCATGCCCCCTTCTGATTACCCCCCCTTTCTTTATCCCTTTCTTCCCCTACTGATCATCCTAGTTCTTATGTTCCATAGATGAGAGAAATCATATGATAGTTGTCTTTCTCTGCTTGACTTATTTCACTTAGCATTATCTCCTCCAGTGCTGTCCATGTTGTAGCAAATGTTGAGAACTCGTTCTTTCTGATAGCTGAGTAATATTCCATTGTATATATGGACCACAACTTCTTAATCCAGTCATCTGTAGAAGGGCATCTCGGCTCCTTCCACGATTTAGCTATTGTGGACATTGCTGCTATGAACATTGGGGTGCATATGGCCCTTCTCTTCACTACGTCTGTATCTTTGGGGTAAATACCCAGTAGTGCAATGGCTGGATCATAGGGTAGCTCAATTTTTAACTTTTTAAGGGACCTCCACACTGTTTTCCAGAGTGGCTGTACCAACCTGCATTCCCACCAACAATGTAGGAGGGATCCCCTTTCTCCACATCCTCTCCAACAATTGTTGTTTCTTGCCTTGTCTATTTTTGCCATTCTAACTGGCGTAAGGTGGTATCTCAGTGTGGTTTTGATTTGAATTTCCTTGATGGCTAATGATTTTGAACATTTTTTCATGTGTCTGTTAGCCATTTGTATGTCTTCATTGGAAAAGTGTCTGTTCATATCTTCTGCCCATTTTTTGATTTGTTTATTTGTTTCTCGTGTATTGAGTTTGAGAAGTTCTTTGTAGATCTTGGATACCAGTCCTTTATCTGTAGTGTCATTTGCAAATATATTCTCCCATTCCGTGGGCTGCCTCTTAGTTTTTCTGACTGTTTCCTTGGCTGTGCAGAAACTTTTAATCTTGATGAAGTCCCATAAATTCATTTTATCTTTTGTTTCTCTTGCCTTTGGGGATGTGTCATGAAAAAGGTTGCTTTGGCCGATGTCGTAGAGGTTGTTGCCTATGTTCTCCTCTAGAATTTTGATAGATTCCTGTCTCACATTGAGGTCTTTCATCCATTTGGAGTTTATTTTTGTGTATCCACCAGAATTTCTAAGTCTAGAGGTTTTTATGGTCTTGTTGGCGGGCTGTTTTAATCTGATTAACCCTCCCTGCACCTGTCATCCAATCAGGTTTTTGTCATCTATCTATCACATGGCAAAGGGTGGAGGGCTCCTTCCAGGGTCGTGTAAAATCCTTTTAAGGATGGTTTTCCTCTTGGGGCGGGGGAGGTGTGCCTTGTTCCTGCTTGCCTGCCTTCCAACTATCCTTCATCATTACTCCCTCTGAAGAGGTAACCCTAACTGCTCTTAGGGAAAAAGGGTGAGGACCAATCATAAGTACTTCCTACTGATCAGGGGCTTTGGATGGGACAGCTGTCAGGTGAACCTGACACTTTAACTCAGGAGTCTTTCTTCCCCGAACCCATAACCTCAGCCTAATCATGAGAAACACATCAGACAAATACCACTGAAAGACATTCTATAAAATATCTGATGGTAAAACCATCAAGGTCTTCAAAAACAAGGAAGTCTGAGAAAATGTCACAGCCAAGAGAAGTTTAAGGAGACATGGTAACTAAATGCAATTGCTACCCTGGATGGGATCCTGGAACAGAAAAAGAGCATAAGGAAAAACCAAGGAAATCTAAATAAGGTATGGGCTTTAGTTAATGATAATGTATCAATATTGGTTAATTAATTGTAACAGATGAACCGTACTAATTTAAATGTTAACAAGAAGGGAAATTGGGTGGGGTATATGGAAAATCTGAGTTACCTTCATAAATTTTCTAAAATCTAAAATTGTTCTAAAATTAAGTTCATTTTTTAAAGTCAAGTAATTTAGCCAAATTCATACAGCTAGGAAATACCCAATACCCAAAATTCAGAGGCCAACACAAATGACTACAAACCCTATACTTTTTCCACTACCCAAAACCCTTCCAACTTCACTGTCTGTAGGATTATCTAGGTATTTGTACGACGACCTAAACAAGTTCCTTGAGGATAGAGAAAAAACTTTTTTTTTCTTTGCATGCAATTGGTGTTCAGTAAACCAACTTAAGTTAACTACTCACAGAAAGTCCCAGAAACTTAAAGAATCTGCGACTTTCAGAGAACTTCGTCAGGTTTGACCCACAATCGATACCACCAGCTCTACGGAGAGGCCGAGCCCCTTCAGTTCTGCAAGGGTCCTGTGCTGCCATCTACAGGTAGCTTGCCATCTACAGGTAGCTTACCAGCTACCAGCAGGACTTCCCCCTGCTATATCTCGGGATAGCAGGGCGAGCGTAAATTGGAGAGAAGACTCAAGCGCTAATTAAACTAAGAACATATGTAACTGTCACATAGTCACTTGACACTTGTACAAAGCAAAGGCCCTACTTCTCTCCGGCTACTGCAGACTCTTCTAACTTCGTATTAACACTTAGGCTCCTAAAATTCACAGAACTCTTTGCTGAACCACCTTCCACAGGTACAGATCTGATTGTTACTGCCCATCTCCCAGAACTGAGATTCTCCCGCACAGCGTAGGCTGCAGGCACTTGCTCAACCTCACAGACTTGAAACCCCACCATCCAGATTCTCCCATCTTCACATACCCCTGAGACTCCTTGCACTACCTTGCAAACCCCACAGACCTCCCCATTAAGGCAAATGCGCGCGCTAACCCACACATCTCCAGAAAAAGACTCAAGTTCCGCAGGCAGCTCACACTAACTCGAAAGCCCTGGAGAGCCCCAGTCAGGCTCCGTGCCCTCAGGCTAGCGCTTTGATGCCAGCTTCGTCTCCCCCACCCCCAGCCCAATCCGGTCAGCCTAGGCCCGCACCCTGCGGGCCAAAGCCCCGCCCCTCTAGACCTGTCATCACAGAAGCCGCACGTGGCCGGGTGGGACCTGAGGCAACCTGCGGCCATCACTTTGTCTCCTCCGCCATCCATTGGGGCCGCCGCCGCCAATCAGAGCCAGCGGATCCGGGCTGAAGCGCTAGCGCCCGGGTGAGGCGAGCGGGAGAAGGGGTGGGGGTAGGAGAGTCTCTGAGACCGACCCGGGCTCGCGGTGGAAGAGGGGCTGGTCTGGGTTCTGCCAGGCTGGAATCCGAGGGGCGGGTCCCAGCGAAAGGCGGAGAGACCAGAAAAGGGTGGGGATCAGGGAAGAGGTTAGGGACAAGCGGATGTTCCCTGGGAAACGCAGAGAAGACGAGAAGGGGCGGAGTCATAGGGGCGGGGCCTGTGTTACAGGGGAGGAGCCAAAGGAATTAAAGAAACTAGGAAAGGGGACGAACCCCGAGAAGGTGGGAGGTGGGACAAGGGAGGGGGTGGGCCTCGGCGTTGCGGGGGCGGGGCTCGGACAGAAGGGATGAGGTTTGCAGGCCGAGGCTGCTGCTAGGGCCTTTCTGTAACTGCCCCAACCCACTACCTCCTCAGGTGCAACGGGACTCACGGAACTACAGGTGTGGGGTGGGGTGCGCGTGAAAGAAGGGACTAGGATGGGGGTGCGCTTGGGCAAACATGAGGAGGTGGGGGGCACGTTAGAGTAGGAGAGAATCTGAGGACTGCTGTGGGGGGGAGGAAGACAGAGTTGGGGGAGGACTTGGGGGCTCAACGTGTGGGTAAGCAGGTGCATTCTCCAGGGGCCCTTGTGGGGGAGAGACGGGAGTGCTTTGCGCAGGCTAGAGGTACCGTGTGAGGGGGCTAGGTCTCTGTCTGATGTGGAGGGTTGGAGGCTGGCTATACTTGAGGGGGAGGGGATCTGAAGTTGCTTTGGGGGAAGCAGGTGCTGTATGATGGAGAAGAGCTGGTGGTCCAGAGTGTGGGAGAGATGGAGGGACAGAGGGACTGTGTACAGAAAGAAGGGATGGGGTTGTGGGCACTGTGTGAGGGGAAAGGGTTGTAGGCCCCAACTGAGGGGGGAAGAACCCCTAGTCCTTTGAGAAAGACTTGGGGCTTTATAGAAACTCAGAAAGAGGCTTGTGTACTGTGTTCTAGGAATGGCATGATGGAATTGGTGGGTTAAAGAAGCCAGTCCGTAGTGCTCCTGGCTCCTTGGCTCCTAATAACACCTTCAGGTCTGACCACTCTTAGGGAAGATCAGGCCCCACGTGCTACTAGGTCTTCTGTGGCTGTCTCCTTAGTCTGGCTTTGGATCTGTCTGGCTGAGACTGGAGTTTCTTACCCCAGCTGGTGTTCCTGTTAACCCCCATTCTAGTTCCTGTTCCTCCCAGAAGCTTGCCTTGGTCCCTGTCTTCCCCCTCCCCCACTTTGCCCTGCCCTATGCTCTGGGTGTGCTCATTTCCCACTTCCTTCCTCGCCCTGGGGCCTGGCCTGGGACTTGCCGGTTTAGGAGCTGTACCCTGCCCGGAACTTTGTGCTCAATGGCCACAGACCCTAGTTACCAACAGCAAGGCCCAGACCTCACCCTACTCCTACCAAGATCTCTCCCAACAGCCCCCACAAGTGACTGGTAGTTTTTTTACCACTTGCCACAGACTTATTTTTCCCACCCTTTTCCTTCTCCCCAGTGGGGAACCCTAGGATCCTAAAAAATGGGCTTCTGTAGGAAGGGTGAAAATTACTGAGTCTTTGATGTATATTTTGAGAGATAGGCTACTATGGCAGGCTGAACTCCAGAAAGGGTATGATCCAGCCTCAGCTGGAAGAGGAAGAGAGAATGGCTCCCACACTCCTGGCTTGGAAGCGGATGGTCAGAAAGGGACTAGGGCCTAGTCCTCCAAGGAGCTCCTCAAGTTCCCTGAGGGGCCTTGATATAGTACCAAAGTCCTATTTGCCCCTGGGCTAGCTGGGAGAGGGTGAAAAAAGGCCTGCCTTCCACACAGGGGCTGGATGAGTGTGACAGTGTTACTGAAAGGGGCCCCTAGCCAACCTCCTTCTAGCTGTGACTGGCTGGGGAGGGAGGGGGTGCTGAGACTAGACAAAGCCGTGGGGTAGGGTGGGGTAAGGGAGGGCAGGCTGAAGGCTTTTGAGGAGGAGCTGATTGCTATGGCAACACAGCTTCCCAGACTGTCTCTCAGAGAGGCAGGCCTAGGGCAAACACTCCAGCTTCCTCAGGACTGAGGCATTTGTGTGAGTGGGTGGGGCGTGAAGAGAAAGGGCATCAGTTTGCTGTGCTGAGGCTGGAGTATATAGCCTCTCTGCTTCACTATATGGAGGAGGGCGTTCAGACATTTGGGACCATTCTCTGAAAATGGATTTGCGTGAACAATAGCTATTAGAATCATAGCAATATAAGGCCAGAGTTGCAGAGGCCCTCAGTGGCCGACATCTATACAAACCCCTCACCTTAAAGAGTTGAAACTTTACAGCCAGAGACTGTGACTTTCTCTAGGTCTCATAGTGAAAGAGCAGGAATTAGGACCCAGGTCTTCTGATTGCTGTTCACTCAGTCCAGGGCTCATCATTTCTTTCAGCCAATGTTTATTGAGTGCTTATTATGTGCCAGGCACTGATATTGATTCTGGGAATACTAGCGTGAACAAAGCAACATTGCTGCTCTCACAGAGCTTCCATTCTAACACGGGGAGAAAGAAATTGTGTGTGTGTGTGTGTGTGGCAGAGGAGGCCAGGTGGTGATAACTGCTGTAAAAAAAAAAAAAAAAAAAAAAAAAAAAGGAGGGTAAGAGTTTGGGGCAGCTAGGTAAGGCATCTTGATTGCACCATGCTGCTTTCCTAGGGCACCTGGAGGCCTAGAACATCTTTGATCCTTCCCACTGAACTATTGCCCCCCTGACCTTTGCAAGTAACTAAGGCCTGGGCCTATGTTAGTGGCAGTAAAACAGAACTTACTGCTTGTTCTGTGGCATCACCAAGGGACTGTTAATTTCCTATAGTGTTCTGTGTCTATTTGTCTTCCTAGTAAACTTTTACTAAGGCAAGTAGGTTCTTAATTTGGTACTCTGCCATTTTGTTCAGGATTTTGAAAATTGCCTGAGTCCTGTTCCTTGCCATTAGGGAACCAATGAACAAGTCAGTCCATGGCAACTGGATTTTTTTTCAGGGTTTTTCTCCTGGTCTGAGGTGAGGAGAAGGGAGCTTAGGGGAAAGGTTACTTACTTTTTCTTTCTAAGTCTAGGGCACAAGGAGGAAGTAGGGGGAGGGGAGCCTTTTTTTACTGTCTACTGACAACCTCAGGGCCTTTGGGGCCTGCAGCACAGGCAAGGTAGAAACAAGGACCTTGGGCCTTCTGTGGGCTCTGAACTATGGAAGAATGGACTCCCCCTCTTCTGGAGGCACAGCCAGTTCTCCAGTTAGTTCGAGTCTTCCCTCTTTGTTTTTTGTTGTTGTTGATTTAAGATTTTATTTTTAAGTAATCCCTACACCCAGCGTGGGGTTTGAACTCACAACCCCAAGATCAAGAGTCCCATGTTCTGCTGACTGATCCAGGCTAGTGTCCTGAGTCTTTCCTCTTTTGACTCTGGTATTTGCTTGCTTCTCTGGAAGACTGACGGAAAAAGCTTCCTAAGTTTGGAAACTGACTTGTCAACAAGTGCAGAGGGAAAGGTAGTCAGGGCTACGTATTTTCTTAGCTTGCCCCTAAAGCAGCCCCTCTAAAAAGTATCTTTTAATGCCCCATCCTTGCAGAGGTTTCCATCCTGGTCATTTAAAGAATAGGAGGACAGGAATTAAGAATGCTGATTCTGCTGCCACTTAATTTGGCACATTCTGGCCTGAGCCTGGAGCCCAGTGACTCAGGGGGAGGGTGGAGAGTTTCGAGGGAGCTGTGAGTCATGGGAGTGAGCTTCATCGCAAGAGTTGGGCACATCTCCCCCACTAAAGGCAGAAGCCTTCCTATCCCACTTCCTCTGGGTGCTCTGTCTCCTATGAAGAGAGAGTACCGGTAGAAGGGATGAAACAGCCTGATCTCAGAATGGTAGTTAGTTCAGAGAAACCAAAAGGGGTGTGTAGGTCCCTGAATTAAAATATATCCCTATCTCGGGGCGCCTGGGTGGCGCAGTCGTTAAAGCGTCTGCCTTCGGCTCAGGGCGTGATCCCGGCGTTCCGGGATCGAGTCCCACATCGGGCTCCTCTGCTAGGAGCCTGCTTCTTCCTCTCCCACTCCCCCTGCTGTGTTCCCTCTCTCGCTGGCTGTCTGTCACATAAATAAATAAAATCTTTAAAAAAAAATATATATATATATATATATATCCCTATCTCAGGAGTCCTTGGGGGCCCTCTAATGAAAGCAAAAGAGCGTCAATGTAGAGTAAGGAAAGAAAGAATACCATTTCTCGATGGAAGGAGATAAGGTCCCACTACTGGACTATTTCATCTGCTCTGACATGAAGGAAGCTTTCTAGATTTCAACAGTCCTCTGGTCTCTGAAGCTCTGGTTTGCAAGGAAGGGAGAGATGAATGGGAGTGGGGATATTTGGGGTTTGGTGTGGGAAGAGCAGGCTGACTTTGGAGATTGTCGAACCGTGTCTATGAAAGCCCTAGGGCGTCCTATTAAACACCGTCGGAAGAGGAAGGGCGGAGGTGAGAAGTAGGAGGCCTAAGCCTTTGAAAGGGTTAAATGGCAGGGCAGGGAGCTCCTTTGGATTCCGGCAGCTGAAGGGTTAAGGGATGGGCGGGGTGGTCCCGGGTAGGCCTGCCCCCTTTTGGACCAATGGGCGTGCGTCTCTTGGAGGGGGCGTGCCTCACTCTTGAGGTCGTGGAGAGGCTGGACTCCTCTGGGCCAATCAGCATGATAGCTGCCCATGGAGGGCGTGGTCTTAGGGGGCGTGGCGGCCGCGTTCGCAGCGGCGGGGGTGTTGGGGCATTGGGCGGGGCGGGCGGCCCCATCAGCTGGTAGGAAATGGCCTGTGAGTCAGAGGGGCAGCGGAGTCGGCAGCGCGGAGCCGGGGCGGCCAAGGGGAGGGACAGTCGCGGGGAGGGGTGCGGCAGCGGTTGGGGGGCTGCGGGCTCCAGAGCCCGCTAGTGTTGCACGAAGCTGAACAGAGAACAGCCTAGCAAAGCAGGGCTCTGCCTGAGCCACCCTTTGTCTGGGTTGGGGGCCCGTGGCGGGGAGGACCCGGGATTCGAGGGGAGGGACCGGGACGGGACGGAAGGGCCCGGAGCAGCGGCCGCCGCGGCGGAGCCAATTTAAGAGCGGGGTGAGTGTGTGCTAGGGGGAAAGAGCAAATCTCCGAAGCTCCAGTAGGGAATGGGGCCTGTCCCAGGCTCTGGGGAGGAAAGGGGTGAGAATGGACCTGGGAGACTAAGCAGGGGGTGGGGGAATCGTCCAGAACAGAGTCCAGGAGAAGGGGTGAGTCTGCCGGGCTCAGTTTGGAGGAGGTGCTGACATCTGCTCCTTCTCCACTGAGGGTAGAGGTTTTAGGCCAGTGGTCAAGGGGTTGGTGAGAGACCAGAGGTTGACCTTCGTACTCACAGTGGTGGTCCATGGGAGTAGCTGCCCTAGCTTGTGTGGACATGTATAGGGACAAAATGCAGAGCAGCTGGCAGTTCTCTCTGAACAGGATGAGGGTAGAAAGCACATGGAGAGGAATTCTCCTTCCTGTCACCCTCCTTGATCAGTGTAGAAATGGATATCTTTAATACTGAAGGGAAGGGGAGAGTGAGCCTGGTAGCTTGTACCTATACCAACACCCACCTACCCCACCTCCCAGGCCTAGCAGGTGTCTGAGGTACAGAACCATGGTATTCTGGGACTTGTTGTTTTTGCTGGCCTTGCTCGCTGGGCATGTTGGGAACTGTAGTCCTTGCCAGCCAGAGCCTGGCACAGCTGTTTGATGCCAGCTGCTGCCCACCCCCTGCACAGAGTGAGGTTTGCCCTACCCTGCCCCCCTCCTCCACAGTCCTGCCCCATGAGTCAGCTTGAAGCCATGGTCTAGAGCCAGACAGGCTGGGTAGCAGGGAAGTGAGTCTTAGAGCTTCTCATTGAGAAAGCAGGAACTGAGAGGGCTTTGGGAGAATGAGCAGATGCCAGGCATGCTGGGGTCAAGTAGGGAATCATGTCATCATCTGGCTTCCCCAAGGCAAGGACTGAAGAGGCCAACTTGGATGACCAGGGGGTGAAGTGCTAAGGGAAAGGCCCTTTCTGAATCTGTATGGCTTGGGTAGAGGAAAGGAGGGGTAGAGATGAATACAGGTTGTACCTCTTACAGTGCTGTCATTGGAGTTCTGCCCTTTCCAGGTACCCGAGCCACCACAGGGAACCAGAATTTTCTTAGTGGTCTCACTTCTACTGAGAACGTGGTGAAATATGGTAGGGTTGGGTGCAATGATGGGAACTTGGTGTAGGAAAGCTTTTCAGTCTCTGGGGTGCAACTCTCTCCCTTTCTCCCTGCCCCCCACTTCCACCTCTTTTGTTGCTGACCCTGTCTATACAAGTAATCTCTCTGCTTCTCTCATTCTGGGAGTTTTTCTCTGCATTGCCAGGAACAATGCTGAGATCTCTGGGGCTTCCGTTCTGCTTTTTAAAGTATGCTGCTATGTGCTTAATCCCTATACTTGGAGTTTGGTGGAGGGACAGAGCACAGACCTATTCTCAAGAACCCCGTGGTCTGTCTAGGAGATTTCTTTTATTTTTTATTTTTAAGATTTATTTATTTATTTTAGAGATCGAGAGAGCACAGGTGGGAGGGGCAGAGGGAGAGGGAGAGAGAATCTCGAGCGGACTACACATTGAGTGTGGAGCCCACAGACGGGCTCCATCTCATGACACTGAGATCACGACCTGAGCGGAAACCAAGTCAGCCGCTTAACTGACTGGGCCACCCAGGCACTCCTGTCTAGGAGATGTCTTACCTACAAGAGCAAGCAAAACTGTCACTGGGGTACAGTAGATAGTGAGACTGCCTTAGGTGGAGTCTCAGAGGAGAGAGGGAGAGATTTATGGTTTAGGGTGGCCAGAATAGGCTTTCTGGAGGGAATGGCATTTGGGCTAGCCAAGGAGGAAGGACAGGGCTTAGGTAGACCTACAGGGGACATTCCTTGAAGGGGAAAAGACATTGTGGATGGCAGGCAGCACAGGCTACTGCTCAAAAGAGAAGCTTGATTCTGGAGGCAGTATTTCCTTCCACAAAAAGGAAGATGGCCTTTAATTTGACATTGCCCTCACCCAGTGTGGGTTCCTGGGGGTGAACTAGTCAGTAAAGACCATCTTGTGCCCTGGCAGAAAAACAGTGGTTTGGGTTTTTGTTTGTGGAACATGTTGTGGCGAAGTGGAGAGGTAGTCCTAGTTGCTTCCAGCTGTCTGACTGCCCCTGCCTTATCTCTAGTGTGCAGGGCCTAGGGGGAGGGTAGGTCCTGGAAAGTGCCTTCTGGCAGTGCCTCTTCCATCCCCCCCACTTGTTTTTGATTAGATTTGTTGCGGCCTGTTAAAGGGATAGACTGCTGGGGGCAATTGGGAGTTTAAGTCCAAAGGGCTACCTTTGAGCTGACCTGAGGTTTGTATACTCTGAGGAATGCTAGTGGGGTGTGAGTTTCTGCAAGACCTCTGCCCTTAGGGATTTGGGGTAGCACTATCCCTTTGGAGATAGACTTATGGGAAGGAGTTATACAGCTCGGTGGCCCTGACTAGGAGGGCTGAATTCTTATCCTGACCAACTCTCGGGAGGCATGATCGCTTGGATCCTGGGGTGTTGCATCCCCCCTCACATTCAGGGCAAAAAGCCCCTTTGCTCATGGCCCTGATAACTGGTCATCCTGCCACAACTTACTTCTCACATCATTATTACATTGAACGGAGACCTGCCTCTCTCTGACTCCTTAGGTAGCCCAGCTCTGCCCTCTGGGCGCTGGATCCCAAGACCGTGCCATCCGTTTCTGAAGAGCTTTTCATATGGAAGAAGGATATCCTGGAGGGTACTCTGGTAACCCACATTTGGAGAGGAGCCTTACCACCGGCTCCAGGGATCCTGGCTTATGTCTGTTCTTCTTTCCTCAGGGTCCGGCTGAGCCCAGGAGCTGCACGGAATGGTGGCAGTCACCTTGCCAGTGCAGCGGGAATGGACCAGACTGCAAGCTAGGAGAGCAAGGCATCAGTCAGGAAGAGGGAACACACAGCTAGGCTTAAGGCCTCTTCATCGGGGTGAGTGCTAGGGAAAGGGAGGGGAAGCAGGTCCAGTAAGAAACCCGAAGTAATCATGGTACCCTCTTAGAAGTTCTTGGACTGGTCTCTGTTATTAATGGGATTAATATTCCATTAATCTTTCTGGGGATTTGGACACCTTCACCCCCAGGAGCTCCATAAGGCTACCTCTTCAGGCTGGGGGAGGATCTGAAACTCAGGTGGAAGGGAGAAGACTCATTGATTCCTCTGACCACCTTTTCTTCTCTTCTCTTGCACAGATGTCCCCAGGCCCCCCAGCCCAGGCCCAGCATAAAGGCTGTGTGGGGGGGCCCCCCTGACCCAAGGGGGGGCTTCATGCGCCACGTGCAGGCGGAGCCGTCTCCATCCTCAGAACCAGAGGCTGGCCCTTCGCAGCCTGCAGTCAGGCAGGGGGCCCTCCAGGGTGGCCTGCTCATGGGCTACAGCCCAGCAGGGGGGGCGACATCCCCTGGGGTTTACCAGGTATCCATCTTTTCCCCTCCAGCTGGTGCCTCCGAGCCTCATAGGGCCCTGAAACGGCCGGCCCCGCCCACTGAGGTTCCCAGGGAGCTGAAGAGAGGCCCTGGGCTGGGGTCCAGAGAGGGACTACCCCCTGAAGAACCATCTACTGTGAGGCTATTAGGCCCAGAGGGACTGGGGCTGGGACTGGGTGTGACCAGCCAGCATTTCTGCCATCATGGCCTCTGCGTTGTGGAACAGGGAGGTAGCTCCACCTCGCCTTGGACTTCAGGGGCCCAGAGTCCCCCCTGTCCCCCATCAAATGCTTCCTGCAATAGTTTGCACACCAGAGACTGGGCTTCCCCAGATCCAGGGGGACAGGGGTCCCTGGGGGATTCCCCAGGGCCAGCCCCTCTGGGTCAGCTGCACACATTTGACACTGATTTGCACAGTCTTGCACAAATAGGGGGTAAGAGCCCAGTGGCTGGGGTGGGCAACGGGGGCAGCCCTTGGCCTAGGGAGTCCCCTGGCACTGCCAATGGGCATAGTCCCGAGCACACACCCCCTGGCCCTGGACCTCCAGGCCCCTGCCCCACCAAGCGAAGGCTGCTTCCTGCTGGAGAAGCCCTGGATGTCAGCTCTGAGGATGAGGGGCCAGCCCCTCGGAGGCGCCGGGGAACCGTGGGCCACCCTCCTGCTGCCAACAGTTCTGATGCCAAAGCCACACCCTTCTGGAGCCATCTGCTGCCTGGGCCCAAGGAGCCTGTGCTGGTAAGCCAGGAGAGGAGATGGTCTATTCTTAAGTAGATATGTGTGTGGGAAAAGGTGAAGGCCTGGGCTGGGGGGCGGGGGTGTGTGTGGATATTCCTATGTGAGCTTGTAATGAGCTCCTGCTCACAAACATACTTGACCTTCACCCAATCTCTTTTTGTAATCTTTCCTCTCCATAGGACCCAACAGACTGCAGTCCCATGGGGCGGAGGCTGAAAGGTGCCCGTCGCCTGAAGCTGTGAGTGATCAGCTTCTCCCATTGCTCTGTCCCTTCAGATGGGGCAAAAGTCTGTAATTCTTTTTCCAACATCAGGATAGGGGACCCCAGGGCAGGAGCCCTAGATAGTGGCAAAGGGTGAGCCCAAGGACATGAGTAAGCATACCAGAATGCTTTAAGCCAACACACTGTGTGTCCCCTCCCCTACCAGGAGCTCCCTTCGAAGCCTCCGGAAGGGGCCAGGCCTGCTGAGCCCCCCCAGTGCCTCCCCTGTTCCTACCCCTGCCGTCAGCCGTACCCTGTTGGGCAACTTTGAGGTAGTTCCCCTTGGATTCTGTGATTGGGGGCCTTGGGGGAAGTGAGATGGTGGAATGTGGCTTGGATGGGTAAAGAAAGCAGCCGGCGTCTGTCTCATAATATGCTTTCCCCATCTCCACCCCAGGAATCATTGCTGCGAGGACGCTTTGCACCATCTGGCCACATTGAGGGCTTCACGGCAGAGATTGGAGCTAGTGGATCCTACTGCCCCCAGCATGTCACGCTGCCTGTCACTGTCACCTTCTTTGATGTTTCTGAGCAAAATGCCCCGGCCCCCTTCCTGGTATGACCTGACCTCAGCTCTAAGTTAGCTTGTGAGGAGGATGAGGGGTTGGTGGCAGGAGGGATTCTTTAGGTATTCTCCCCTAAGGAGAGGGTTCAGGGCCAGGTGGGGAGAACTCTTGTGTGGGGCATGGGCCAGGCCCAGAGTGAAAGATTAAGGAGATGGAAGAGTATTCAAAGACCCCACCTTAGCTGATGGCTCTATGGTCTTCCTAGGGTGTCGTGGACCTGAACCCCCTGGGGAGGAAGGGTTACAGCGTGCCCAAGGTGGGCACCATCCAAGTGGTAAGTTTTCCCTGAGGGGGAGTGGGAGTAGGGAGAGGAAAACAGCCCCTAGACCCTACCAACTTTGTTCTGTCCTACCCCCAGACCTTATTTAACCCCAACCAGACTGTGGTGAAGATGTTCCTCGTGACTTTTGACTTCTCGGACATGCCTGCTGCCCATATGACCTTCCTGCGCCATCGCCTCTTTCTGGTGCCCGTGGGCGAGGAGGGAAATGCTAGCCCCACCTGCCGCCTCCTCTGCTACTTGCTGCACCTCAGGTAAGGACAGGGCCCCAGGGCGGTTAGGAAGGCCCAGGGAAAGGATTTTCCCCACCCCAGGTTGTCTCTTCCCCGAATAAGATCCCTCCTGGCTTCTCTACTGTCTGGATTCTTTCTTTGATCACACTGTCCTCCCCCAGGTTCCGGAGCTCCCGCTCAGGCCGCTTAAGCCTGCATGGAGACATCCGCCTGCTTTTTTCCCGCCGGAGCCTGGAACTGGACACAGGGCTCCCCTACGAACTGCAGGCAGTGACTGAGTCCCCTCACAATCCACGTTATTCACCTTTGCCCTGATTGTCAGTGCCCTGAACCCATGTGGGCCAAGTACCAGCCCATCCTGCTCCATCCTGGACAGAGCAAATACGTGGAAAGGTGGCGAAAGACCCTTCAGGCTTGAATTAAAGCCCTCACCATGCTCATGCCCAAATTGATTATTTGGGTGTTTAAAGCTTCTGATCCTTACCACACTCTGCTCTACTCTGGGTACTCCACGTGCCTCCCTACCCCCTTGGACTTCCCAGGCCAGCTTAGGTAGTGGGAAGACACCGGAGCTACCCTGAGGTTGTCCCAAGTTCCCAGGCAAGTTATGCCAGCGTTGCCTCCCTGTCCTGGGCAGGGGCCACTTATTATTTTATTTATTTTTAATTTATAATTTATTCAAATTGGATTGCCTTGGTAACCTCCCAAACCTGATAATTGGCATTGCCCCTCCTCCATTCCCACTCTCAGATATTGCTCCAAGCTCAGGAGTTGAAGAAGCTGATGTGGGGGTTGGGGAAGAACTGTTTTTCCTCAGCTGAGGGCAGAGAGGTTATCCCAGAAGGACTGAGTCACTAGCCAAAGACTCAGCTTCCCCTGTCCTTCCCTATACCTTTCACTTCCCCTACCCTCTGACCCTTCTCTGAAAGCCAACTTTGTGTGTGTGCGTGTGTGTGTGTGTATGTATGTGCACACGTGTTTGCACATACAAGCTTATATTTGTGTGGTGTGTGTGAGAAAGAGAGATTGCATGCATACACACACACTGGTTAACTCCCCCCCCCACTTCTAAGTCTCCAGATTCCACTTGTCCTTCTCCTCCTTCCTGTGTCTCCTTGCTTTGGGGTCCTGACTGAGGAAGGTGTTCAGGGGGCAGAGTCAGGGCCAAGGACCGAGGTGTCTCCTCTCACCTGGCCAGACTCTGACCCACCTACCTCAGCTGGGGTGAGGGGCACCCCTCACACTCAGTCATGTGATTCCCACCTGTCCCACTCCCCACACCAGACTCTGACCCAGCCTTAGCTCTAACTCCTGGGGCTGGGCTGAGGGGAACAAGCAATTGCTTGAAACTTGAACAAAAAGAAAAAAAAGGAAAAAAAGAAAAAACTGTACCTGGTACTTTTTTCAAGAAAAAAAAAAAAAACAGAAGAAAGAATAAATTCTTGTTTGGAAACTTGAGCTAAACCCTAGTTTTTCTGTTGGGGAGTGTATGGAAATGGGGATGGAGGGCCTAACTGGAGCTCAGACTCTGCCTGTTCTCCCAAAGAGGAGGCCTGAGGCCTAAGGCCATGAAATCTTAGGCAAGGCCCTTAATGATTCTTAGGATCTGGTCTTGCTCTTTCCAGATAAATGGGTTGGGGTGGTGGGGAAGGTTCAGCCACAAAAGCTGAATTCTCTGAATGTAGGCCTGCATTCCTATATTGGTTCTATTGTTAACTGATTTTAGCCCCTCTTGAACTTAAGTGCCCTGAAATGTAAAATGAGAGTGATTATGCAAGTCTCTTAAAAGATGTGCCAGGGATGTGTGCAGAGTGACATGATCCAGAGAAGGCTGAATGTAGGGGCTGTGTGCTGGACTCTGCAATGGGACTAGGCCTTATAGACTTTGACTGGGAAGAGGTCGAAAGAGGTAGAAAAAGCTATGGTGCTTTGGGAAAAGAGGGGAACGGGAAATCTCAGTCCAATCACTAGGCATTGTTAGGCCCAGTCACCATGGCAACGGGAATGGGGTCAGTCCGTAGTGGGAGGGCTGCGTACAACGCAGCAGGACTACCTGACAATGTCACTATGGCAACCGTGGCAAAGAGCTCGAAATCTCCCGGTCGTTACGGTGACAGGGGCGTTTTATATGCTCGGAAGGGTAAACTGAGTCTCGGATGGAGGTAAAGAACTCGGTGGGAGGTGTTTCTGGGCCAGTTGCACGTGGAAAATAGCTTCCTTAGTCACCATGTCCGGGATCTCAGGCTCCATCAACGAGAACCAGAACAAGTTCCAGCCTCGGGCCTTCTCTAGGTCTGCATATCCAAGGAAACCTTTTGATACACACTTCAGCCAAGTAACGCTGATTGGCTGAGGTTGGGGGCGGGGAGCAGGCGGCCGGAAGTACGTCTGGGGGAGTGGAAATACAGGAGGAAAGGCTCTGGTCCGGGTTTCTAGAGCGACCTCTCTGCTCCTCGTCTCGTTGGTTCCGGAGGTCCTTCGGCCGTGGGAAATGCTGGCGCGCGCGGCGCGGGGGACTGGGGCCCTTTTGCTGAGGGTGAGTGCGGGGGAACCTTCTCCAAGGGTCAGGCCAGAGATCACCTGGGTCCTTACCTGGGAAGAAGTGGGATTCTAAGTTTGGTGAGAGAACTGGGGTTAGAGGTCATGGTACCCACGTGAGTTCCTCTCCGAGGACTCTTTAGGGTCGCGGGTTGGGGAGATACCCCCTGGATAGGCGCCGACAGGGGCGGGGTGCGCCGCCGGCTGGTGTCTCAGCTAATCCTTGTCTTCTCTTCAGGGCTCCGTAGAGGCTTCTGGCCGTGCTCCGCGTCGCGCCTCCTCTGGATTGCCCCGAAACACCGTGGTACTGTTTGTGCCGCAGCAGGAGGCCTGGGTGGTGGAGCGAATGGGCCGATTCCATCGGATCCTGGAGCCTGTGAGAACCTCTTCTGCCCACTCAGGGCCAGCCTGATGCCGAATTCCCTCATGACATGGTCGAATGCGGTGGGATCTCCTTCGATCCTGCATCCACCTTTGGCTTCCAACTCCCCCAGCCAGACCTAGCAGGCCCCAGGCTGCTGAACTTTATACTTATACCCCTGTTACCATCTTTTCCTATTCGCTTTAGCATCCCACAGGCCCCGTTCTTGGGTATCTCCCCTGTGCACTCTCTCAGCTTCACCTGTCTTCTACTCTGCTGGTTCCTATTCCCTTCACTCTCCCCTCCATTCAGATGTGCAGCCTTGTATTCCTATCCTCTTGGGCTTTCCTACCATTGACACCCCCAGCTTTCTGCTTTACTTGGAATGTTCCACATGTTGATTCCATACCCACTCCAGGCCTAGCTTGGATCCTAACCTTAAAATCCTCATTCTTCTGAGGACCCATGACTCCTCTTCCCAGGGCTTGAACATCCTCATCCCTGTGTTAGACCGGATCCGATACGTGCAGAGTCTCAAGGAAATTGTCATCAACGTGCCTGAGCAGTCGGCTGTGACTCTCGGTGAGGGGTCTAGGGTGACACGGGTGCTCTGAGGCCATTACGATGTGGTTGCAGGAGATCCAGAGCTCAGAAGAAAGAGTTGATTGGAAATTAGAAGCCTAATTTTCTTCCTTTTCTCTCCCACTGCTGTACTTGTAGACAATGTAACTCTGCAGATCGATGGAGTCCTTTATCTACGAATCATGGACCCTTACAAGGTATCTGCTACTTGATTTATTCAGCTTCTGAGTTGCTTTTCCCACTAAAATTCTGCACTCAAGCTTATTACACTACCCATGCCCTTTTCAGGCAAGCTATGGTGTGGAGGACCCTGAGTATGCTGTCACACAGCTAGCTCAGACAACCATGAGATCAGAGCTTGGCAAACTCTCTCTGGACAAAGTCTTCCGGGTAAGGAGATCTGGGCCAAGGTTAGTTTTGGAAGACACACACCTTGCACTCTCAGTCCTTTCTGGGGGTCAAGACGAATCAATCAGAGGCACTTCTCAGCTTAGACCCTTGATGAATGGGTTGAAGCCATGGAATTTATACCTCTCTTTTTCCAGGAGCGGGAGTCCCTGAATGCTAGCATTGTGGATGCCATCAATCAGGCTGCTGACTGCTGGGGCATTCGCTGCCTCCGTTATGAGATCAAGGATATCCACGTACCACCCCGGGTGAAAGAGTCCATGCAGATGCAGGTGGGGGCCAGGGAGGGATAGGGAAGAGGACTTCAGGATGCTCCAGTCTCATGGGGACCTGGACTCCCTTCCCTATCATGACGGGTACAGTTGCAGGTCTGTGTAAGAGTTTACTCTGGCTTCTTGTTGATGGGGCTTGTTGGGGGCTTCTAGGTGGAGGCAGAGAGGCGGAAACGGGCCACAGTTCTAGAGTCTGAGGGGACCCGAGAGTCAGCCATCAACGTGGCAGAGGGGAAGAAGCAGGCACAGATCCTGGCCTCCGAGGCGGAAAAGGCTGAACAAATCAATCAGGCAGCAGGTCCACAGAGGGTAGAGGCTGAGGGAGGAGCAGGGCATGGATCTTTGAGGGTCGGTGCTGCGACAGGAGCTTTAAGATACCCTGACCTCATGAGTAAAGCTTTGTCTCTTTTCTTCCAGGAGAGGCCAGTGCAGTTCTGGCCAAGGCCAAAGCTAAGGCTGAAGCTATTCGGATCTTGGCTGCAGCTCTGACACAACATGTGAGAGGCCCCTGGGTGGGAGTCAGGGACAGGAGTTGACAGTGGAAGAGGTTTTCTCATCTATTCTTGGGAGAAGTTCCTGCCTTTGTGGGTTCCGTTGAGCCAGATTACATGATCTCTTGTATTGTGATCTGCATTGTGATCTGATCCTTTTTCCAGGAATCTGACTTCTTTTTACTCCCGTCCCCTCTATCTACCCCCTGCCCCCACCCCCTTCTCCAAGTCTGTGATCTGTGATTTTTTTCCCTTCCGTGGCCACAGAATGGAGATGCGGCAGCCTCACTGACGGTGGCTGAGCAGTATGTCAGTGCGTTCTCCAAGCTGGCCAAGGACTCCAACACTATCCTGCTGCCCTCCAACCCCGGTGACGTCACCAGTATGGTGGCTCAGGTTAGAGTGCCCTGAGGACCCAGCACAGAACACCAGTGCCAGAAACTGAGACCCCACCACCACTGTCACAACTTATACACCATAGAGGCCTTCAGAGTGAGACCTAGACCTCCTGTTAGTCTCTGTAGAGAATAAATCTCTAAGAATGAGACACTCCCCCCCCCCCCCGGAGATAGGGGAGTTCTTGAGACGTCTCTTTTTTTGGCAGATATCTGTACTGGTATTCTGAGGGTGACCCTGTTCTAATAGTTTATAAGATTCCTAGAATCAACTCTAAAGTTTGAGTCTTGAGAGAGAGAGAGGAAAAACAACCTTATTGGGCCCAGCCCCACTTTCTTTTTAGTCATTGGTAGGTTGGGCTGTGTCTTCTGCCATGTGTCCTCATGGCTCTTTCTCTGTCCCTCTTCTTAGGCCATGGGTGTGTATGGGGCCCTCACCAAAGCCCCAGTGCCAGGGGCCCAGGACTCCGTCTCCAGTGGGAGCAGCAGAGATGTCCAGGGCTCAGATGCAAGTCTTGATGAGGAATTTGATCGAGTCAAACTGAGTTAATGGAGCTGGGCTTGGCCAGGGAGACTGGGGACAGGGAAACAGCACTCCCAGACTCTGGCTCTAGCTTCCCTGCCAAGATTTTGTTATTATTTTTTTATTTGAACTTTAATCATGTAATAAACTTGCCGGTGGCAAACCAGAAACTGTCCTCTTTGATTGGGGAATGAAGTTGGGAAAGTCACCAGTGTTTTTCTTGGATGTCTACTTCCATCCTCCAGTCCTCTCGGGTCTGGGAAGCTGATTCCTCCAAGAGTAAGAATAAACCTCGTGTAAATAAAATCATCCTTTCTGTCTTCAGGAGAAGCTTTGGGATAGGGTGGAAGGATTAAGCCCCAGGTCTGCTGAACTGCCAGCAGGGGAGTGTAGTTCCCCCTTCTACTAAGTATGGGGACATGAATTTGAGCAGGTATTTGGGGGGATTGGTTTTAAGTAACCTCTATGGCCAATGTGGGACTTGAACTCACAGCCCCAAGATAAAAAGTCACCTGCTCGAGGCACCTGGATGGCTCAGTCTTTCAAGCGTCTGCCTTCAGCTCAGTTCATGATCCCAGGGTCCTGGGATGGAGCTCTGCATTGGGCTCCCTGCTCAGCAGGGTGTCTGCTTCTCCTTCTCCTTCTGTCCCTCCCCCTGCTTGCGTTAGCGCGCCTGTTCTCTCTCTCAAATAAAAGGTTAAAAAAAAAAAAGTCACCTGCTCCACCAACTGAGCCATCTAGCAGGCACCCCTGGGGGGATTTTTTATGGGAAACAGAACTACCCTGGCAGGATAGTACTGTTGAATGCTTAAAACTACCCTGGCAGGATAGTACTCCGTCAAAAATGTCATGATGTCTACCGTGTGCCAAGCTCAGTGCTAGACGTAGGTTACAAAACCAGTTTAGACCCAGTGGTTCTGCTTTCACAGACTCAGGTTGGGCAGGGAAAACAGACAAAGTGGTAAGTGCTATGATGGAAGAAAGTTCTGGTGTGGGCAATAAAGCTGCCAACTCTGCCGTTGAGCTCAGGTTGGAAAAATTAATGCCTTCACCAGGTTAGAAGGTTTGGGACTAGAATATGCAAAGGCCCACTGTTCCAGAGAAGTTGGAACATTCAGAGTTTGCTAAGGCTGAAGGGTGGGATGTTAGAGTGTGTAACTGTATGGCAAGGCCTACAGCACAGGGAGATAGAGTACTGAAGAATTTGGACTTCAGCCTTAGGGTAAGGAGGGATCAATGAAGGGTTTTTTTTTCCCCTTGCCATGAATTCTTAGGAAGATGAAGGTAGTCCTATTAGTATTTTAGATACAGCTGTCCTGGTACGAAGTGGACAGGGTATTTGAAGGAGAGATAGGAGGCTAAAGGACAGTAAAGAAGGCAGCCTCAACTATCCTGGAGCAGGTGATGAGGCCTGAAAGTAAGGAGACATCGGGATGGTGGTGGAGGGATGACATTTTTCAACATATGTCTGAATTAGAACTTACTCATGTATCCATTTGATAACTGTTGAACCCCAAATACATGCCAGGCACTA